>NC_091989.1:81244781-81544781 GCF_044704955.1 Pristiophorus japonicus | reverse complement strand
CTTGTCCCATGTCTCACACTAACCCTGTGTCTCACACTCACCCTGTGTCACATTTGTCCGTGTCTCACACTCGCCCCGTGTCTCACACTTGCCGCGTGTCACACTTGCTCCGTGTCGCACTTGCCCCGTGTCACACTTACTCCGTGTCGCACTTGCCCCGTGTCACACTTGCTCTGTGTCGCAATTGCCCCGTGTCATGCTTGCTTTGTGTCACACTTGCCCCATGTCTCACACTTGCCCCATGTCTCACACTTGCCCCGTGTCACACTTGCCCCATGTCTCACACTTGCCCCGTGTCACACTTGCCCCATGTCTCACACTAACCCTGTGTCTCACACTCGCCCTGTGTCACATTTGTCCATGTCTCACACTCGCCCCGTGTCTCACACTTGCCCCGTGTCACACTTGCTCCGTGTCGCACTTGCCCCGCGTCATGCTTGCTTTGTGTCACACTTGCCCCATGTCTCACACTTGCCCCATGTCTCACACTTGCACCGTGTCACACTTGCCCCATGTCTCTCACTTGCCCCGTGTCTCACACTTGCCCCGTGTCACACTTGTCCCATGTCTCACACTAACCCCGTGTCTCACACTCGTCCTGTGTCACACTTGCCCTGTGTCTCACACTTGCCCCGTGTCACAATTGTCCCATGTCTCACACTAACCCTGTGTCTCACACTCGTCCTGTGTCACATTTGTCCGTGTCTCACACTCGCCCCGTGTCTCACACTTGTCCCATGTCACACTTGCTCCGTGTCACACACGCGCCCCATGTCACACTTGCCGTGTGTCTCACACTTGCCCCGTGCCATACTTGCCCAATATTTCATATGTGCCCTGTGTTTCACACTCACCCCGTGTCTCACACTCACCCCGTGTCGCACTTGCTCCGTGTCACACTTGCCCCGTGTCACACTTGCCGGATTTTTCCAACTTGCCCCGTGTCTCACAATTGCCCCATGTCACACTCGCACCATGTCACACTTGCCCCATCTCACACTCGCCCCATGTCACACTCGCCCCGTGGCACACTTGCCCCGTGTCTCACAATTGCCCCGTGTCACACTTGCCCCATGTCTCACACTAACCCTCTGTCTCACACTCGCCCTGTGTCACATTTGTCCGTGTCTCACACTCGCCCCGTGTCTCACACTTGCCCCGTGTCACACTTGCTCCGTGTCGCACTTGCCCCGTGTCACACTTGCTCTGTGTCGCACTCGCCCCGCGTCATCCTTGCTTTGTGTCACACTTGCCCCATGTCTCACACTTGCCCTGTGTCTCACACTTGGCCAGTGTCACACTTGCCCCATGTCTCACACTTGCCCCGTGTCTCACACTTGCCCCGTGTCACACTTGTCCCATGTCTCACACTAAACCCGTGTCTCACACTCGCCCTGTCTCACACTTGCCCCGTGTCTCACACTTGCCCTTTGTCACACTTGTTCCATGTCTCACACTAACCCTGTGTCTCACACTCGTCCTGTGTCACATTTGTCCGTGTCTCACACTCGCCCCGTGTCTCACACTTGCCCCGTGTCACACTTGCTCTGTGTCGCACTTGCACCGCGTCATGCTTGCTTTGTGTCACACTTGCCCCATGTCTCACACTTGCCCCGTGTCTCACACTTGGCCAATGTCACACTTGCCCCATGTCTCACACTTGCCCCGTGTCTCACACTTGCCCCGTGTCACACTTTTCCCATGTCTCACACTAAACCCGTGTCTCACACTCGCCCTGTGTCACACTTGCCCCGTGTCTCACAGTTGCCCTGTGTCACACTTGTCCCATGTCTCACACTAACCCTGTGTCTCACACTCGCCCTGTGTCACATTTGTCCGTGTCTCACACTCGCCCCATGTCTCACACTTGCCGCGTGTCACACTTGCTCCGTGTCGCACTTGCCCCGTGTCACACTTACTCCGTGTCGCACTTGCCCCGTGTCACACTTGCTCTGTGTCGCACTTGCCCCGTGTCATGCTTGCTTTGTGTCACACTTGCCCCATGTCTCACACTTGCCCCATGTCTCACACTTGCCCCGTGTCACACTTGCCCCATGTCTCACACTTGCCCCGTGTCACACTTGCCCCATGTCTCACACTAACCCTGTGTCTCACACTCGCCCTGTGTCACATTTGTCCATGTCTCACACTCGCCCCGTGTCTCACACTTGCCCCGTGACACACTTGCTCCGTGTCGCACTTGCCCCGCGTCATGCTTGCTTTGTGTCACACTTGCCCCATGTCTCACACTTGCCCCATGTCTCACACTTGCCCCGTGTCACACTTGCCCCATGTCTCTCACTTGCCCCGTGTCTCACACTTGCCCCGTGTCACACTTGTCCCATGTCTCACACTAACCCCGTGTCTCACACTCGCCCTGTGTCACACTTGCCCTGTGTCTCACACTTGCCCCGTGTCACAATTGTCCCATGTCTCACACTAACCCCGTGTCTCACACTCGCCCTGTGTCACACTTGCCCCGTGTCTCACAATTGCCCCGTGTCACACTTGCCCCATGTCTCACACTAACCCTCTGTCTCACACTCGCCCTGTGTCACATTTGTCCGTGTCTCACACTCGCCCCGTGTCTCACACTTGCCCCGTGTCACACTTGCTCCGTGTCGCACTTGCCCCGTGTCACACTTGCTCTGTGTCGCACTCGCCCCGCGTCATCCTTGCTTTGTGTCACACTTGCCCCATGTCTCACACTTGCCCTGTGTCTCACACTTGGCCAGTGTCACACTTGCCCCATGTCTCACACTTGCCCCGTGTCTCACACTTGCCCCGTGTCACACTTGTCCCATGTCTCACACTAAACCCGTGTCTCACACTCGCCCTGTCTCACACTTGCCCCGTGTCTCACACTTGCCCTTTGTCACACTTGTTCCATGTCTCACACTAACCCTGTGTCTCACACTCGCCCTGTGTCACATTTGTCCGTGTCTCACACTCGCCCCGTGTCACACTTGCCCCGTGTCTCACACTAACCCCGTGTCTCACACTCGCCCCATGTCACACTTGCCCCGTGTCTCACACTTGCCCCATGTTTCACACTAGCCCCGTATCACACTCGCCCCATGTCACACTTGCTCCATGTCTCACACTTGCCCCATGCCACACCCGCCCTGTGCCACACTTGCCCCGTGTCTCACACTTGCCTTCTGTCTCACACTTTCCCCATGTCTCACACTTGCCCTCTGTCTCACACGCGCCCAGTGTCACACTTGTTCCGTGTCTCACACTTGCCCTGTGTCCCACTTGGCCCTCTCACACTCGCCCGTGTCACACTTGCTCCATGTCACACTTGCCCCATGCCTCATACTTGCTCCGTGTCTCACACTTGCCCCGTGTAAAACTTGCCCCATGTCTCACACTAACCCCGTGTCTCACACTCGCCCTGTGTCACACTTGCCCCGTGTCTCACAATTGCCCCGTGTCACACTTGCCCCATGTCTCACACTAACCCTGTGTCTCACACTCGCCCTGTGTCACACTTGCCCCGTGTCTCACAGTTGCCCTGTGTCACACTTGTCCCATGTCTCACACTAACCCTGTGTCTCACACTCGCCCTGTGTCACATTTGTCCGTGTCTCACACTCGCCCCGTGTCTCACACTTGCCGCGTGTCACACTTGCTCCGTGTCGCACTTGCCCCGTGTCACACTTACTCCGTGTCGCACTTGCCCCGTGTCACACTTGCTCTGTGTCGCAATTGCCCCGTGTCATGCTTGCTTTGTGTCACACTTGCCCCATGTCTCACACTTGCCCCATGTCTCACACTTGCCCCGTGTCACACTTGCCCCATGTCTCACACTTGCCCCGTGTCACACTTGCCCCATGTCTCACACTAACCCTGTGTCTCACACTCGCCCTGTGTCACATTTGTCCATGTCTCACACTCGCCCCGTGTCTCACACTTGCCCCGTGTCACACTTGCTCCGTGTCGCACTTGCCCCGCGTCATGCTTGCTTTGTGTCACACTTGCCCCATGTCTCACACTTGCCCCATGTCTCACACTTGCCCCGTGTCACACTTGCCCCATGTCTCTCACTTGCCCCGTGTCTCACACTTGCCCCGTGTCACACTTGTCCCATGTCTCACACTAACCCCGTGTCTCACACTCGTCCTGTGTCACACTTGCCCTGTGTCTCACACTTGCCCCGTGTCACAATTGTCCCATGTCTCACACTAACCCTGTGTCTCACACTCGTCCTGTGTCACATTTGTCCGTGTCTCACACTCGCCCCGTGTCTCACACTTGTCCGATGTCACACTTGCTCCGTGTCACACACGCGCCCCATGTCACACTTGCCGTGTGTCTCACACTTGCCCCGTGCCATACTTGCCCAATATTTCATATGTGCCCTGTGTTTCACACTCACCCCGTGTCTCACACTCACCCCGTGTCGCACTTGCTCCGTGTCACACTTGCCCCGTGTCACACTTGCCGGATTTTTCCAACTTGCCCCGTGTCTCACAATTGCCCCATGTCACACTCGCACCATGTCACACTTGCCCCATCTCACACTCGCCCCATGTCACACTCGCCCCGTGGCACACTTGCCCCGTGTCTCACAATTGCCCCGTGTCACACTTGCCCCATGTCTCACACTAACCCTCTGTCTCACACTCGCCCTGTGTCACATTTGTCCGTGTCTCACACTCGCCCCGTGTCTCACACTTGCCCCGTGTCACACTTGCTCCGTGTCGCACTTGCCCCGTGTCACACTTGCTCTGTGTCGCACTCGCCCCGCGTCATCCTTGCTTTGTGTCACACTTGCCCCATGTCTCACACTTGCCCTGTGTCTCACACTTGGCCAGTGTCACACTTGCCCCATGTCTCACACTTGCCCCGTGTCTCACACTTGCCCCGTGTCACACTTGTCCCATGTCTCACACTAAACCCGTGTCTCACACTCGCCCTGTCTCACACTTGCCCCGTGTCTCACACTTGCCCTTTGTCACACTTGTTCCATGTCTCACACTAACCCTGTGTCTCACACTCGTCCTGTGTCACATTTGTCCGTGTCTCACACTCGCCCCGTGTCTCACACTTGCCCCGTGTCACACTTGCTCTGTGTCGCACTTGCACCGCGTCATGCTTGCTTTGTGTCACACTTGCCCCATGTCTCACACTTGCCCCGTGTCTCACACTTGGCCAATGTCACACTTGCCCCATGTCTCACACTTGCCCCGTGTCTCACACTTGCCCCGTGTCACACTTTTCGCATGTCTCACACTAAACCCGTGTCTCACACTCGCCCTGTGTCACACTTGCCCCGTGTCTCACAGTTGCCCTGTGTCACACTTGTCCCATGTCTCACACTAACCCTGTGTCTCACACTCGCCCTGTGTCACATTTGTCCGTGTCTCACACTCGCCCCATGTCTCACACTTGCCGCGTGTCACACTTGCTCCGTGTCGCACTTGCCCCGTGTCACACTTACTCCGTGTCGCACTTGCCCCGTGTCACACTTGCTCTGTGTCGCACTTGCCCCGTGTCATGCTTGCTTTGTGTCACACTTGCCCCATGTCTCACACTTGCCCCATGTCTCACACTTGCCCCGTGTCACACTTGCCCCATGTCTCACACTTGCCCCGTGTCACACTTGCCCCATGTCTCACACTAACCCTGTGTCTCACACTCGCCCTGTGTCACATTTGTCCATGTCTCACACTCGCCCCGTGTCTCACACTTGCCCCGTGACACACTTGCTCCGTGTCGCACTTGCCCCGCGTCATGCTTGCTTTGTGTCACACTTGCCCCATGTCTCACACTTGCCCCATGTCTCACACTTGCCCCGTGTCACACTTGCCCCATGTCTCTCACTTGCCCCGTGTCTCACACTTGCCCCGTGTCACACTTGTCCCATGTCTCACACTAACCCCGTGTCTCACACTCGCCCTGTGTCACACTTGCCCTGTGTCTCACACTTGCCCCGTGTCACAATTGTCCCATGTCTCACACTAACCCCGTGTCTCACACTCGCCCTGTGTCACACTTGCCCCGTGTCTCACAATTGCCCCGTGTCACACTTGCCCCATGTCTCACACTAACCCTCTGTCTCACACTCGCCCTGTGTCACATTTGTCCGTGTCTCACACTCGCCCCGTGTCTCACACTTGCCCCGTGTCACACTTGCTCCGTGTCGCACTTGCCCCGTGTCACACTTGCTCTGTGTCGCACTCGCCCCGCGTCATCCTTGCTTTGTGTCACACTTGCCCCATGTCTCACACTTGCCCTGTGTCTCACACTTGGCCAGTGTCACACTTGCCCCATGTCTCACACTTGCCCCGTGTCTCACACTTGCCCCGTGTCACACTTGTCCCATGTCTCACACTAAACCCGTGTCTCACACTCGCCCTGTCTCACACTTGCCCCGTGTCTCACACTTGCCCTTTGTCACACTTGTTCCATGTCTCACACTAACCCTGTGTCTCACACTCGCCCTGTGTCACATTTGTCCGTGTCTCACACTCGCCCCGTGTCACACTTGCCCCGTGTCTCACACTAACCCCGTGTCTCACACTCGCCCCATGTCACACTTGCCCCGTGTCTCACACTTGCCCCATGTTTCACACTAGCCCCGTATCACACTCGCCCCATGTCACACTTGCTCCATGTCTCACACTTGCCCCATGCCACACCCGCCCTGTGCCACACTTGCCCCGTGTCTCACACTTGCCTTCTGTCTCACACTTTCCCCATGTCTCACACTTGCCCTCTGTCTCACACGCGCCCAGTGTCACACTTGTTCCGTGTCTCACACTTGCCCTGTGTCCCACTTGGCCCTCTCACACTCGCCCGTGTCACACTTGCTCCATGTCACACTTGCCCCATGCCTCATACTTGCTCCGTGTCTCACACTTGCCCCGTGTAACACTTGCCCCATGTCTCACACTAACCCCGTGTCTCACACTCGCCCTGTGTCACACTTGCCCCGTGTCTCACAATTGCCCCGTGTCACACTTGCCCCATGTCTCACACTAACCCTGTGTCTCACACTCGCCCTGTGTCACATTTGTCCGTGTCTCACACTCGCCCCGTGTCACACTTGTCCCATGTCTCACACTAACCCTGTGTCTCACACTCGCCCTGTGTCACATTTGTCCGTGTCTCACACTCGCCCCGTGCCTCACACTTGCCCCGTGTCACACTTGCTCCGTGTCGCACTTGCCCCGTGTCACACTTACTCCGTGTCGCACTTGCCCTGTGTCACACCTGCTCTGTGTCGCACTTGCCCCGCGTCATGCTTGCTTTGTGTCACACTTGCCCCATGTCTCACACTTGCCCCGTGTCACACTTGCCCCATGCCTCACACTTGCCCCGTGTCTCACACTTGCCCCGTGTCACACTTGTCCCATGTCTCACACTAACCCCGTGTCTCACACTCGCCCTGTGTCACACTTGCCCCGTGTCTCACACTTGCCCCGTGTCACACTTGTCCCATGTCTCACACTAACCCTGTGTCTCACACTCGCCCTGTGTCACATTTGTCTGTGTCTCACACTCGCCCTGTGTCTCACACTTGCCCCGTGTCACACTTGCTCCGTGTCGCACTTGCCCCGTGTCACACTTGCTCTGTGTCGCACTTGCCCCGTGTCACACTTGCTCTGTGACGCACTTGCCCCGCGTCATGCTTGCTTTGTGTCACACTTGCCCCATGTCTCACACTTGCCCCGTGTCACACTTGCCCCATGTCTCACACTAACCCTGTGTCTCACACTTGCCCCATGTCACACTCGCCCCGTGTCACACTTGCCCCGTGTCTCACACTTGCCCTCTGTCTCACACTTTCCCCGTGTCTCACACTTGCCCTCTGTCTCAAGCTCGCCCCATATCACACTTGCCCCATGTCTCACACTAACCCTGTGTCTCACACTCGCCCTGTGTCACATTTGTCTGTGTCTCACACTCGCCCTGTGTCTCACACTTGCTCCGTGTCACACTTGCTCCGTGTCGCACTTGCCCCTTGTCACACTTACTCTGTGTCGCACTTGCCACGCGTCATGCTTGCTTTGTGTCACACTTGCCCCATGTCACACTCGCCCCGTGTCACACTTGCCCCGTGTCTCACACTAACCCTGTGTCTCACACTCGCCCTGTGTCACACTTGCCCCATGTCTCACAATTGCCCCGTGTCACACTTGCCCCATGTCTCACACTAACCCTCTGTCTCACACTCGCCCTGTGTCACATTTGTCCGTGTCTCACACTCGCCCCGTGTCTCACACTTTCCCCGTGTCACACTTGCTCCGTGTCGCACGTGCCCCATGTCACACTTGCTCTGTGCCGCACTTGCACCGCGTCATGCTTGCTTTGTGTCACACTTGCCCCATGTCTCACACTTGCCCCGTGTCTCACACTTGGCCAGTGTCACACTTGCCCCATGTCTCACACTTGCCCCGTGTCTCACACTTGCCCCGTGTCACACTTTTCCCATGTCTCACACTAAACCCGTGTCTCACACTCGCCCTGTGTCACACTTGCCCCGTGTCTCACAGTTGCCCTGTGTCACACTTGTCCCATGTCTCACACTAACCCTGTGTCTCACACTCGCCCTGTGTCACATTTGTCCGTGTCTCACACTCGCCCCGTGTCTCACACTTGCCGCGTGTCACACTTGCTCCGTGTCGCACTTGCCCCGTGTCACACTTACTCCGTGTCGCACTTGCCCCGTGTCACACTTGCTCTGTGTCGCAATTGCCCCGTGTCATGCTTGCTTTGTGTCACACTTGCCCCATGTCTCACACTTGCCCCATGTCTCACACTTGCCCCGTGTCACACTTGCCCCATGTCTCACACTTGCCCCGTGTCACACTTGCCCCATGTCTCACACTAACCCTGTGTCTCACACTCGCCCTGTGTCACATTTGTCCATGTCTCACACTCGCCCCGTGTCTCACACTTGCCCCGTGTCACACTTGCTCCGTGTCGCACTTGCCCCGCGTCATGCTTGCTTTGTGTCACACTTGCCCCATGTCTCACACTTGCCCCATGTCTCACACTTGCCCCGTGTCACACTTGCCCCATGTCTCTCACTTGCCCCGTGTCTCACACTTGCCCCGTGTCACACTTGTCCCATGTCTCACACTAACCCCGTGTCTCACACTCGTCCTGTGTCACACTTGCCCTGTGTCTCACACTTGCCCCGTGTCACAATTGTCCCATGTCTCACACTAACCCTGTGTCTCACACTCGTCCTGTGTCACATTTGTCCGTGTCTCACACTCGCCCCGTGTCTCACACTTGTCCCATGTCACACTTGCTCCGTGTCACACACGCGCCCCATGTCACACTTGCCGTGTGTCTCACACTTGCCCCGTGCCATACTTGCCCAATATTTCATATGTGCCCTGTGTTTCACACTCACCCCGTGTCTCACACTCACCCCGTGTCGCACTTGCTCCGTGTCACACTTGCCCCGTGTCACACTTGCCGGATTTTTCCAACTTGCCCCGTGTCTCACAATTGCCCCATGTCACACTCGCACCATGTCACACTTGCCCCATCTCACACTCGCCCCATGTCACACTCGCCCCGTGGCACACTTGCCCCGTGTCTCACAATTGCCCCGTGTCACACTTGCCCCATGTCTCACACTAACCCTCTGTCTCACACTCGCCCTGTGTCACATTTGTCCGTGTCTCACACTCGCCCCGTGTCTCACACTTGCCCCGTGTCACACTTGCTCCGTGTCGCACTTGCCCCGTGTCACACTTGCTCTGTGTCGCACTCGCCCCGCGTCATCCTTGCTTTGTGTCACACTTGCCCCATGTCTCACACTTGCCCTGTGTCTCACACTTGGCCAGTGTCACACTTGCCCCATGTCTCACACTTGCCCCGTGTCTCACACTTGCCCCGTGTCACACTTGTCCCATGTCTCACACTAAACCCGTGTCTCACACTCGCCCTGTCTCACACTTGCCCCGTGTCTCACACTTGCCCTTTGTCACACTTGTTCCATGTCTCACACTAACCCTGTGTCTCACACTCGTCCTGTGTCACATTTGTCCGTGTCTCACACTCGCCCCGTGTCTCACACTTGCCCCGTGTCACACTTGCTCCGTGTCGCACTTGCCCCGTGTCACACTTACTCCGTGTCGCTCTTGCCCCGTGTCACACTTGCAATGTGTCGCACTTGCCCCGTGTCATGCTTGCTTTGTGTCACACTTGCCCCATGTCTCACACTTGCCCCATGTCTCACACTTGCCCCGTGTCACACTTGCCCCATGTCTCACACTTGCCCCATGTCTCACACTTGCCCCGTGTCACACTTGCCCCGTGTCTCACACTAACCCTGTGCCTCACACTCGCCCTGTGTCACATTTGTCCGTGTCTCACACTCGCCCCGT
The DNA here is from genome assembly GCF_044704955.1 of Pristiophorus japonicus. Classification (NCBI taxonomy): domain Eukaryota; kingdom Metazoa; phylum Chordata; class Chondrichthyes; family Pristiophoridae; genus Pristiophorus; species Pristiophorus japonicus. The sequence continues at coordinate 81,534,426 of NC_091989.1, read as the reverse complement.
GTCTCACACTTGCCCCGTGTCACACTTGCTCCGTGTCGCACTTGCCCCGTGTCACACTTGCTCTGTGTTGCACTTGCCCCGCGTCATGCTTGCTTTGTGTCACACTTGTCCCATGTCTCACACTTGCCCCGTGTCTCACACTTGGCCCGTGTCACACTTGCCCCATGTCTCACACTTGCCCCGTGTCTCACACTTGCCCCGTGTCACACTTGTCCCATGTCTCACACTAAACCCGTGTCTCACACTCGCCCTGTGTCACACTTGCCCCGTGTCTCACACTTGCCCCGTGGCACACTTGTCCCATATCTCACACTAACCCTGTGTCTCACACTCGCCCTGTGTCACATTTGTCCTTGTCTCACACTCGCCCCGTGTCTCACACTTGCCCCGTGTCACACTTGCTCCGTGTCGCACTTGCCCCGTGTCACACTTGCTCTGTGTCGCACTTGCCCCGCGTCATGCTTGCTTTGTGTCACACTTGCCCCATGTCTCACACTTTCCCCGTGTCTCACACTTGTCCCATGTCTCACACTAAACCCGTGTCTCACACTTGCCCCGTGTCTCACACTTGCCCCGTGTCACACTTGTCCCATGTCTCACACTAACCCCGTGTCTCACACTCGCCCTGTGTCACACTTGCCCCGTGTCTCACACTTGCCCCGTGTCACACTTGTCCCATGTCTCACACTAACCCCGTGTCTCACACTCGCCCTGTGTCACACTTGCCCTGTGTCTCACACTTGCCCCGTGTCACAATTGTCCCATGTCTCACACTAACCCCGTGTCTCACACTCGCCCTGTGTCACACTTGCCCCGTGTCTCACAATTGCCCCGTGTCACACTTGCCCCATGTCTCACACTAACCCTCTGTCTCACACTCGCCCTGTGTCACATTTGTCCGTGTCTCACACTCGCCCCGTGTCTCACACTTGCCCCGTGTCACACTTGCTCCGTGTCGCACTTGCCCCGTGTCACACTTGCTCTGTGTCGCACTCGCCCCGCGTCATCCTTGCTTTGTGTCACACTTGCCCCATGTCTCACACTTGCCCTGTGTCTCACACTTGGCCAGTGTCACACTTGCCCCATGTCTCACACTTGCCCCGTGTCTCACACTTGCCCCGTGTCACACTTGTCCCATGTCTCACACTAAACCCGTGTCTCACACTCGCCCTGTCTCACACTTGCGCCGTGTCTCACACTTGCCCTTTGTCACACTTGTTCCATGTCTCACACTAACCCTGTGTCTCACACTCGCCCTGTGTCACATTTGTCCGTGTCTCACACTCGCCCCGTGTCACACTTGCCCCGTGTCTCACACTAACCCCGTGTCTCACACTCGCCCCATGTCACACTTGCCCCGTGTCTCACACTTGCCCCATGTTTCACACTAGCCCCGTATCACACTCGCCCCATGTCACACTTGCTCCATGTCTCACACTTGCCCCATGCCACACCCGCCCTGTGCCACACTTGCCCCGTGTCTCACACTTGCCTTCTGTCTCACACTTTCCCCATGTCTCACACTTGCCCTCTGTCTCACACGCGCCCAGTGTCACACTTGTTCCGTGTCTCACACTTGCCCTGTGTCCCACTTGGCCCTCTCACACTCGCCCGTGTCACACTTGCTCCATGTCACACTTGCCCCATGCCTCATACTTGCTCCGTGTCTCACACTTGCCCCGTGTAACACTTGCCCCATGTCTCACACTAACCCCGTGTCTCACACTCGCCCTGTGTCACACTTGCCCCGTGTCTCACAATTGCCCCGTGTCACACTTGCCCCATGTCTCACACTAACCCTGTGTCTCACACTCGCCCTGTGTCACATTTGTCCGTGTCTCACACTCGCCCCGTGTCACACTTGTCCCATGTCTCACACTAACCCTGTGTCTCACACTCGCCCTGTGTCACATTTGTCCGTGTCTCACACTCGCCCCGTGCCTCACACTTGCCCCGTGTCACACTTGCTCCGTGTCGCACTTGCCCCGTGTCACACTTACTCCGTGTCGCACTTGCCCTGTGTCACACCTGCTCTGTGTCGCACTTGCCCCGCGTCATGCTTGCTTTGTGTCACACTTGCCCCATGTCTCACACTTGCCCCGTGTCACACTTGCCCCATGCCTCACACTTGCCCCGTGTCTCACACTTGCCCCGTGTCACACTTGTCCCATGTCTCACACTAACCCCGTGTCTCACACTCGCCCTGTGTCACACTTGCCCCGTGTCTCACACTTGCCCCGTGTCACACTTGTCCCATGTCTCACACTAACCCTGTGTCTCACACTCGCCCTGTGTCACATTTGTCTGTGTCTCACACTCGCCCTGTGTCTCACACTTGCCCCGTGTCACACTTGCTCCGTGTCGCACTTGCCCCGTGTCACACTTGCTCTGTGTCGCACTTGCCCCGTGTCACACTTGCTCTGTGACGCACTTGCCCCGCGTCATGCTTGCTTTGTGTCACACTTGCCCCATGTCTCACACTTGCCCCGTGTCACACTTGCCCCATGTCTCACACTAACCCTGTGTCTCACACTTGCCCCATGTCACACTCGCCCCGTGTCACACTTGCCCCGTGTCTCACACTTGCCCTCTGTCTCACACTTTCCCCGTGTCTCACACTTGCCCTCTGTCTCAAGCTCGCCCCATATCACACTTGCCCCATGTCTCACACTAACCCTGTGTCTCACACTCGCCCTGTGTCACATTTGTCTGTGTCTCACACTCGCCCTGTGTCTCACACTTGCTCCGTGTCACACTTGCTCCGTGTCGCACTTGCCCCTTGTCACACTTACTCTGTGTCGCACTTGCCACGCGTCATGCTTGCTTTGTGTCACACTTGCCCCATGTCACACTCGCCCCGTGTCACACTTGCCCCGTGTCTCACACTAACCCTGTGTCTCACACTCGCCCTGTGTCACACTTGCCCCATGTCTCACAATTGCCCCGTGTCACACTTGCCCCATGTCTCACACTAACCCTCTGTCTCACACTCGCCCTGTGTCACATTTGTCCGTGTCTCACACTCGCCCCGTGTCTCACACTTTCCCCGTGTCACACTTGCTCCGTGTCGCACGTGCCCCATGTCACACTTGCTCTGTGTCGCACTTGCACCGCGTCATGCTTGCTTTGTGTCACACTTGCCCCATGTCTCACACTTGCCCCGTGTCTCACACTTGGCCAGTGTCACACTTGCCCCATGTCTCACACTTGCCCCGTGTCTCACACTTGCCCCGTGTCACACTTTTCCCATGTCTCACACTAAACCCGTGTCTCACACTCGCCCTGTGTCACACTTGCCCCGTGTCTCACAGTTGCCCTGTGTCACACTTGTCCCATGTCTCACACTAACCCTGTGTCTCACACTCGCCCTGTGTCACATTTGTCCGTGTCTCACACTCGCCCCGTGTCTCACACTTGCCGCGTGTCACACTTGCTCCGTGTCGCACTTGCCCCGTGTCACACTTACTCCGTGTCGCACTTGCCCCGTGTCACACTTGCTCTGTGTCGCAATTGCCCCGTGTCATGCTTGCTTTGTGTCACACTTGCCCCATGTCTCACACTTGCCCCATGTCTCACACTTGCCCCGTGTCACACTTGCCCCATGTCTCACACTTGCCCCGTGTCACACTTGCCCCATGTCTCACACTAACCCTGTGTCTCACACTCGCCCTGTGTCACATTTGTCCATGTCTCACACTCGCCCCGTGTCTCACACTTGCCCCGTGTCACACTTGCTCCGTGTCGCACTTGCCCCGCGTCATGCTTGCTTTGTGTCACACTTGCCCCATGTCTCACACTTGCCCCATGTCTCACACTTGCCCCGTGTCACACTTGCCCCATGTCTCTCACTTGCCCCGTGTCTCACACTTGCCCCGTGTCACACTTGTCCCATGTCTCACACTAACCCCGTGTCTCACACTCGTCCTGTGTCACACTTGCCCTGTGTCTCACACTTGCCCCGTGTCACAATTGTCCCATGTCTCACACTAACCCTGTGTCTCACACTCGTCCTGTGTCACATTTGTCCGTGTCTCACACTCGCCCCGTGTCTCACACTTGTCCCATGTCACACTTGCTCCGTGTCACACACGCGCCCCATGTCACACTTGCCGTGTGTCTCACACTTGCCCCGTGCCATACTTGCCCAATATTTCATATGTGCCCTGTGTTTCACACTCACCCCGTGTCTCACACTCACCCCGTGTCGCACTTGCTCCGTGTCACACTTGCCCCGTGTCACACTTGCCGGATTTTTCCAACTTGCCCCGTGTCTCACAATTGCCCCATGTCACACTCGCACCATGTCACACTTGCCCCATCTCACACTCGCCCCATGTCACACTCGCCCCGTGGCACACTTGCCCCGTGTCTCACAATTGCCCCGTGTCACACTTGCCCCATGTCTCACACTAACCCTCTGTCTCACACTCGCCCTGTGTCACATTTGTCCGTGTCTCACACTCGCCCCGTGTCTCACACTTGCCCCGTGTCACACTTGCTCCGTGTCGCACTTGCCCCGTGTCACACTTGCTCTGTGTCGCACTCGCCCCGCGTCATCCTTGCTTTGTGTCACACTTGCCCCATGTCTCACACTTGCCCTGTGTCTCACACTTGGCCAGTGTCACACTTGCCCCATGTCTCACACTTGCCCCGTGTCTCACACTTGCCCCGTGTCACACTTGTCCCATGTCTCACACTAAACCCGTGTCTCACACTCGCCCTGTCTCACACTTGCCCCGTGTCTCACACTTGCCCTTTGTCACACTTGTTCCATGTCTCACACTAACCCTGTGTCTCACACTCGTCCTGTGTCACATTTGTCCGTGTCTCACACTCGCCCCGTGTCTCACACTTGCCCCGTGTCACACTTGCTCCGTGTCGCACTTGCCCCGTGTCACACTTACTCCGTGTCGCTCTTGCCCCGTGTCACACTTGCTCTGTGTCGCACTTGCCCCGTGTCATGCTTGCTTTGTGTCACACTTGCCCCATGTCTCACACTTGCCCCATGTCTCACACTTGCCCCGTGTCACACTTGCCCCATGTCTCACACTTGCCCCATGTCTCACACTTGCCCCGTGTCACACTTGCCCCGTGTCTCACACTAACCCTGTGCCTCACACTCGCCCTGTGTCACATTTGTCCGTGTCTCACACTCGCCCCGTGTCTCACACTTGCCCCGTGTCACACTTGCTCCGTGTCGCACTTGCCCCGTGTCACACTTGCTCTGTGTTGCACTTGCCCCGCGTCATGCTTGCTTTGTGTCACACTTGTCCCATGTCTCACACTTGCCCCGTGTCTCACACTTGGCCCGTGTCACACTTGCCCCATGTCTCACACTTGCCCCGTGTCTCACACTTGCCCCGTGTCACACTTGTCCCATGTCTCACACTAAACCCGTGTCTCACACTCGCCCTGTGTCACACTTGCCCCGTGTCTCACACTTGCCCCGTGGCACACTTGTCCCATATCTCACACTAACCCTGTGTCTCACACTCGCCCTGTGTCACATTTGTCCTTGTCTCACACTCGCCCCGTGTCTCACACTTGCCCCGTGTCACACTTGCTCCGTGTCGCACTTGCCCCGTGTCACACTTGCTCTGTGTCGCACTTGCCCCGCGTCATGCTTGCTTTGTGTCACACTTGCCCCATGTCTCACACTTTCCCCGTGTCTCACACTTGTCCCATGTCTCACACTAAACCCGTGTCTCACACTTGCCCCGTGTCTCACACTTGCCCCGTGTCACACTTGTCCCATGTCTCACACTAACCCCGTGTCTCACACTCGCCCTGTGTCACACTTGCCCCGTGTCTCACACTTGCCCCGTGTCACACTTGTCCCATGTCTCACACTAACCCTGTGTCTCACACTCGCCCTGTGTCACATTTGTCCGTGTCTCACACTCACCCCGTGTCTCACACTTGCCCCGTGTCACACTTGCTCCGTGTCACACACGCGCCCCATGTCACACTTGCCGTGTGTCTCACACTTGCCCCGTGCCATACTTGCCCAATATTTCATATGTGCCCTGTGTTTCACACTCACCCCGTGTCTCACACTCACCCCGTGTCGCACTTGCTCCGTGTCACACTTGCCCCGTGTCACACTTGCCGGATTTTTCCAACTTGCCCCGTGTCTCACAATTGCCCCATGTCACACTCGCACCATGTCACGCTCGCCCCGTGTCACACTTGCCCCGTGTCTCACACATGCCCCGTGTCTCACACTCGCCCCGTTTTACGCACGGCCCGTGTCTCACACTCGCCCCGTGTCACACTTGCTGCATGTCTCAAACTTTCCCCGTGTCTCACAATTGCCTCATGTCACACTCGCACCATGTCACACTTGCCCCATCTCACACTCGCCCCGTGTCACGCTCGCCCCGTGTCATACTTGCCCCATGTCTCACACTTGCCCCATGTCTCACACTTGCCCCGTGTCTCACACTCGCCACGTGTCACACTTGCCCCATGTCTCACTCTTGGCCCATATCCAGCACTTGCCCCGTACTCACACTCGCCCCGTGTCGCACACTTGCCCTGTGTCGCACTTGCCCCATGTCTCATACTTGCCCCATGTCACACAATTGCCCCACGTCATACACGCCGTATCACACTCGCCCCGGGTCATGCTTGCGCCGTGTCTCACACTTGCCCCGTGTCTCTCACTTGCCCCATGGCACGCACGACCCATGCCACACTTGCCCTGTGTCATGCATGACCCGTGTTACACTTGTCCCGTGTCTCACAATTGCCATGTGTCATGTATGACCCGTGTCACACTTGCCCCGTGTCTCACACTTGCCCTGTGGCTCACACTTGCCCCGCATCACGTATGACCCGTGTCACACTTGCCCTGTGTCTCACAATTGCCCGACGTCACACTCGTCCTGTGTCACGCTCGTCCTATGTCACACTTGCCCCATGTCTCACACTTGCCCAGTGTCATACTCACCCCGTGTCACATTTGCCCCGTGTCTCACACTTGTCCTCTGACTCACACTTTCCCCATGTCTCACACTTGCCCCTGCCTCACATTCGCCCCGTGTCACACTTGTTCCGTGCCTCACACTCGCCCCGTGTCACACTTGGCCCTCTCACACTTGCCCGGTGTCACACTCGCCCCATGTAACACTCGCCCCGTGTCACACTCGACCGGTTCTCACACTTGCCATGTGCTCTCACTTGCCCCGTGTCTCACACTTGCCCCGTGTCTCACACTTGCCCCGTGTCACGCATGACCCGTGTCACACTTGTCGCGTGTCTCACACTTGCCATGTGTCACGTACGAACCGTGTCACACTTGCCCCGTGTCTCACAATTGCCCGACGTCACACTCGTCCTGTGTCACACTCATCCCATGTCACACTTGCCCCATGTCTCACACTTGCCCTGTGTCACACTTGCCCCGTGTCACATTTGCCCCGTGTCTCACTCTTGCCCTCAGTCTCACACTTTCCCCATGTCTCACACTTGCCCCTGCCTCACACTCACCCCGTGTCACACTTGTTCCGTGTCTCACACTCGCCCAGTGTCACACTTGGCCCTCTCACACTTGCCCGGTGTCACACTCGCCCCATGGCACACTCGCCTCGTGTCACACTCGACCGGTGCTCACACTTGCCACGTGCTCTCACTTGCCCCGTGTCTCACACTTGCCCCATGTCTCACACTTGCCCCGTGTCACACTCGCCCCGTATCGCTGCTACACTGTGTCACACTTGCCCCGTGTCATACTTGCCCCATGCTCACACTTGCTCTGCGCTCTCACTTGCTCCGTGTCTCACATTTGCCCCGTGTCACACTCGCCCCGTGTCAGACTTGCCCTGTGTCACACACTTGCCCCGTGTCACACTTGCCGTGTGTCTCATGCTTGCCCCGTGTCACACACTTGCCCCGTGTCACACTCGCCCCGTATCGCAGCTACACCGTGTCACACTCGCACCATGTCACACTTGCCACATCTCACACTCGCCCCATTTCACGCTCGCCCCGTGTCACACTTGCCCCGTGTCTCACACATGCCCCGTGTCTCACATTCGCCCCATTTCATGCACGGCCCGTGTCTCACACTCGCCCCATGTCACACTTGCTGCATGTCACAAACTTGCCCCGTGTCTCACAATTGCTCCATGTCACACTCGCACCATGTCACACTTGCCCCATCTCACACTCGCCCCATGTCACGCTCGCCCCGTGTCATACTTGCCCCATGTCTCACACTTGCCCCGTGTCTCACACTTGCCCCATGTCTCACACTTGCCCCATGTCACACTTGCCCCGTGTCTCACATTCGCCACATGTCACACTTGCCCCATGTCTCACACTTGCCCCTGCCTCACACTCGCCCCGTGTCACACTTGTTCCGTGTCTCACACTTGCCCTCTCACACTTGCCCTGTGTCACACTCGCCCCATGTCACACTCGCCCCATGTCACACTCGACCCGTGTCCCACTCGACCGGTTCTCACACTTGCCGCGTGCTCTCACTTGCCCCGTGTCTCACACTTGCCCCATGTATCACACTTGCACCATGTCACACATGACCCGTGTCACACTTGCCCAGTGTCTCACACTTGCCATGTGTCACGTACGACCCGTGTCACACTTGCCCCGTGTCTCACAATTGCCCGACGTCACACTCGTCCTGTGTCACACTCGTCCCATGTCACACTTGTCCCGTGTCTCACACTTGCCCCGTGTCACACTTGTCCCATGTCTCACACTAAACCCGTGTCTCACACTCGCCCTGTGTCACACTTGCCCCGTGTCTCACACTTGCCCCGTGGCACACTTGTCCCATATCTCACACTAACCCTGTGTCTCACACTCGCCCTGTGTCACATTTGTCCGTGTCTCACACTCGCCCCGTGTCTCACACTTGCCCCGTGTCACACTTGCTCCGTGTCGCACTTGCCCCGTGTCGCACTTGCTCCTTGTCACACTTGCTCTGTGTCGCACTTGCCCCGCGTCATGCTTGCTTTGTGTCACACTTGCCCCATGTCTCACACTTGCCCCGTGTCTCACACTTGTCCCATGTCTCACACTAAACCCGTGTCTCACACTTGCCCCGTGTCTCACACTTGCCCTGTGTCACACTTGTCCCATGTCTCACACTAACCCCGTGTCTCACACTCGCCCTGTGTCACACTTGCCCCGTGTCTCACACTTGCCCCGTGTCACACTTGTCCCATGTCTCACACTAACCCTGTGTCTCACACTCGCCCTGTGTCACATTTGTCCGTGTCTCACACTCACCCCGTGTCTCACACTTGCCCCGTGTCACACTTGCTCCGTGTCACACACGCGCCCCATGTCACACTTGCCGTGTGTCTCACACTTGCCCCGTGCCATACTTGCCCAATATTTCATATGTGCCCTGTGTTTCACACTCACCCCGTGTCTCACACTCACCCCGTGTCGCACTTGCTCCGTGTCACACTTGCCCCGTGTCACACTTGCCGGATTTTTCCAACTTGCCCCGTGTCTCACAATTGCCCCATGTCACACTCGCACCACGTCACGCTCGCCCCGTGTCACACTTGCCCCGTGTCTCACACATGCCCCGTGTCTCACACTCGCCCCGTTTTACGCACGGCCCGTGTCTCACACTCGCCCCGTGTCACACTTGCTGCATGTCTCAAACTTTCCCCGTGTCTCACAATTGCCTCATGTCACACTCGCACCATGTCACACTTGCCCCATCTCACACTCGCCCCGTGTCACGCTCGTCCCGTGTCATACTTGCCCCATGTCTCACACTTGCCCCATGTCTCACACTTGCCCCGTGTCTCACACTCGCCACGTGTCACACTTGCCCCATGTCTCACTCTTGGCCCATATCCAGCACTTGCCCCGTACTCACACTCGCCCCGTGTCGCACACTTGCCCTGTGTCGCACTTGCCCCATGTCTCATACTTGCCCCATGTCACACAATTGCCCCACGTCATACACGCCGTATCACACTCGCCCCGGGTCATGCTTGCGCCGTGTCTCACACTTGCCCCGTGTCTCTCACTTGCCCCATTTCACGCACGACCCATGTCACACTTGCCCTGTGTCATGCATGACCCGTGTTACACTTGTCCCGTGTCTCACAATTGCCATGTGTCATGTATGACCCGTGTCACACTTGTCCCGTGTCTCACACTTGCCCTGTGGCTCACACTTGCCCCACATCACGTATGACCCGTGTCACACTTGCCCTGTGTCTCACAATTGCCCGACGTCACACTCGTCCTGTGTCACGCTCGTCCTATGTCACACTTGCCCCATGTCTCACACTTGCCCAGTGTCATACTCACCCCGTGTCACATTTGCCCCGTGTCTCACACTTGTCCTCTGACTCACACTTTCCCCATGTCTCACACTTGCCCCTGCCTCACATTCGCCCCGTGTCACACTTGTTCCGTGCCTCACACTCGCCCCGTGTCACACTTGGCCCTCTCACACTTGCCCGGTGTCACACTCGCCCCATGTAACACTCGCCCCGTGTCACACTCGACCGGTTCTCACACTTGCCATGTGCTCTCACTTGCCCCGTGTCTCACACTTGCCCCGTGTCTCACACTTGCCCCGTGTCACGCATGACCCGTGTCACACTTGTCGCGTGTCTCACACTTGCCATGTGTCACGTACGAACCGTGTCACACTTGCCCCGTGTCTCACAATTGCCCGACGTCACACTCGTCCTGTGTCACACTCATCCCATGTCACACTTGCCCCATGTCTCACACTTGCCCTGTGTCACACTTGCCCCGTGTCACATTTGCCCCGTGTCTCACTCTTGCCCTCAGTCTCACACTTTCCCCATGTCTCACACTTGCCCCTGCCTCACACTCACCCCGTGTCACACTTGTTCCATGTCTCACACTCGCCCAGTGTCACACTTGGCCCTCTCACACTTGCCTGGTGTCACACTCGCCCCATGTCACACTCGCCTCGTGTCACACTCGACCGGTGCTCACACTTGCCACGTGCTCTCACTTGCCCCGTGTCTCACACTTGCCCCATGTCTCACACTTGCCCCGTGTCACACTCGCCCCGTATCGCTGCTACACTGTGTCACACTTGCCCCGTGTCATACTTGCCCCATGCTCACACTTGCTCTGCGCTCTCACTTGCTCCGTGTCTCACATTTGCCCCGTGTCACACTCGCCCCCTGTCAGACTTGCCCTGTGTCACACACTTGCCCCGTGTCACACTTGCCGTGTGTCTCATGCTTGCCCCGTGTCACACACTTGCCCCGTGTCACACTCGCCCCGTATCGCAGCTACACCGTGTCACACTCGCACCATGTCACACTTGCCACATCTCACACTCGCCCCATTTCACGCTCGCCCCGTGTCACACTTGCCCCGTGTCTCACACATGCCCCGTGTCTCACATTCGCCCCGTTTCATGCACGGCCCGTGTCTCACACTCGCCCCATGTCACACTTGCTGCATGTCACAAACTTGCCCCGTGTCTCACAATTGCTCCATGTCACACTCGCACCATGTCACACTTGCCCCATCTCACACTCGCCCCATGTCACGCTCGCCCCGTGTCATACTTGCCCCATGTCTCACACTTGCCCCGTGTCTCACACTTGCCCCATGTCTCACACTTGCCCCATGTCACACTTGCCCCGTGTCTCACATTCGCCACATGTCACACTTGCCCCATGTCTCACACTTGCCCTGTGTCACACTCGCCCCATGTCACACTCGCCCCATGTCACACTCGACCCGTGTCCCACTCGACCGGTTCTCACACTTGCCGCGTGCTCTCACTTGCCCCGTGTCTCACACTTGCCCCATGTATCACACTTGCACCATGTCACACATGACCCGTGTCACACTTGCCCAGTGTCTCACACTTGCCATGTGTCACGTACGACCCGTGTCACACTTGCCCCGTGTCTCACAATTGCCCGACGTCACACTCGTCCTGTGTCACACTCGTCCCATGTCACACTTGCCCCATGTCTCACACTTGCCCTGTGTCACACTCGCCCCGTGTCACACTCGACCCGTGTCCCACTCGACCGGTTCTCACACTTGCCGCGTGCTCTCACTTGCCCCGTGTCTCACACTTGCCCCATGTATCACACTTGCACCGTGTCACACATGACCCGTGTCACACTTGCCCTGTGTCTCACACTTGCCATGTGTCACGTACGACCTGTGTCACACTTGCCCCATGTCTCACAATTGCCCGACGTCACACTCGTCCTGTGTCACACTCGTCCCATGTCACACTTGCCCCATGTCTCACACTTGCCCTCTGTCTCACACTTTCCCATGTCTCACACTTGCCCCTGCTTCACACTCACCCCGTGTCACACTTGTTCCGTGTCTCACACTCGCCCCGTGTCACACTTGGCCATCTCACACTTGCCCGGTGTCACACTCACCCCGTGTCACACTTGCCCCATGCTCACACTTGCTCCGCGCTCTCACTTGCTCCGTGTCTCACATTTGCCCCGTGTCACACTCGCCCCGTGTCACACTTGCCCCATGTCACACACTTGCCCCGTGTCACACTTGCCGTGTGTCTCACGCTTGCCCCGTATCACACACTTGCCCCGTGTATCACACTTGCACCGTGTCACACATGACCCGTGTCACACTTGCCCTGTGTCTCACACTTGCCATGTGTCACGTACGACCTGTGTCACACTTGCCCCATGTCTCACAATTGCCCGACGTCACACTCGTCCTGTGTCACACTCGTCCCATGTCACACTTGCCCCATGTCTCACACTTGCCCTCTGTCTCACACTTTCCCATGTCTCACACTTGCCCCTGCTTCACACTCACCCCGTGTCACACTTGTTCCGTGTCTCACACTCGCCCCGTGTCACACTTGGCCATCTCACACTTGCCCGGTGTCACACTCACCCCGTGTCACACTTGCCCCATGCTCACACTTGCTCCGCGCTCTCACTTGCTCCGTGTCTCACATTTGCCCCGTGTCACACTCGCCCCGTGTCACACTTGCCCCATGTCACACACTTGCCCCGTGTCACACTTGTCGTGTGTCTCACGCTTGCCCCGTATCACACACTTGCCCCGTGTCACACTCGCCCCGTATCGCAGCTACACCGTGTCACACTCGCACCATGTCACACTTGCCCCATCTCACACTCGCCCCCATGTCACGCTCGCCCCGTGTAACACTTGCCCCGTGTCTCACACATGCCCCGTGTCTCACATTCGCCCCGTTTCATGCACGGCCCGTGTCTCACACTCGCTCCGTGTCACACTTGCTGCATGTCTCAAACTTGCCCCGTGTCTCGCAATTGCCCCATGTCACACTCGCACCATGTCACACTTGCCCCATCTCACACTCGCCCCGTGTCACGCTCGCCCCTTGTCATACTTGCCCTATGTTTCACACTTGCCCCGTGTCTCACACTTGCCCCATGTCTCACACTTGCCCCATGTCACACTTGCCCCGTGTCTCACACTCGCCACATGTCACACTCGCCCCGTGTCTCACACTCGCCCTGTGTCGCACTTGCCCCATGTCTCATACTTGCCCCATGTCACACAATTGCCTCACGTCACACACGCCGTATCACACTCGCCGCGGGTCATGCTTGCCCCGTGTCTCACACTTGCCCCGTGTCTCACACTTGCCCCAGGTCACGCACGACCCGTGTCACACTTGCCCCGTGTCATGCATGACACGTGTCACACTTGTCCCGTGTCTCACACTTGCCATGTGTCACGTACGACCCGTGTAACACTTGCCCCATGTCTCACTTGCCCTGTGTCACACTCGCCCCATGTCACATTTGCCCCGTGTCTCACACTTGCCCTCTGTCTCACACTTTCCCCATGTCTCACACTTGCCCCTGCCTCACACTCGCCCCGTGTCACACTTGTTCCGTGTCTCACACTCGGCCCGTGTCACACTTGGCCCTCTCACACTTGCCCTGTGTCACACTCGCCCCATGTCATGCTCGCCCCGTGTCACACTCGACCCGTGTCCCACTCGACCGGTTCTCACACTTGCCGCATGCTCTCACTTGCCCCGTGTCTCACACTTGCCCTGTGTCTCACACTTGCACCATGTCACTCATGACCCGTGTCACACTTGTCCCATGTCTCACACTTGCCATGTGTCACGTACGACCCGTGTCACACTTGCCCCGTGTCTCACAATTGCCCGACGTCACACTCGTCCTGTGTCACACTCATTCAATGTCACACTTGCCCCATATCTCACACTTGCCCTGTGTCACACTTGCCCCATGTCACATTTGCCCCGTGTCTCACACTTGCCCTCTGTCTCACAAGTTCCCCATGTCTCACACTTGCAACTGCCTCACACTCACCCCGTGTCACACTTGTTCCGTGTCTCACACCCGCTCCGTGTCACACTTGGCCCTCTCACACTTGCCCAGTGTCACACTCGCCCCATGTCACACTCGCCCCGTGTCACACTCGACCGGTGCTCACCCTTGCCACATGCTCTCACTTGCCCCGTGTCTCACACTTGCCCTGTGTCTCACACTTGCCCCGTGTCACACTCGCCCATGTCACACTTGCCCCGTGTCATACTTGCCCCATGTCACACTCACCCCGTGTCACACTTGCCCCATACTCACACTTGCTCCGCACTCTCACTTGCTCCATGTCTCACATTTTGCCCCATGTCACAATCGCCCCGTGTCACACTTGCCCCGTGTCACACACTTGCCCCGTGTCACACTTGCCGTGTGTCTCACACTTGCCCCGTGTCACACTTGTCCAATATCTCACAAGTTCCCTGTGTCTCATACTCGCCCCGTGTCACACTTGCCCCGTGTCTCACACACGCCCCGTGTCGCACTTGCCCCATGTCTCACACTTGCCCCGTGTCACACAATTGCCCCATGTCACATTCGCGCCATGTCACACTCGCCCCGTCTCATACTCGCCCCGTGTCACGCTCGCCCCGTGTCTCACACATGCCCCGTGTCTCACACTCGCCCCGTTTCACGTGTCTCACACTCGCCCCGTGCCACACTTGCCGCATGTCTCACACTTGCCCCGTGTCTCACACTTGCCCCGTGTCTCTCAATTGCCCCATGTCACATTTGCCCCATCTCACACTCGCACCGTGTCACGCTCGCCCTGTGTCATACTCGGCCCATGTCTCACACTTGCCCCATGTCTCACACTTGCCCCATGTCACACTCGCCCTGTGTTGCACTTGCCCCATGTCTCATACTTGCCCCATGTCACACAATTGCCCCACGTCACACACGCTGTGTCACACTCGCCCCGTGTCATGCTTCCCCCATGTCTCACACTTGCCCCATGTCTCACACTTGCCCCGTGTCTCACAATTGCTCCATGTCACACTCACCCTGTGTCACACTCATCCCATGTCACACTTGCCCCATGTCTCAGACTTGCCCCATGTCACACTCGCCCCGTGTCACACTTGCCCCGTGTCTCAGAATTGCCCTCTGTCTCACACTTTCCCCGTGTCTCACACTTGCCCTCTGTCTCACACTCACCCCGTATCACACTTGCCCCGTGTCTCACACTTACTCCATGTCTCACACTCGCCCCATGTCACACTTGCTCCATGTCTCACACTTGCCCCGCGTCACACTCGCCCCATGTCACACTTGCTCCATGTCTCACACTTGCCCCGTGTCACACTCGCCCCGTGCCACACTTGCCCCGTGTCTCACACTTGCTTTCTGTCTCACACTTTCCCCATGTCTCACACTTGCCTTCTGTCTCACACTTTCCCCATGTCTCACACTTGCCCTCTGTCTCACACGCGCCCAGTTTCACACTTGTTCATGTCTCACACTCGCCCTGTGTCCCACTTGGTCCTCTCACACTTGCCCCATTTCACACTCGCCCCATGTCTCACACTTGCCCCATGTCACACTCGCCCTGTGTTGCACTTGCCCCATGTCTCATACTTGCCCCGTGTCACACAATTGCCCCACGTCACACACGCTGTGTCACACTCGCCCCGTGTCATGCTTCCCCCATGTCTCACACTTGCCCCGTGTCTCACACTTGCCCTGTGCCACGCATGACCCGTGTCACATTTGCCCCGTGTCTCAAACTTGCCCCGTTTCTCACAATTGCCCCACGTCACACTCGCCCTGTGTCACACTCACCCCATGTCACACTTGCCCCATGTCTCACACTTGCCCTGTTTCACACTCGCCCCGTGTCACACTTGCCCCGTGTCTCAGAATTGCCCTCTGTCTCACACTTTCCCCGTGTCTCACACTTGCCCTCTGTCTCACACTCGCCCCGTATCACACTTGCCCCGTGTCTCACATTTACTCCATGTCTCACGCTCGCCCCATGTCACACTTGCCCCGTGTCTCACACTCGCCCCATGTCTCACACTCGCCCTGTGTCACACTCGCCCCATGTCACACTTGCCCCATGTTTCACACTTGCCCCGTGTCACATTCGCCCCATGTCACACTTGCTCCATGTCTCACACTTGACCCGTGTCACACTCGCCCCGTGCCACACTTGCCCCGTGCCTCACACTTGCCTTCTGTCTCACACTTTCCCCATGTCTCACACTTGGCTTCTGTCTCACACTTTCCCCATGTCTCACACTTGGCTTCTGTCTCACACTTTCCCCATGTCTCACACTTGCCCTCTGTCTCACACGCGCCCAGTGTCACACTTGTTCCGTGTCTCACACTCGCCCTGTGTCCCACTTGGCCGTCTCACACTTGCCCCGAGTCACACTCGCCCCATGTCACACTCGCCCCGTGTCATACTCAACCGGTGCTCACACTTGCCACGTGCTCTCACTTGCCCCGTGTCTCACACTTGCCCTGTGTCTCACACTTGGCCCATATCGCAGCCACAACATGTCACATTGCCCTATGTCATACTTGCCCCGTGTCACACTCACCCCATGTCACACTTGCCCCATGCTCACACTTGCTCCGCGCTCTCACTTGCCCCGTGTCACACTTGCCCCATGTCTCACACTTGCCCCGTGTCTCACACTTGCCCCGTGTCACCCTTGCCCCATGTCTCACACTAACCCCGTGTCTCACACTCGCCCTGTGTCACACTTGCCCCGTGTCTCACACTTGCCCCGTGTCACACTTGCCCCATGTCTCACACTAACCCTGTGTCTCACACTCGCCCTGTGTCACATTTGTCCATGTCTCACACTCGCCCCATGTCTCACACTTGCCCCGTGTCACACTTGCTCCGTGTCGCACTTGCCCCGTGTCACACTTGCTCCGTGTTGCACTTGCCCCGTGTCACACTTGCTCTGTGTCGCACTTGCCCCGCGTCATGCTTGCTTTGTGTCACACTTGCCCCATGTCTCACACTTGCCCCGTGTCTCACACTTGGCCCGTGTCATACTTGCCCCATGTCTCACACTTGCCCCGTGTCTCACACTCGCCCCATTTCACGCACGGCCCGTGTCTCACACTCGCCCCGTGTCACACTTGCTGCATGTCTCAAACTTGCCCCATGTCTCACAATTGCCCCATATCACACTCGCACCATGTCACACTTGCCCCATCTCACACTCGCCCCATGTCACGCTCGCCCCGTGTCATACTTGCCCCATGTCTCACACTTGCCCCGTGTCTCACACTTGACCCATGTCTCACACTTGCCTCATGTCACACTTGCCCCGTGTCTCACACTCGCCACGTGTCGCACTTGTCCCATGTCTCATACTTGCCCCGTGTCACACAATTGCCCCACGTCACACACGCCGTATCACACTCGCCCCATGTCATGCTTGCCCCATGTCTCACACTTGCCCCGTGTCTCACACTTGCCCCATGTCACGCACGACCCGTGTCACACTTGCCCCGTGTCATGCATGACCCGTGTCACACTTGTCCCGTGTCTCACACTTGCCATGTGTCACGTACGACCCGTGTCACACTTGTCCCGTGTCTCACACTTGCCCGTGTCTCACAATTGCCCCGTGTCATGCATGACCCATGTAAAACTTGCCCCGTGTCTCACACTTGCCCTGTGGCTCACACTTGCCCCGTGTCACGCATGACCCGTTTCACACTTGCCCCGTGTCTCACAATTGCCCGACGTCACACTCGTCCTGTGTCACACTTGACCCATGTCACACTTGCCCCATGTCTCACACTTGCCCTGTGTCACACTCGCCCCGTGTCACATTTGCCCTGCGTCTCACACCTGCCCTCTGTCTCACACTTTCCCCATGTCTCACACTTGCCTCTGCCTCACACTCGCCCCGTGTCACACTCGACCGGTTCTCACACGTGCCGCGTGCTCTCACTTGCTCCGTGTCTCACACTTGCCCCGTGTCTCACACTTGCCCCGTGTTACACTCGCCACGTATCGCAGCTAAACCGTGTCACACTTGCCCCCTGTCATACTTGCCCCGTGTCACACTCACCCCGTGTCACACTTGCCCCATGCTCACACTTGCTCCGCGCTCTCACTTGCCCTGTGTCACACTCGCCCCGTGTCACACTTGCCACGTGTCTCACACTCGCCCCGTGTCGCACTTGCCCCGTGTCACACAATTGCCCCATGTCACACTCGCGCCATGTCACATTCGCCCCGTCTCATACTCGCCCCGTTTCACGCTCGCCCCGTGTCACACGTGCCCCGTGTCTCACACATGCCCCGTGTCTCACACTCGCCCCGTTTCACGCACGACCCGTGTCTCACATTCGCCCTGTGCCACACTTGCCGCATGTCTCACACTTGCCCCATGTCACACTTGCCCCATCTCACACTCGCCCCGTGTCACGCTCGCCCTGTGTCATACTCGCCCCATGTCTCACACTTGCCCCATGTCACACTTGCCCCATGTCTCACACTTGCCCCATGTCACACTCGCCCTGTGTCGCACTTGCCCCATGTCTCATACTTGCCCCGTGTCACACAATTGCCCCACGTCTCACACTTGCCCTGTGTCACACTCGCCCCGTGTCATGCTTGCCCCATGTCTCACACTTGCCCCGTGTCTCACAATTGCCCCACGTCACACTCGCCCTGTGTCACACTCACCCCATGTCACACTTGCCCCATGTCTCACACTTGCCCCATGTCACACTCGCCCCGTGTCATACTTGCCCCGTGTCTCACACTTGCCCTCTGTCTCACACTTTCCCCGTGACTCACACATGCCCTGTCTCACACTCGCCCCGTATCACACTTGCCCCGTGTCTCACACTTACTTCATGTCTCACACTCGCCCCATGTCACACTTGCCCCGTGTCTCACACTCGCCCCATGTCTCACACTTGCCCCGTGTCACACTCGCCCCGTGTCACACACTGACCGTTTCCACCTCGGGGCCATGGCCTACCTGTATGTGTGTGTCTAGGTGGCCGCTGCTTTGAGTGGGTGGGGCTGCTGGGAGGTTGGTCTGGCTGAGCCAGCCTTGGGCTTTGGGAAAAAAGGTGAAGGTTTTGATAACATAAGGCCCCAGTGCCCCATTACAGCTGCAGTCACAGGACAAACTGTATTTGATCATGTTTTATTACTGTGTGTGCTGTGGTTAATGTTTCACTTACTGACAGGCCGAGCATTGCAGCACAGAGATTGATCTGATACATGGCCTTCTGTTCCACCATGCCCGCCAGGGTCTCTCAGCCAAACATGCTCATCGGAATATTAGCTCACGAGGCTGGCTTCTCCTGTTGGGCTCTGGATAACCGATAGTCAGACAGTGTGCATTGCAATGGGAATAAATGCACGCTACTGTACGCCTTTAAAACCGAGCAGCATGGTGGTGGGTCAGCCTTACCCTGCTGACTGCATGTCATACATCTAATAGCCTGGAATAGTGCTGTCAGGTCCAGTGTGTCCCAGTGATACCATTGGTCAGTGTGCACTGTTAAATAAAATGGTTCAGTTTAATCTACATTGTACCCTACCGCCCTCCATGACCTTCAGCTCATCCAAAGCTCTGCTGCCCATGTCCTAACTTGCACCAAGTCCCGCTCATCCATCACCCCAGTGCTCACTGCCCCGTGTCCGACCTCACACCAAGTCCCGCTCACCCATCACCCCTGTGCTCACTGCCCCGTGTCCTACCTCACACCAAGTCCCGCTTACCCATCACCCTGTGCTCGCTGACACCATGTCCTAACTTGCACCAAGTCCCGCTCACTCATCACCCCTGTGCTCACTGCCTGTGTCCTAACTTGCACCAAGTCCTGCTCACCCATCACCCCTGTGCTCACTGCCCGTGTCCTAACTTGCACCAAGTCCCACTCACCCATCACCCCTGTGCTCACTGCCCGTGTCCTAACTTGCACCAAGTCTCGCTCACTCATCACCCCTGCTCACTGCCCGTGTCCTAACACGCACCGAGTCCCGCTCACCCATCACCCCTGTGCTCACTGCCCGTGTCCTAATTCGCACCAAGTCCCGCTCACCCATCATCCCTGTGCTCGCTGCCCCGTGTCCTAACTCACACCATGTCCCGCTCACCCATCACCCCTGTGCTCGCTGCCCCGTGTCCTAACTCACACCAAGTCCCGCTCACCCATCACCCCTGTGCTCGCTGCCCCGTGTCCTAACTCACACCGAGTCCCGCTCACCCATCACCCCTGCTCACTGCCCGTGTCCTAACTCACACCAAGTCCCGCTCACCCATCACCCCTGTGCTCACTGCCCTGTGTCCTAACTCGCACTGAGTCCTGTTCACCGTCACCCGCTGTGCTCGCTGCCTGTGTCCTAACTCACACCAAGTCCCGCTCACCCATAATCCCTGTGCTCGCTGCCTGTGTCCTAACTCGCACCAAGTCCCGCTCACCCATCACTCCCTGTGCTCGCTGCCTGTGTCCTAACTTGCACCAAGTCCCGCTCACCCATCACTCCCTGTGCTCGCTGACCCACATTGGCTCCTGGTTAAGCAAGATTCGCATTCTTGTTTTCAAATTCCTCCATGGCCTTGCCCCTCCCTATCTTTGTAGCCTCCTCCAGCCCCACAGCCCCCCGAGATATCTGCACTCCTCTAATTCTGGCCTTTGTGCATCACTGATTATAATCGCTCCACCATCGGTGGCCGTGCCTTCAGCTGCCTGGTCCCCAAGCTCTGGAACTCTCTCCCTAAACCTCTCTGCCTCTCTACCTCTCTTTCCCTCTTTAATTCGCTCTTTAAAACCTCTACCTTTGACCAGCCTGTTCTACTATGTGGCTCAGTGTCAAATTATGTCTGACAGCCTCCTGTAAAGTGCCTTGGTACATTTTATTATGTCAAAGGCGCAATATAAATTCAAGTTGTTGGTGTTGTTGTTGTTGTAGATCTCTTATGACTCAACCAATATCCCACGAGCCAAAAATAGCAAAATTAGAATTTCCCAACTTGTGGGCTAATTCAGTCATGTTAACATTTATTGATCTGCTCGTCACGTTAATTGATGGATGAGTCGTTCTCACCATTGTGCCCTGTGCCGCTACAACTGCCTTCACATGGGGCGACTATCTGATGCACCATTCCTCTTGATGGACTGGAACAGCCACAATGGGCTGCATCCCCAAGGATTGACCAATGGAAATAAGAATGGGGAGAGATGTAAAACGTACGGCTGACTCGATATCCCCCGTGTCACACCATCGCACACAATCTACTCCTGTATGGTGGGAGTTTCTCCGATTAACATTCAACAAACTAACCATCATCAGTCTGAATCGCACGGCAATATTTGATCTAAACTCTGTACCTTCTCATGTCTGCTCCCTTTCTTTCCGATTTTAATCCATGACTCTGAATATTAACCTCCTCTTCAGTTATTCTCTCCCAAACCGTTCCAATTTCTAGTCCCCACTGCTCTCCCTCTCACCGTCCATCATTTTGTGAATAATTTATAGGGCAGAAATTGCCCCTTTTTATTACCCAGTTAGCCCTCCGGGGTGTGGGGCGCTAATGGGGCAAATGGTGTTTTTGCCAGGGGCAGGCCCCGGGGAAATAGCCCCCGAGGTTTGGGGAAAGCTGTTCCGGCAGCGTCACGCCTCGCTCCGGGCCGGCATGCAACCGCTGATGATTTCATCGACATGCACGACGACCCCTCACCGTCCTGCGCCGACCATTTTGTGCCACGCGGGCAGCGAGGCTGGCGGACGTCCACCGCCAGGGCGCCCCTTAAAGGTGAGGCCTTTAGCGCCCCGGGCCGCCATCTTTGTCGGCTGGCTCTTGGGTCGGCCTGACAATGGTGGCTCTCGTGTCGACCGGTCCTCCGTTGTGCAGCCCCGCACTCCGTTTTGGGTGCAAGGCTGCTGGCCCAGTCGATCGGGTCGCTGGCGGCCCAGTGGCGGCCACCAAAGGGCCCGCAGAGCACGCAGCGGCCCTCCCCTTTAATGGAAGGAGCGGGGAATTGTGGTCCATCAGCGGTCCGCACAGCGCTGGCCTTCTCCGCACGGCGCCGGACGCAGCAACGCGCTGTTACCCCGGGAGCGCCCTGCATGGAAGTGGAGCGCCGGAGACAGCGGGGGAGACAGAGGGGGAGACAGCGGGGGAGACAGAGGCGGAGACAGAGGGAGAAACAGCGGGGGAGTCAGAGGGGGAGACAGAGCCGGAGACAGCGGGGGAGACAGCGGGGCAGACAGGGGGAGACAGAGGGGGAGTCAGAGGGGGAGACAGAGGGAGACAGAGGGGGAGACAGAGGGGGAGACAGAGGGAGACAGAGGGGGAGACAGAGGGGGAGACAGAGGGAGACAGCGGGGGAGACAGCGGGAGACAGAGGGGGAGACAGAGGGGGAGACAGAGGGGGAGACAGAGGGAGACAGCAGGGGAGACAGAGGGAGACAGAGGGGGAGACAGAGGGGGAGACAGGGGGAGACAGAGGGGGAGACAGAGGGGGAGACAGCGGGGGAGACAGCGGGGCAGACAGGGGGAGACAGAGGGGGAGACAGAGGGGGAGACAGAGGGAGACAGAGGGGGAGACAGAGGGGGAGACAGAGGGGGAGACAGAGGGAGACAGCGGGGGAGACAGCGGGAGACAGAGGGGGAGACAGAGGGGGAGACAGAGGGGGAGACAGAGGGAGACAGAGGGGGAGACAGAGGGAGACAGCGGGGGAGACAGAGGGAGACAGAGGGGGAGACAGAGGGGGAGACAGGGGGAGACAGAGGGGGAGACAGAGGGGGAGACAGCGGGGCAGACAGGGGGAGACAGCGGGGCAGACAGGGGGAGACAGAGGGGGAGACAGAGGGGGAGACAGAGGGGGAGACAGCGGGGCAGACAGAGGGGGAGACAGAGGGGGAGACAGAGGGGGAGACAGAGGGAGACAGAGGGGGAGACAGAGGGAGACAGCGGGGCAGACAGGGGGAGACAGAGGGGGAGACAGAGGGGGAGACAGATGGAGACAGAGGGGGAAACAGAGGGGGAGACAGAGGGAGACAGAGGGGAGACAGAGGGAGACAGCGGGGGAGACAGCGGGGCAGACAGGGGGAGACAGAGGGGGAGACAGAGGGAGACAGCAGGGGAGACATCGGGGCAGACAGGGGGAGACAGAGTGGGAGACAGAGGGGGAGACAGAGGGAGACAGAGGGGGAGACAGAGGGGGAGACAGAGGGAAACAGAGGGGGAGACAGAGGGAGACAGAGGGGGAGACAGAGGGAAACAGAGGGGGAGACAGAGCCGGAGACAGCGGGGGAGACAGGGGGAGACAGAGGGGGAGACAGAGGGAAACAGAGGGGGAGACAGAGGGAGACAGAGGGGGAGACAGAGGGAAACAGAGTGGGAGACAGAGGGAGACAGAGGGGGAGACAGAGGGGGAGACAGGGGAAGACAGAGGGGGAGACAGAGGGGGAGACAGAGGGGGAGACAGAGTGGGAGGAAGGGGGAGACAGTGGGAAAGACAGAGAGGGAGACAGCAGGGAAGTCAGCGTCAGAGACAGTGGGGGAGACTGCGGGGGAGACAGAGGGGGAGACAGAGGCATATTCCGAAAGCTCATAGAGACCAAGAACCTAACCTTAGAGGCAGCAGCACTGGTTGCACAGACATTCTTGGTAGGGGAAGAAGAAACGAGGTTGATTTACAATGCAGGTACGACAACTAACGAAATATCGGAAGAAGTTCACAGCACTAAACAAGCTGCTACCCCCACACACAGGCAAAACCGGGAGAACAGGCTCTCGACAGCAGGCAGAAGCCATCAAGCTGCTACCCCCACACACAGACAAAACCGGGAGAACAGGCTCTCGACAGCAGGCAGAAGCCATCAAGCTGCTACCCCCACACACAGACAAAACCGGGAGAACAGGTTCTCGACAGCAGGCAGAAGCCATCAAGGGCCACAGGAACGGCCGTTCACACCTCATCAACCCACAATGTGAGCAATCAACTACAAACTGAGAGAAGCTCAAGAGAGATCAGCCAGACGCAGCTCATTCTTTGGGAACTCTTTGAACAATGGAACACGTCTGTGCTGGAGGTGTGGGGGTGGGCACTCGTCAAGGGGATGTCGATTTCACCAGGCTGTTTGCAGAAATTGTGAATATATAGGGCATTTGGCCCGCATGTGCAACAAAACGGCAGCTCGGCTGGTATACGAATCGGATGGGTCGGAAAGCGGACCAGAAGGTGGTGGGGACAGTACCCGAGACACCGGTGTACAGCGGGTCAACACGATCAATGGCCGCTGCTCCAACAACAGGATGCCTCCTATAATAATGAGGGTCCTACTCAACGGGATATCTGTCAACATGGAGCTGGATACGGGAGCGAGTCAATCTCTCAGGGGCACTCAACAATTTGAACAACTGTGGCCGCATAAAAGAGACAGACCAAAACTCACAAGGGTCGACACCAAACTAAGGACCTATACCAAAAAAATCATACCAGTCCTCGGCAGCGCCATGCTCTCTGTCACACACAAAGGGACAGTGAACCGACTTCCCCTGTGGATTGTCCCCGGAGACCCCCCAGCACTGCTGGGGAGAAGCTGGCTGGCAAAACTAAACTGGAAATGGGATGATGTCCATGCCATGTCATTAGAGGAACGGACCTCCTGCTCAACAGTTATAAAGCGATTTGAACATCTCTTTCAGCCAGGTGTGGGCACTTTCAAAGGGGCCAAAGTCAAAATCTACATCACACAGGATGCTAGACCGGTCCATCACAAGGCCAGAACTGTACCCTATGTGATGAGGGAATAGATTGAACATGAACTAGACAGGCTTCTGCGGGAAGGAATTATATCACCTGTGGAATTTAGCAACTGGGACCCATCGTCCCAGTCATGAAGCCTGATGGATCCATACAAATCTGTGGGGACTACAAATCTACCATAAATAGAGTCTCCCTACAGGACCAGTACCTGCTGCCCAGAGCGGAGGACTTATTTGCCACATTGGCTGGAGGTAAATTTTTCTCAAAATCAGACCTCACATCTGCGTATATGACGCAAGAATTGACCGAGGAATCCAAGCTACTCACCACCATCAGCACACATCAAGGCCTTTTCATGTACAATCGATGCCCATTCGGCATCAGGTCGGCAGCTGCCATATTCCAGCGCAACATGGAGAGTCTGCTCAAGTCCATCCCGGGGACGGTTGTATTTCAAGACGACATACTTATCACAGGCAGGGACACCGACTCCCATCTCCGTAATTTGGAGGAAGTACTAAAGTGGTTGGATCGGGTAGGCCTACGAGTCAAGAAATCCAAGTGCCTGTTTCTCGCACCCGAGGTTGAATTTTTGGGCAGAAGGATTGCTGCTGATGGAATCCGCCCAACAGAGTCCAAAACAGAAGTAATTCGCCTGGCACCCAGGCCCCGGAATGTCTCAGAACTGCGCGCCTTTCTCGGGCTACTCAATTACTTTGGGAACTTTATTCAGAACTTAAGCACGCTGCTGGAGCCTCTCCACGTGCTACTCAGGAAGGGTTGCGATTGGTTTTGGGGGGACGCCCAGGAACGCGCCTTCAATAAGGCACGCAAACTTCTGTGTTCCAACGGTGTTTTGACTTTCTTTGACCCAGGTAAAAAGCTAATTCTCACATGTGATGCGTCAGTGTATGGGGTCGGGTGCATTTTGCAACATGTCAACAGTGCGAGCAAATTACAACCCATAGCTTATGGCTCCAGGTCACTTTCGCGGGCGGAGCGCGGGTACGGAATGGTGGAGAAGGAGGCGCTCACATGCGTGTACGGTGTCAAAAAATGCATCAATACCTTTTCGGGGCCAAGTTCGCATTAGAAATCGACCACAAGCTTCTCACGTCCCTCCTATCTGAGAGCAACGCAATAAACGCCAACGCCTCGGCGCGAATTCAACGGTGGGCATTCATGCTGGCGTCCTACGACTACACAATAAGGCACAGACCAGGCACAGACAACAGTGCCGACGCGCTCAGCAAGCTACCCCTAGCGACCATGGAAGGGTATGACGAACAGGACTGTGAGATAGTCATGGCAATCAATGCCTTTGAGTCCACAGGTTCGCCCATGATGGCTCACCAAATCAGAGCCTGGACAGCCAGTGACCCCACGTTATCCTTAGTAAAAAGATGTGTCCTAACCGATGACTGGGCAGAGGCTCGCGATCCTGCCCCGAGGAATTACAACCCTTTCACAGGCGCATGCATGAGCTATCACTACAAGCAGACTGCCTGATGTGGGGCAGCCGAGTAGTCATGCCTCTGCGAGGCAGGGAGGCATTTGTCCGGGAGCTCCACCGCGAGCACCCGGGGATCGTTCTCACGAAAGCCATATCCAGATCCCACGTCTGGTGGCCTGCTTTGATGCGGACTTGGAGCTCTGCGTCCGAAGGTGCACCATTTGTGCCCAACTCAGCAATGCCCCCAGGGAGGATCCACTGAGCCCCTGGCCCTGACCTACCAAACCCTTGTCGCGGGTGCACGTAGACTATGCGGGCCCATTCATGGGCAAAATGTTCCTCGTAGTTGTAGATGCATTTTCAAAGTGGATTGAATGCACCATTTTAAACTCGAGCACAACCTCTACCACTGTGGAGAGCCTCGCAACCATGTTTGCAACGCACGGAATCCCTGACATATTGGTCAGTGACAATGGTCCGTGCTTCACCAGCGCAGATTTCCAAGACTTTATAATTGACCACGGCATAAATCATGTCAAGACGGCACCGTTCAAGCCAGCCTCCAACGGCCAGGTGGAGAGAGCAGTGCAAATCATTAAACAAGGCATGCTTAAAATCCAAGGTCCCACGCTGCAGGGTCGCCTGTCGCAACTGCTGGGATCTCGTCC
Source organism: Pristiophorus japonicus (assembly GCF_044704955.1). Lineage (NCBI taxonomy): Eukaryota > Metazoa > Chordata > Chondrichthyes > Pristiophoridae > Pristiophorus > Pristiophorus japonicus. The sequence goes on along the minus strand of NC_091989.1, from coordinate 81,507,252 downwards.
GCACTCACTGACTGGGATCCCCCCCCGCGCAACTGTTGATGAAAAGGACTTTAAAAACAAGGCTCTCATTAATCTTCCCATACATGCATGAAATCGTTGAGGCAAAGCGCCGTAAGCTGACTGAGTACCATGACAGAAATTCGAGGGGGAGATGGAATGAGATAGGGGACAAAGTGTTTGTACTAAACTATGGCAGGGGTCCCAATGGCTTGCAGGGACAGTAACGGGCAAGGAAGGAAACAGGCCGTACAAATGGACAATGGCAAAACCTGCCGGAGGCATGTAGACCAAGTCAAAAGCAGATTTACCAACAACACTGCGGAACAAGAGGCAGACTACAATGTGGAACTCGCACCACACCTGGTGGACAGACAGAGGGAACAACCTGATGAAAGGGCAATCCCAACAGACAGCCCAGGCGAGTCAACAACAATCACACCAATCAAAACAGACAGCCCAGGCAAGATACCAGCAATCACACCCAAAGAAAAACAGACACCAAGGCAAACAACTGAACCACAACTCAAACGCTCCACGCGAGAGCGTAGACCACCTGAGAGACTGAACTTATAAAGACAATAAGACCTTGGGGGAGGGTGATGTCATGTATCTGACATTATTATATATAACTGAATAACATTATTATATATAAATGTATAACATGCTATACATGACTGTAATAAGATTTGACCTGTAACCACCAGCATACCTTACCACCAGGGGTGCACTTGCAAGAGACAGGTATATAAGGACAGGTCTCAGGCAAGTGCAGCATTCCAGAGCTGTGAAATAAAGGTGCAGGTCCAGAGTGACCTTGACTTCACTACATGACTTATGTGAATCTGTACTGAGGGGACAGGACTTTACAGAGAGAAGGAGAGGGAGGGTGAGAGAGAGAGAGAGGGTGAGAGAGAGAGAGGGTGAGAGAGAGAGAGAGGGAGAGGGAGAGGGAAAGAAAGGGTGAGAGAGAGAGGGAGTGAGAGTGAGAGAGAGGGAAGGGAGCAAAAGAGAAAGAAGTGAGGAAAGGGAATGAGAAACAGAATGAGTAAATTTGATTGGGAGAAAGAGAAATAGAGAAATAGGAATAGAGAAAGAGAAAAGTGCAAAAAACTCGAGAGAGAGAGAGAGAGAGAGAGAGAGAGAAATAGAGATCCCGAGATTCACAGAGAGAAAACTGAAATCTCAATCCAGGGGCTCAGGCTGGAAACGGGCCCAGCTCAGCATTCCACGTGGTAACAAATGGGAATCTGTTCCACCTCCACCGCCTCCAGGCCAGATCCAAGGTCATCCCATCCTCTGTCATCGAACTACGTTATGCAGATGACGCTTGCGTCTGTGCACACTCGGAGGCCAAACTCCAAGCCATTGTCAACACCTTCACCGAGGCGTACGAGAGCACGGGCCTTACACTAAACAGGGCAGTAGTGATAACCGCCCTCCTATATGGCTCAGAGATGTGGACAATATACAATAGACAAAGATCCTCCACGAACCTGACCCCGCCACACAGCACTATCCCCCAGTTATCAAAATCCACAGTGAGACCTTGGACAACGTGGACCACTTTCCATACCTCAGGAGCCTATTATCAGCAAGGGCAGAAATCGATGACGAGGTCTAACACTGCCTCCAGTGCATCAGCGCAGCTTTCGGTCGCCTGAGGAAGAGAGTGTTTGAAGACCAGGCTCTCAAATCTGGTACCAAGCTTATGGTCTACAGGGCTGTAGTGCTACCTGCCCTCCTATATGGCTCAGAGACGTGCACCTCAAAATACCTCAAAATGCTGGAGAAGTACCACCAACGATGTCTCTGCAAGATCCTGCAAGTCCACTGGGAGGACAGACGCACCAACGTCAGTGTTCTCGCCCAGGTCAACATCCACAGCATCGAAGCACTGACCACACTCGACCAACTCCGTTGGGCGGGCCACATCGTCCACATGCCTGACACAAGACTCCCAAAGCAAGCGCTCTACTCGGAACTCCTACATGGCAAGTGAGCCCCAGGTGGGCAGAGGAAATGTTACAAGGACACCCTCAAAGCTTCCCTGATAAAATGCAACATCCCCACCAACACCTGGGAATCCCTGGCCCAAGACCACCCTAAGTGGAGGAAGAGCATCCGGAAGGGTGCTGAGCACCTCGAGTCTCATCACCGAGAGCATGCAGAAACCAAGCGCAGACAGCGGAAGGAGCGTGCGGCAAACCAGGCTCCCCACCCACCCTTTCCTTCAACCACTGTCTGTCCCAACTGTGCCAGAGACTGTAATTCCCATATTGGACTGTACAGTCACCTGAGAACTCACTTTTAGAGTGGAAGCAAGTCTTCCTCGACTCTGAGGGACTGCCTATGATGACGATGCTCACCTCACATTATATAGTAGCCCAGATATAGGTGCGAAAATAAAGATTTAATACATAAGCCATATAGCTATAAACTACCAGAACAACAAACAGTGCAGAAAATACTACAAACATCATTTACCACCTTTGTGCATTTCGTTATAACCCCTCTTACACGTGTCTAACCTGCGACTTCGCCTCAGTGTTCCCCCCCCCTGTGGCTGCCTCATGGGTCTGGGAAGGTTGCTGGGTTCCCTGTGTGGAAGCTGCAGATGTCCTTCTAGGATGCCCTTGAGCAGCTTTGGGCCTGGAAGGGCCGGCTGGAGACTGGTCACCACCCTCCTGGGGGGGTTCAGTCTGGCTTGGCTCGGGCGAGGCCATGCGTGGAGGCACTGGCGGAGTGACAGGTCTGGGGCCGGGAATGCTGCGAGCCGGAGGAAGCGCATCATCCGTATCCTGGCCCGAGGAGCCTGAGTCACTCACCGGGGGCGGCACAATACCACCACCAGCAAGCTGAGGGAGCTCGGGTCGGTGCTGTGGTGTCACACCGGAAGGTCCCCCGTGGCCCGTGGTAGACCCAGCCGTGAAAGCAACACTGAGGTCTCGGGGGGCATCCAGCTGAGACTGCATGCGAGCAGCCACAGTCTGAAAGCCACCAGATATGACAGCACTTAGACGCTCCGTCAACTCTTGCAGAGCCACGGCCATCCTCTCCAAAGCAGTATCGATACACTCGTTCCCTCGTGCCTGTGCTGCAATGGCAGCTGCCACATCGCCCTAAGGGTCAATTTCCCGTGGGAATAACGCCCCAATTAAGACTGCAAGCTTTCAGGTTTTAAGGACTAATAAGACTGGAACACTTTTTTGTGGTCAAAAAGCTGAATCTGGATCCAATGGCCGCCGCAAACATTGTGGCGCTAATCGGGGAAAAAGGCGGCACTGAATATCAGCCCCGTTGTTTTTTAAGTGTTTTTACTGCCGTTCTGGAAGAGGTTCCCTCTTTCATGAAATTCAGCTCTTTGTCTTTTTTTTCGAGCGGCCCAGAAATCGATCAAAAAGGGGACGGAAGTGTGGTGGTAAGTGCTGGTGAAGGGGGGGAAGTGGAGGAGGGGTCACTCTCCACCCGTGTGGTGGTGACCTCAGTGCGTGTCTGCGTCATCACGTATCACGCCTCCGTTAAAGGGGAGAGAATTGACCATCAGTCATGATGGGACACTGGGCCATCAAAGAGGGTTTCGGCCAGGCCAGCGGGTGGATTGTTTGCCAGGCTGCCTGTTGGCGGCCCAGCCGAACCCGGAGATGCAATAGTCCGGCTGACTTAAAATAAATAGCGGCCGCGACATTGGGCCCTTGTCTTTAATGGCCGCCACCCAGCCAGGGCTTACGGAGGGAATCAAAGGTGCACCGACAGAGAAAGCTGTTGGGGGCCCCACTCGATGGGCATTAGATTTTTATGGCTAAATTTCGCGGGAGATGGGGGGTCCCGGTGGTGCGTGCACTGACACACACTCAGGGCCGCTTGGCATGGCGGGACTGCCAGAAAATGGGCGGTAACGGGCCTTATTGGGGAGCTGAATTTCTGCCCCCGTGTATTCTCTACCTGTTGACTGAATTTGGATGATCTATTAGCAGTGGACCAGCTCTATAACTTACTCCCTTGCAAAGCGTACTCATCCAGCGATGCTAACCTTTTAAACTGACCTCCTGCCCACCTGCCTTTCAGGCTGCAACGTAAATGTCTTGAAGATTGCTGTTGTAATTAAAAGATGATGAAAAGCTTATCTCCTGTTTGCCAGCAGCGCACGATGTGTGCTTGAAGCACTCGCCTCCCCTGCTGATCTCTCCCATCAGATGTCTCCCGGCACTGCAGCCCTGTATTACACAGCAGGCAGGGCTCGACCTTGGCAATCAGTGCTCACGCGTTGAGCAGCTATGCTGTTTCAGTCTTTTGCCAGTAACCTGTCAGCTCCCCGAGTCTGTCAGTGTGTGGTATATAACAGTTAAACCACCTAGTACCACCCGTATTCTGTTTGTCCCACACAACTTAGCAGAGTATTCAGAGGCCCAGTGGAGGCCCCGACCTGCGAGAGACCATCAGCGGCAGGTCGGGGCCATAAAAGGAGCAGTGAGTGGCGGCCATGAGCAGCGTGGTGGCATACCATTTCAGGGTACAGCGCAAGCTGGTGCAGGAGGGCGACGGCAGCGAAGAGTGACGTCAGCAAGGTCTAGGTCGGTGATTGGAGCGTGGGCAGGTACAGCAGGAGCGGCGAGGTCGGGGCGAAGGAGCTGTGAGAGACTGTAGAGGGACGTGATCGGGGCCAGGGGCTCGGGGCAGCACGGGCCAGCCCACACTGCGATATGTGTGTGCACTAGGTCCGTGCAGCAGAGCAGGTCTTCAGTTGTCTTGGGTAATCCTTGCCACTGGACCAAGACCTGGCTCTGTCAAGCCTGTGTGGTGGCTGGTGTGCAACGGCCACCCCACGTTAAAAAAATCCACGCACAGCCATCTTCCACCCTTCAGGATGTAGTTCGGGACCTTTATTGAAACACCTGTGAACTCATCCTTTTTTTGGCGTGGAAGCAGGTCATCCTCGTTTCGAGGGACTGCCCATGATGATGAGCAGAATATTCCAACGTATTGCAGTATGATTCCTTACTGTATTACAGTAAGAAAGACTTGCATTTATAGAGCACCTTTCATGACCACCAGGCGTCTCAAAGTGCTTTACAGCCAATGAAGTACCTCTGGGGTGTAGTCACTGTTGTAATGTGAGAAACGCAGCAGTCAATTTGCGCACAGCAAGCTCCCACACACGGTAATGTGATAATGACCAGATAATCTGTTTTTTTGATTGAGAGTTAAATATTGGCCGGGACACCGGGGATAACTCCCCTGCTCTTCTTCAAAATAGCACCATGGAATTTTTTACGTCTCATCCGAAAGACAGCATCTCCGACACTGCATTGGAGTGTCAGCCTGGAGTGGGACTTGAACCCACAACCTTCTGATTCAAAGGCTGTTATGTAAGCCACTATGTAATACTTGCCACCAGAGACGTGACTGTTGGAGTCCTAATGTCACCTGCACACACGTGCAGGGCCAGTCTAAAAGGTTGGCTGCCATGTTGTTTAGACACTCTAGAGTTGTAATAAAGAAGACTAAGGTCACACTAAGTTTGGCTCACAGTACTCAACCTCGTGGAGTTCTTCTATACACAACAGAGGCAAGTGTGCTGCCTACTGAGCCACAGCAGTGGGGCAGTGGACTTGTAATCCAGGGGTCTATACTAATAATCGAGGGCACAGGGGGCCAAAATTCAGTCTCCCAAAAAGGCGTGGGCAAGGTTTTGGGAATCTTTATGTGGGGGTTTTAGATTTTATTTCCCTCCCAGACGTCTCTTGGAGCGCTCCCGGCCCGGTTCTTTAGCTTGGGAGTTGCCTATCCTAGCGCTCTAAGAGAGGTGTACAACGCCTCCCTCAGCACTGCACCCTCTGACTCAGGGTCCAGCTGCCCAATGAGGTGCAAACTGTTCCCGGGTCAAAACCCAGCCCCAGGACTATAATTCATAGAATCTCCAACTGGGGCCGAAGTAGACTTTTATATTGGCCTAGCATAACTTCCTGGCTTTTGTACTTTCTGCCTCTGTTTATAAAGCCCAGGATCCCGTATACTTTATTAACTGCTTTGTTAACCTGTCCTGCCACCTTCAAAGGTTTGTGTACCACAGGTCTCTCTGTTCCTGCACCCCATTAAAATTGTACCATTTAGTATGTATTGTCTCTCCTCATATTTCCTACCAAAATGTATCACCTCACACTTCTCTGCATGGAATTTCATCTGTCACGTGTCTGCCCAGTCCAGCAGCCTGTCTATATCTTCTTGAAGTCTATCACTATCTTCCTCACTATTTACTACACTTTAAAGTTTTGTGTCATCTGCAAGTTTTGAAATTGTGCCCTGTACCCCCCAAGTCCAAGTCATTCACTACAACTCTGTCCGAAAAGCAGCCATTCACCATAGCTCTCTGTTTTCTGTCCCTGAGCCAATTGTGTATCCATGCTGCTACTGCTGCTTTATTCCATGGGCTTCAATTTCTCTAACAAGCCGAATGTGTGGCACTTTATCAAACACCTTTTGAAAGTCCAAATACACAACATCAGCTGCACTGTCCTCATCTACCCTCTCTGTTCCCTCATCAAAAACTCAGTCAAGTTCGTCAAACACGATTTTCCCTTAACAAATGTTCAGCCATGAACTCATTGAATGGTGGTGCAGGCTAGAAGGGTCGAATGGCCTACTCCTGCACCTATTTTCTATGTTTCTATGTTTCTATGTTTCAAACCCATGCTAGTTCTCCTGTATTAGTCCCTGCCATCCAAGAGGCTGTTAACTTTCTCCCGGATTATTGTTTCTAAAAGCTTCCCCAGCATCGACATTAAACTGACCGGCCTGTAATTACCAGGTTTATCTTTCTCCCCCTTTTTGAACAAGGGTGTAACATTTGTAATCCTCCAGTCCTTTGGCACCACCCCTGTATCTAAGGAGGATTGGAAAATTGTGGCCAACACTTCTGCAATTTCTACCCTTGCTTCCCTCAGCATCCTAGGATGCATTCCATCCCGACTGCGTGACATATCTACTTTAATTACTGCCAGCCTTTCTAGTGCCTTTCTTTATCAATTTTTATCTCATCCAATATCTTGGCAAGTTCTTCATTTACCATAGCTTTGGCAAAGTCCTCTCCCTTGGTAAACACCAATGCAAAGTGTTCATTTAGTACCTCAGTCATACTTTCTACCTCATCGAATAGTTCTCCATTTTGGTCCCTAATCAGCCCCACCGCTCCTCTGACAACTCTTTTACTTTTAATATGCCTATAGAAGACCTTTGGATTCCCATTTATGTTGGTCGCCAATCTATTCTCGTCTCTTTGCCCCTCTTTTTCATTTCTCCTCTATACTTTTTATGTTCTGCCTGATTCTCCCGTGTGTTATCAAGTTCTCATAACAACATAAGAAATAGGAGCAGGAGTAGGCCATACGGCCCCTTGTGCCTGCTCCGCCATTTAATACGATCATGGCTGATCTGATCATGGACTCAGCTCCACTTCCCTGCCTGCTCCTCATAATCCCTTATCCCCTTATCATTTAAGAATCTGTCTATTTCTGTCTTAAATTTATTCAATGTCCCAGCTTCCACAGCTCTATGAGGCAGCGAATTCCACAGATTTACAACCCTCTGAGAGAAGAAATTTCTCCTCATCTTGTTTTAAATTTTCTAAGATCATGCCCTCTAGTTCTAGTTTCCCCCATCAGTGGAAACATCCTCTCTGCGTCCACCTTGTCAAGCCCCCTCATAATCTTATACGTTTCGATAAGATCACCTCTCATTCTTCTGAATTCCAATGAGTAGAGGCCCAACCTTCTCAACCTTTCCTTATAAGTCAACCCCCTCATCCCAGGAATCAACCTAGTGAACCTTCTCTGAACTGCTTCCAAAGCAAGTATATTCAAGGAAACCCAAAACTGCATGCAGTATTCCAGGTGTGGCCTCACCAATAATTTATATAGCTGTAGCAAGACTTCCCTGCTTTTATACTCCATCCCTTTTGCAATAAAGGCCAAGATACCATTGGCCTTCCTGATCACTTACTCTACTTGCATACTACCCTTTTGTGTTTCATGCACAAGTACCTCCAGGTCCCACTGCACGTTGCAATCTTTCTCCATTTAAATAATAACTTGCTCTTTGATTTTTTTCTGCTAAAGTGCATGACCTCACACTTTCCAACATTATAATCCATCTGCCAAATCTTTGCCCATTCACTTCGCCTGTTTATGTCCTTTTGCAGATTTTTTGTGTCCTCCTCACACATTGCTTTTCCTCCCAGCACGGGCCAGCCCACACTGCGATATGTGTGCACGCTCAGTCTATGCAGCAGAGCATGTCTCCAGTTAGTCTTGGGTAACCTTTGCCACTGGACCAAGACCTAACTCTGTCAAGCCCATGTGGTGGATGGGGTGCAACGGCCATCACATGTTAAAAAAATCCAAGCACAGGCATCTTCCACCCTTCATGATGTAGTTCTGGATCTGGAATATTAGGTCTTTCATTGAAACACCATGTGAACTCATCCCTTTTTGGTGTGGAAGCAAGTCATCCCCGCTTCGAAGGACTGCCTATGATGATGATGATGATTTTCCTCCCATCTTTGTATCGTCAGCAAACTTGGCTACGTTACACTCAGTCCCTTCTTCCAAGTCATTTATATAAATTGTAAATATTTGGGGTCCCAGCACTGATCCCTGTGGCACCCCACTAATTACTGGTTGCCAACCAGAGAATGAACCATTTATCCTGACTCTCTGTTTTCTGTTAGTTAGCCAATCCTCTATCCATGCTAATATATTACCCCCAACCCCGTGAATTTTTATCTTGTGCAGTAATCTTTTATGTGGCACCTTGTCAAATGACTTCTGGAAGTCCAAATACACCACACCCACGGGTTCCCCTTTATCCACCCTGCTCGTTACATCCTCAAAGAACTCCAGCAAATTTGTCAAACATGACTTCCCCTTCATAAAACCATGCTGACTCTGCCTGACCGAATTTTGCTTTTCCAAATGTCCTGCCACTGCTTCTTTAATAATGGATTCCAACATTTTCCCAACCACAGATGTTAGGCTAACTGGTCTATAGTTTCTGTTATCTGTCATACTTTTTCTGCTTCATCCTTCATTCTCACCCATTGCCTTTCAGGCTACACATGTTACAACCAGAATTGTACAATCATGGTGGCCTATCACACACATACAGACCAAACCCTGCATGGCAGGTGGACACTGTAATGTCCTTACTCAATGGCAAAAAACTCACACGAGGCACATTCTATGGCCAAGGTCACTCTACGATCTGAACCTTTGTTCACAGGACCAAGAAATGATGACCCTGTGTGGGACCTCCCTTTATATACCTGGATGACCAGGTAAGGAGTGTCTCCCACAAGTTCACTCCCTGTGGTCAAGGTGTGCATTGCTTAAGTATATACAGTATTGCAGTGGTGTTACATAGAGGTTACATACATGACAGACACTGTAATAGAGCCCTAACTAGTGTACTAGTGCTCCACCCAGGGCAATACTGTGGTAACGCAACTGCTGCCATAAATACAATAAAAGGCAGTTCCAGATTGAAGCTATCTTGAGCGTGTGTGTTTTAGTGATGTGGTAAGAATATATCACAGACACCACAGGGATGGCAGTGTGCAATGGATGGCATAAATAATATTATTTTATTTGATATATTTCCTTTCTTTCTGATTCGGGTTTGTATTAGTTCTGTCCTTCTAAAAAGGGGAAACGTTTTAGATGTTTTGGTGTGTTGACACTGTGGCACCTTAGTGCCTGCTCATGGGTTCGATAAGAAAAGGCATAGAGACTGAGCTCGAAAACTAGCAACAGATGACCAAAGCTGACACAGTTCCCGAGAGAACAACTCGAGACCACCCTGACACATGAAAACAAGCAGTTACACGGGCTCCACACAGCAGCTCAATCCCTCCCCACTCTGCTCACTCCCTCTTGTTATGTTTAGAGTAACTCCACAAGACTGAGTACTGTGAGCTTAAACTGATGTGACCTTAGTCTCTTTAATAAAACTCCAGAGTGCCAAAGCAGCATGGCAGACAACCTTTTATACTCCCTTGCACGAGGTGTGCAGGTGACCCTTGAGTCTCCAACAGGTGCGCCCTCTGGTGGCAAGTCTTACGCAGTTACAGCGTTTACATACATAACATCACTCCCCCCCCCCCCCCCCCAACGTCTTTGATACAAGTTATTTACAAGTTGAGGCGGTCCGGGGTCCTTCACTCCCTGGTTGAATGCCTGAGTTCGAACCCTGGCATGGGTGAGTTGGTTGGGCCATTGCTGCATTGCAGCGCGGCTTGTCTGACTGGACTGTTGGGCATGGTGGGTTCATCCTCTTGATTGACGGCGAGGTCGATTGCTGGTTGAGTGTGTGTTGGTGGATCGATGATGATGTTCTCTTCAAGTTGTTCCTGGTTGTCAGTGAATCGCAGTTTGGTCTGATCCAAATGCTTTCTGCATGTTTGTCTATTATATAGTTTGACAATAAACACTCTATTCCCCTCCTTGGCCAAGACAGTGCCAGAAACCATGATCATAATTAAGGACAAACACAGGGTCGTTTACATCAATGTCACGCGATACAGCCGTGCGATCGTGGTACATGTTTGCCGGTGATGCTGGGTTTCCACATGATCATTAAGATCCGGGTGGACTATGGAGAGCCTGGTTTTGAGTGCTCTCTTCATTAACAATTCCGCTGGGGGAGCCCCGGTAAGCGAGTAGGGTCGCGTCTGGTAGCTGAACAGAATCCGAGATAAATGGGTCTGCAGGGAGCCGTCCGTCATGTGTTTAAAGCTCTGCTTGATAGTTTGGACTGCCTGTTCCACTTGACCGTTGGATACGGGCTTAAACGAGATAGACCTGACATGCTTAATGCCATTGCGGGTCATAAACTTGTTGAATTCCGAGCTGGTGAAACACGGTCCATTGTCACTGACAAGGACGTCAGGCAAGCCATGGGTGGTGAACATGGCCCGGAGGTTTTCAATGGTGACAATGGACGTGCAGGATGACATGATTACACATTCAATCCATTTAGAGTAAGTGTCCACTACTACTAAGAACTTCCGAGACTACTACTTCCTAGAAAGGGGCCAGCAAAATCTACGTGGATCCTGGACCACGGTTTGGAGGGCCATGACCACAGACTCAGTGTAGCCTCCCTTGGTGCATTGCTCAACTGTGACCAAGTGTTACATTGGTGTACGCATAACTCCAAATCCGAGTCAATGCCGGGCCACCAAACGTGCGACCTGGCAATGGCCTTCATCATGACTATGCCTGGGTGGGTACTGTATAGGTTGCGTATAAACGTTTCCCTGCCTTTTTTTGGCAAAACCACATGATTACCTCATAAGAGACAATCCGACTAGATAGACATTTCATCTTTACGTTGGTGAAACGGCTTAATTTCATCTTGCATTTCCATGGGAACAGCCAACCAGCTCCCATTGAGGACCCAACTTTTTATTAGTGATAGCACAGGGTCCTGGCTGGTCCAGGTCCTGATTTGGCAAGCCGCGACGGGTGACACCTCCCTCTCAAAAACATCCATGACCAGAAGCAAGTCTGCGGGCTGTGCCATTTCCACCCCGGTGGTGAGCAATGGTAGCGGACTGAGGGCATCAGCACAGTTCTCCGTGCCTGGTCTGTGGCAGATAATATACTCATACGCAGACAATGTTAGTGCCCATTTTTGGATGCGGGACGAAGCATTGGTGGTTATACCTTTGCTTTCTGAAAACAGCGAAATGAGCGGTTTGTGATCGGTTTCAAGCTCGAACTGGAGTCCAAATAGGTATTGCTGCATTTTATTAACCCCGTATACGCATGCTAATGCCTCTTTCTTGACCATACTGTAGGCTCTTTCAGCCTTAGATAGACTTCTAGGTGCATATGCAACCAGTTGCAGTTTGCCTGATACATTGGTTTGCTGTAACACACAGCCGACACCGTACGAAGATGCATCACAAGCTAGCACTAAATGTTTACACGGGTCATACAATAAAAGTAACTTGTTAGAACATAGCAGGTTTCTGGCCTTCTCAAAGGCTGTGTCTTGAGATTTACCCCAAACGCAGTCATCACCCTTACGTAGCAACATGTGCAATGGTTCCAGCAAAGTGCTCAACCCGGGTAGAAAGTTACTAAAATAGTTGAGAAGTCCCAGGAATGAACGCAGCTCCGTCACATTCTATGGTCTGGGTGCATTCTTGATGGCCTCCGTCTTGGAGTCCGTGGGTCTGATGCCGTCTGCCATGATCTTTCTCCCCAAAGATTCGACCTCTGGCACCAGGAAAACACACTTGGAGCATTTCAGCCTGAGTCCCACTCTGTCTAGTCGACTTAGAACCTCTTCCGGGTTGTGCAGGTGTTTGGTAGTGTCATGACCGGTGATTAGGATATCGTCTTGAAACACAACGATGCACGGAACCGATTTCAGCAGACTCTCCATATTCCTCTGGAAAATGGCAGCAGTCGTGCAAATCCCAAAAGGGCACCTGCGGTATATAAACAGTCCTTTGTGCGTGTTGATGCACGTCAATCTTTTTGAAGATTCAGCCAGTTCCTGTGTCATGTAAGCGGAGGTTAGATCCAATTTGGTGAACGACTTCCCCCCTGCTAATATTGCAAACAGGTTATCCACCTTGGGTAGTGGATACTGATCTTGTAACTAGACTCAGTTGATTGTTACCTTGTAGTATCCGCAGATTCTGACCGTGCAATCGCTTTTCAACCCAGGAACAATTGGGCTGGCCCACTCGTTGAACTCAACTGGCGATATGATTTCCTCTCGTTGATATCTGTCCAGTTCGATCTCGACTTTCTCCCTCATCATATATGGAACCAATCAAGCCTTGAGATGAACAGGCTGTGCATCAAGGACTAGATGGATCTGCACCTTGGCGCCTGTGAAGTTGCCGATGCCTGATTCAAATAGCGACGGAAATTTGCTCAGCACTTGAGCACACGAGGCGTCATCCACCGAAGATAGTGCTTTGATGTCATCCCAGTTCCATCGAATCTTTCCTAGCCAGCTTCTGCCGAACAGCGTTGGGCCATCACCTTGTACAATCCACAGTGATAAGTCATGCACAGCTCCATCATACGATACCTTCACTGCCGCACTGGCAATGACTGGTATGAGCTCTTTGGTGTAAGTGTGCAGCTTTGTATAAATCGGGCTCAGTTTGGGCCTTTGTGCCTTGTTGCCCCACAGTTTCTCAAAAGCCTTCTGGCTCAGAATTGACTGACTCGCCCCTGTGTCCAACTCCTTGGAAACTGGAATACCATTTAATGTGACTTTCAGCATTATAGGAGGGCTCTTGGTGGTGAAGGTGTGTACCCCATACACTTCTTCCTCGGCCTCGGGTTGAGTTGCCTCTCTTGTTTGTTCTGCATGATCCGCTTTGAATCGACCATCTTCTGCCAACTCTGCCACGTGGTGAGTCGCAGCACGTTTGCACATTCGCTGGAGGTGCCCCATTGTTTCGCAGCCTTTGCACACGTAGTGCTTGAATCGACATTGATGGGCTCTATGATTACTCCTATAGCGCCAACATGGTGCTAATGGATTTGCATTCACGTTCGATGGTGGACTCTGAGTCATCCTAGGTCTTGCAGCTGCAGACGTGTAGGCCCTGCCATGTACAGTTCTGCCTACTAATGATGTTATTTTATGTACAGTACTTGCTGTTGAGCTTTGATGCTAAGAAGATATCAGTTTAGTATTATCGTTCGTGGACATGAAAGCCTGGGCTATTGTGATGGCCTTGTTCAGGTCTGGGGATTTGGCAGACAGCAGCTTGCGAAGAATGACCTTGTGGCGATTCCAAGCATAAAAAAGTCCCACAACATTTCCCCCAAATATCCAGCAAAATCGCAAAGTCCCACAAGGCGTCTTACATCGGCAACATAACTTGCCACGTCCTGACGTTCGGAGCGATGGTGCATATAGAAGCGATACCTGGCCATTAAGATGCTCTCCTTTGGCTTGAGGTGTTCCCAAACCAGCGTACACAACTCTGCATATGTCTTTTCCATTTCGTCGGTGCTAGCAGATGCTTGATGAGGTCGTATGTTGTAGACCCACAAACAGTGAGGAGAATCGCCCTGCGCTTGATTGCTTTATCGTCCGCATCCAGCTCATTGGTCACGAAGTACTGATCGAGACGTTCAACGAAGGCTTTCCAATCATCATCCTCTACAAATTGCTCAAGAATATCAATGGCAGCCATAACCGCGTGAAAGTTCGTGATCTGTTACTCGTCGCCAATTGTTACGTTTAGAATTACTCCACAAGACTGAGTACTGTGAGCTAAAACTGATGTGACATTAGTCTCTTTAATAAAACTCCAGAGTGCCAAAGCAGTATGGCAGACAACCTTTTATACTCGCTTGCATGAGGTGTGCAGGTGACCCTTGAGTCTCCAACAGGTGCGCCCTCTAGTGGCAAGTCTTACACAGCTATAATGTTTACATACATTTATTTTAAGTACAGTATATAAGTGATCCTTGGCTTTGTCCCATACTTGACTATTCCAACGCTCTCCTGGCCGGCTCCCATCTACCACTCAGTAAACTTGAGCTCATCCAAAGCTCTGCTGCTCGTGTCTTAACTCGCTGCTAGGCCCCTTGACCCATCACCCCTGTGCTCGCATTGGCTTCCGCTCCTCGATTTCAAAATTCTCGTCCTTATTTTCGCCCCTCCCTATCTCTGTAATCTCCTCCAGCCCCACAACCCTCTGAGATATCTGCCCTCCTCTAACTCTGGCCTATTGAGCATCCCCGATTTTGGTCACCCCACCATTGGTGGCCGTGCCTTCTGTTGCCTAGGCCCCAAGCTCTGGAACTCCCTGCCTAAAACTCTCTGCCTCTCTACCTCTCTTTCCCCCTGGAAGATGCTCCTTAAAACCTACCTCTTTGACCAAGCTTTTGGCTATCTGCCTTAATATCTCCTTATGTGGGTCGGTGTGAAATGTTGCCTGATTGTGCTCGTGTGAAGCACCATGGGACATTTTACTTTGTTAAAGAAGCTATATAATTGCAAGAGGTTGTTGCTCCTGATGCAACCGGGCAGGAATGCATTCTATAAAAGGGGAGTGCTGACACTAATTGCCTCTTTTGCTGTCTTACTGTTCCATTGTGAATAATTAATAGAGTGAGGGAGATTGCCTTTCAGAAAGCCTTGGCTCTGTGGTGGGGCTAAGTTTGCAGTCTCCAATTGGAGTCCTGCCAAGGAGTTACTTAGTTACTCCCAAGTAGGAGTTTTGTCAAAATAGCAAGACTATAAGCAAATCCCTCAATTAAAAAAAACACTACTGATGGTAGAGATTAAAGCAGAAAGATAATAGGCAATTATATTTGAGTGGGCATGGATGGCAAGGCGCCATTCAAAGCGACACTGCAAGCGCACAGTGGGTACTTATTAAAAATCACTGTGCATTAAGAAGCACTGCTTGGAGCTAATATGCTGCATGCTGACAAATGGCGGGACTTTTTGGGTGTCAGCACTCATCATCATCATAGGCAATCCCTCGGAATTTGCTTCCACTCTTAACATGAGTTCTTAGGTGGCTGAACAGTCCAATACGAGAGCCACAGTCCCTGTCACAGGTGGGACAGATAGTCATTGAGGGAAGGGGAGGGTGGGACTGGTTTGCCGCACGCTCTTTCTGATGCCAGCGCGTGATTTCTGCATGCTCTCGGCGATGAGACTCGAGGTGCTCAGCGCCCTTCTGGATACACTTCCTCCACTTAGGGCAGTCTTTGGCCAGGGACTCCCAGGTGTCAGTGGGGATGTTGCACTTTATCAGGGAGGCTTTGAGGGTGTCCTTGTAACGTTTCCTCTGCCCACCTTTGGCTCGTTTGCAGTGAAGGAGGTCCAAGTAGAGCGCTTGCTTTGGGAGTCTCGTGTCTGGCATGTGGACAATGTGGCCTGCCCAGCGAAGCTGATCAAGTGTGGTCAGCAAAAGTACTAATTGAGGTTCAGGATAGTTCAGAGGGAGAGAGGAGCAGGTGCTGCAGGTCGGGAGGTTATTCTGACCTTGCTTTTCACACTGGAGCCGCGGAGATCCAGGCCAGGTCCAGGTGGAAGGGGAGGTCACCCTTTTACTGCGCGTTGGTTTACCAGCACCTTACTGCTGCTGCTATAACACTAAGCCGAGGATTTTCCACAGCCATGTCCTCGTCTGTCCATTTGAATACCTGATACAGTGAGCTGGATTTGAATGAGCAGGAGCGCGTGGGTTTGGGAGCGTGTTGGGGGGGGTGGGGGGCCAGGGGGGTTAGAAGCGGTGAAATTAACAGCGCATCAGGAAGCATGGTCCAACCCGTCGACTTCCGGGTTCCACTCCAGCGCGTCAGTCCGCGTGTGCTTGACCCCCTCGGGAGAGGCAGGTTGGCAATTAACATATATTAATCACTCAGTTAGAAAGATATTGGGGCTGAAATTGTGGTCGGAGGCTTCCAGCGGGCAATTGGCTCCGACCTGAAACATTTCTTCGAAAGTACCTCGTGGTCCGGGAGGAGCGTGGGATTGCGGTGGAGAGGCCTTCTCTTCCCGGGCTGCGCAGTGCGCTCCCGTCCTCCAGGTTCCCACGGAGACGGTGCAGTCACGTGTGAGTGCTCAGCCAATCAGGTACAGTATTCTACAGCTTTCTCATTAATAGCAATGGGAACTTCGTATCTACCAGTTCTCATTGCTATTAATGGGAAAAAAAACCCCAAACACACTAAACACATATAAAAAAAAATAAAAAACAGACTTCACATATTTAAAATTAAAGTTACTAAATATCATAGAAGAAAAATTCTGAGTTTTTAAAAAGTTTTTTTAATTATGGTTAAAAAGAAATATAAAGTAGTGGGCAGGGTTTTTTTAACAACAAAATGTGTTTTCTTAATTTAATTTAATTATATTTGTGTATGTTTTTAAACACACGCCAGCTTTTTGAGGCACAAGAGTTTTGAGGACATTTGCTGGGCAAGATATGGGTAAATCCTACAATCTTGCCCTTGCAAATGTCCTCGCTCCTGATATGCATTGGATCTGTCAAGCTCCAGCTGAAAACTGGCTTTTCCGATGTCTTCCGGGTCCGTAGACACTCCGTACGGACCTGGGGAGGCCGAGATTTTCGGGCCATTGACATGGGTTTCTATGTTTAACTTTGGTTCCACGGGTTTCCTGGGCTTCCTGAAAGTGGCCAGTGAAAGGAAGGCGAGAGCATCATGGCGCTTGAGGGGCGGAGGCCGGGGCCCGGCAAACCTCTCTCCTTCAGCGACTTATCCAACTCCCTATTGAAAGCCACGATCGAGTTGGCCTCCACCACTTTGGTTCTTCTGCCAATCACCTTAAATCTGTGTCCTCTGGTTCTCAACCTTCTCTGCTCTAAGGAGGACAACCCCAGCTTCTCCAGTCTATCCACGTAACTGAAGTCCCTCAGCCCTGGAACCATTCTTGTAAATCGTTTCTGCTCCCTCTCTAAGGCCTTCACATCCTTCCTAAAGTGCGGTGCCCAGAATTGTTCACAATACTCTAGTTGAGGCCGAACCAGTGTTTTATACCAGTTCATCATAACTTCCTTGCTTTTGTACTCTATACCTCTATTTATGAAGCCCAGGATCCTGTATGCTTTTATAACCACTTTCTCAACCTGCCCTGCCACCTTCAACGACTTGTGCACATACCCCCAGGTCTCTCTGTTCCTGCACCCCCTTTAGGACTGCACCCTTTCGTTTATATCGCCTCTCCTCGTTCTTTCTACTAAAATGTATCACTTTGCACTTTTCTGCGTTAAATTTCTGCCACGTGTCCGACAATTCCACCCCCTGTCCATGTCCTCTTGTAGTCTATCACTATCCTCCTCACTGTTCACAATACTTCCAAATTTTGTGTCATCTGCAGACTTTGAAATTTTGCCCTGTACACCAAGGCTAAGTCATGAATATATATCAAGAAAAGCAGTGGTCCTGGTAACGACCCCTGGGGAACACCACCCCAGAGTGTTTGCGAACAGGAAGGATTTCCACTCCATCAATGTGCAGCTGGTGTGCAACCACACAAAGATCTTTACGCAGAAGTACGCAAGGTTCCCGGGGAGCTACCATGATGCTTTTGTCCTGCAGCAGTCCACCCTCCCAAACAGCTTCGCTCCTGGAAGCAGGGTTACCGGCTGACTGCTCGGAGACAAGGGATACCCACTTAAACCGTGGCTGCTGAACCCTCCCAGAAACCGATGAATGAGGTCCATGATCGCCAGATGCCTCATCCAACAAACCGTCGGTGTGCTGAAGATACGCTTCGGTGCCTGGGCAGATCTGGAGGTTCTCTTCAGTACACAATCTGTCAGGGTCCTCAGGAAGCTCATGGTCTGCCCCGCTTGGCACAACATTGTCCAGCAGCGAGGTCTGGACCACAGGGCGACCAAGGCACAGAGCTCAGTGCATCTTTGCATCATTCCGAGGGGAAGGGGGAGGGGGAGGGGGAGCGGAAGGAGGAGGATCCGGAGAGTGAGGGGGAGGGGGAGGGGGAGGGGGAGAGGGATGGGGAGGATACAGAGAGTGAGGGTAAGGGGGATTCAGAGAGTGAGGGGGAGGGAGAGGGGAGGGACAGGAGGAGGGGCAATGGGAGGAGGAGGAGGATTCGGAGAGTGAGGGGGAGGGGAGGGGGAGGGGGAGGAGAGTGAGGGGGAGGGAGAGGAGAGTGAGGGGAGGGGGAGGGGAGGGGGAGGGGGAGGGGGAGGAATCTGAGAGGAAGGGGGAGGGGAGGATTTGGAGAGTGAGGGGGAGGGGGAAGGGAGGGGAGGATTCGGAGAGTGAGGGGGTGGGGGAAGAGAGGGGGAGGGGAGGAGCGTGAGGGCGGAGGGGATGGGGAGGGGCAGGATTCGGAGAGTGAGGGGGAGGGGGAGGAATCTGAGAGGGAGGGGGAGGGGGAGTGTGAGGGGAGGAGGAGGAGGAGGATTCGGAGAGTGAGGGGGAGGGGGAGGGGAAAAGAAAAAGAAAACTCCAAAAACATTTACAAGGCCCTTAACTATGTAATCGCTGCAAAAATTTTTTAAATACAACCTTTAACTTACCTTTTTTGCAGGTACTTACCGCTGCTGGCAGGGCTGCACCAACAGGTTTGACCTATCGCTGTTCTGGGCGCGGTGTACGGGTTGGGAGAGAGACGAAACTCGGTCACAATCCGCGTCGTTGCACATCAGCGCACCTCTCCCCGGCGGTACTTGGAAGCGATGCTGTAAACAGGTACCCGAGGATCCCGCCCGGGCTCTGCAGGCTGTTTTGGTTTCCATATTTACGAAAGGATATACTTCCTTTGGAGGCAGTTCAGAGAAGGCTCACTCGGGTGATTCCGGAGATGAGGGGGTTGACTTATGAGGAAAGGTTGAGTAGGTTGGGCCTCTACTCATTGGAATTCAGAAGAATGAGAGGTGATCTTATCGAAACGTATAAGATTATGAGGGAGCTTGACAAGGTGAATGCAGAGAGGATGTTTCCACTGATGGGGGAGACTAGAACTAGGGGGCATGATCTTAGAATAAGGGGACACCCATTTAAAACAAGATGAGGAGAAATTTCTTCTCTCAGAGAATTGTAAATCTGTGGAATTCGCTGCCTCAGAGAGCTGTGGAAGCTGGGACATTGAATACATTTAAGACAGAGATAGACAGTTTCTTAAACGATAAGGGGATAAGGGGTTATGAGGAGCGGGCAGGGAAATGGAGCTGAGTCCATGATCAGATCAGCCATGATCTTATTAAATGGCGGAGCAGGCTCGAGGGGCCGTATGGCCTACTCCTGCTCCTATTTCTTATGTTCTTATGACCGGGTTTTCACTGTGGAGGCTCAAATCGCAGTGAAAATCCGGCCCCAAATGTGTAACACACCCTTGTGCAACTACAAATCTTTACTTTTCCTGTTGCTTCTACATGGTGGAGCCCCTGTGGCTTCAGCCGAGGTTGAGACCAGCTGCTCATATTGCGGTTCGGACTGCTGAGACGAAATTGGACCACTTGCATGTCCCCTTTCACCACCATCCTCTCATGGCATGGCCACACGTGCGTGCCATCACTGTGCTGGGGAATACGGTGCTGCAGATCAGTGGGGCAATGAACAGCCAAGGCTGGGTGTCACTCTTCCTATTCAAGATGGTATCCAGAGGCTGCACGCTCCTGTTGGCGATCTGCGTGCACGCGTTTGATTGCCGTGTTTGATGCCCCATGCAGTTGGCCAGTCTGTCCACAGAAAACAACATCATCACAATGGCCCGCTCATGCATACTCCCCTTGACATCTTCCTACAGCTCCACAGTGTTGCACGCAATAACAGTATCTCCCCTTTAAGCTGCTGCAGGCACGTCCCGAGCCCGTCCCCAACTTCCTGCCTCAAGTCGGTGAGCTGACTTTGGGGACCATGTACAGTACACGTACAGTAGACACCTCAAGTCGCTGCAGAAATACCACCAACGATGTCTCCGCAAGATCCTGCAAATCCCCTGCAGGCCAGACGCACCAACATCAGCATTCTCGACCAGGCCAACATCCCCAGCATTGAAGCACTGACCACACTCGATCAGCTCCGCTGCTTGGGCCACATTGTTCGTGTTGTATATGCAGTTTATGGATGTACTCTCTGTGTAGTCACTGTGTGGTTGCATAAGATGGAGACTTGTTTACCTGAGGTACCATCAATAAGGTTTACACTGTGTATATACATGTTGGCACCACTAGAGGGTGCAACTGGTGGAGATCGGGGGTTTCCTGCCCTGGTGGCAGGGCCCAGTATAAAAGGCTGCCCACCATGCTTGTGCCTCACTCTGGAGTTTGGAATAAAGGACCAAGGTCACTACAGTTTGAGTACAACACATTGCCTCGTGGAGTCATTCATAAGTACATCACAAACATAATAACTGATGACAAGAATACGGACTTTCACGCGATTATGGCTACCTTTGGCACACTAAAAGACTTTGCAGAGGGTGATGATTGGAATGCTTTCACGGAAAGGCTCGAGCTATATTTCGTGGCAAACGATCTGGCAGGGGAGACTGACACATTGGCGGAGAAGCGCAAGGCTATACTGCTGACCAATTATGGGCCCGAGGTCTACCGCCTCATCAGGGACTTGCTGGCACCCACGAAGGCCAAGGATAAGACATACGATGAGCTGACTGAACTAATTCGGGACCAACTAAAACCAAAAGAGAGTATCCTCACGGCCAGGTACAGATTCTACACTCACCGCAGACCTGGGGACCAGGAGATTGCGAAATATGCTGCCGACCTCAGGAGACTTGCAGCACCGTGTGATTTTGCCATGCACCTCAACGAAGCATTGCAAGACATCATCATTATAGGAATTGGCCATGAGGGCCTCCTTCATAAGCTATAATCTGCCAACACCAACCTGCAGAAGGCCATCTGCATCAGTCAGGCGTTCATGACCTCAACCTGCAGCACCAAGCAAATTATTCATCCTGTGGACTCAAACCCAACAAGTACTGTACACAGACTGGTGCCTTTCACAGGCAAGACTGTAGAACGTGGCTCTGTCCAGGGCAGAGAGCACAGACTTTCAGAGTCCGCCGAGGGGTGCTAATCGAGTAGCACCATGCTGGCATTGCGGAGGAAACCATAGGGCTCACCAGTGTCGGTTTGCTGAGTACGTACGCAAAGCCTGTAACACGAAGGGCCACCTCCAGTGTATGTGTAAAAGAAATACGACTCACCGTCTAGCAGAGAAGTCGGTAGATGACTTTGAATTCTTCGGGGAGTATGATGATTTGGCCAGAGAGGCAGCTCAGCCCCAAGAAGAAGTGTATAGAGTGTATACCTGCACCACCGATTGTCCTCCAGTGAAGATGGAAGTCGAGATAAATGGCGTTCCAGTCTTCATGGAAGTGGACATGGGAGCGAGCCAGTCAGTGATGAGCCAGGATGCCTTTGAGAGGCTATGGAACGAAAAACGACCCGAGCTGGTTCCAGTACAGGAAAAGTTGCGCACCTACACCAAGGAGCTGATCCTAATCCTTGGTTATGCGGATGTAAGTGTAATCCATAATGGCGTGGTGCACAAGTTATCTCTGTGGATTGTTGCAGGTGATGGCCCAACGCTACTCGGAAGAAGGGGAAGATCCAGTGGAAATGGGAAGACCTCTTCACTCCAGCAATCGATGTCCCCCGTGCTCAGAGGCAGAGCAAAACCTCACCTTCGCTTGGGCCAGGCACCAGAGAACAGACCAGCGCAGCACCTGAGGTACAGACCGTCCATCACGACTGCGTGGCAATGATCCGACCGGAATGACCTAAAAGTACCTTCCCGGCTCCAGTGGCAGGACTCCTGGGGAGGAAGATCGAATTCACAGGCACTCTTCCAGCTTTTGTGGCAGAATCATAGGAGAGAAGGATCAAGGTAGTCGACCTCGAGGACAGAGGCAAGATGGCGTCCCTGCTGCAGCGAGGTGCAGCGTGGCTGAAAAAAAAGATGGCTGTGGCAATATCTCAAGGTGCAACGCTGAGGGACCAACACGTGGTGTCTAACAAAGGATTTGACTGGGGTAAAGCCAGCAGGGTTCTCTTAAAGGAGACTTGCAACCAACTGAACTGAACTGATATTGTATGCATAGCAATCAATGTAACGAACTGATTAAGATTGTGAACAAAATGTTGTTGCGAATTGTCGGTACTATTCCTAATGTAAAGAACAAAATATTGTTGCAAGATGTCGGGAATAGTGTCCCCAAAAGTAGCAAGCGAGCGACCTCAGGAGGGTGAAGGCACTGATCCCGATACCCTGCCCCAGGTCTATCCCATGCTGCAGGCACCCGATGGCACTATTCGCCACGGACCCGGAAACGTAAATGGCACCAATATGTGCATTCGGCCGCTGTTGCACACCACCCGGGTGGAGATGGCACAGCCCTTAGACCCAGTCGCTACCTCGGCCATGTCCGGGAGCGAATGGTCAGAACCAACGAGTTCCCCAAACGGGACCTGGAACAGCCAGGTTCCCAACACCGTTGGAGAGCAGGCAGAAGACTCTGCAGCCCTCAAAGGAGGATAGGGAGGCCACACACATCTGTGGCTCTGCCCAACACGAGGCAATGGCAAAGGCCCTGAGTCCTGGCTAGGTGAGCGAACCAAGCCCACCCCACTAGCAGGGGGCCCAGCGCCGCCATCAGACGACTAGGACCCCGTCCGGTTGTTCTGGAACTAGCGTCCTCGCATACTGTACTGCTACCTCAGTACTGACCATGACTGAACCACGAATGCAATCTACCCAATCCTGGTGCACGACCGTAAAACGTAACGAATGTAAGTCACTGAACCAAGGTGTCACGATACAAACTGTAAATCAAATGTTTTTCATCCTTTCTTTGTACTTGCACTGTGTCCGATCCAGTATGTTAATGTAACGGGCCAGTTGCATGATCTCGCTGTGAGGTGGGGGGGCGGTGGGGGGTGGGGAAATGGATGTATGTTGCCATGGACACACACTTGGATCACACCCAAAACCCACTGGAACCTCCACTGCATCATTGAACCATCCAATCTGGTAACGTTGTGGCAAAAGGACTTGGGGGTTAACAGGGAGAGAGCCAAGCCAAAGCACAGCCAAGGTGCAAGGGCTATTGGCACTTAAGTCTGGGGAGAACTAAGCCAGAGCACATAGTGCAAAGGTGATTGGCACAAAGGACTTAGGGGAGAGTGATGTTGTATATGCAGACTAAGGATATACTCTCTGTGTAGTCACTGTGTGGTTGTATAAGATGGAGACTTGTTTACCTGATGTACTGTCAATAAGGTTTACACTGTGTATATACATGCTGGCATCACTAGAGGGTGCAACTGGTGGAGACCAGGAATTTCCTGCCCTGGTGGCAGAGCCCAGTATAAAAGGCGGCACACCATGCTTGTGCCTCATTCTGAAGTTTGGAATAAAGGACCCAAGGTCACTACAGTTTGAGTACAACACATTGCCTCATGGAGTCATTCATAAGTACATCACAGACATAATAGTTCGCATGCCAGACATGAGACTCCCAAAGCAAGCGCTCTACTCAGAACTCCTTCACGGCAAATGAGCCAAAGGTGGGCAGAGGAAACGTTACAGGGACACCCTCAAAGCCTCCCTAATAAAGTGCAACATCCCCACTGACACCTGGGAGTCCCTGGCCAAAGACCGCCCTAAGTGGAGGAAGTGCATCCGGGTGGGCGCTGAGCACCTCGAGTCTCGTCGCCGAGAGCATGCAGAAACCAAGTGGAAAGAGCCGTGCAGCAAACCAGTCCCACCCACCCTTTCCCTCAACGACTGTCTGTCCCATCTGTTGCAGGGACAGTGGTTCTCGTATTGGACTGTTCAGTCACCTGAGAACTCATTTTTAGAGTGGAAGCAAGTCTTCCTCGATTCTGAGGGACTGCCTATGATGATGATGACTTTGGGCTGTGCTCTGGCACCAGGACTCAGAAACTGAGTGCCCTGGGCAGCAATGGTCTCGGCCTGCCCAGCCCACCTCCCACCTGCTTCCCGCCGGGAGACCAAAATTGGCACCTTTCAAAAACGGCACCAATTGTATGTGCTACAGGTTGCTATGCCTGTCTCTTTAGCTTTACTAAACAACGTGCATAGGGCACTCTGGAGGTAACTGGAACTTTGATAAACGTGTATTTAAAAATACATTACCGTTACAGCAAAGTGATTGACAAAACCTAATAGAATCAAGAAGACTTTCTCTCACCATCATTGTTTTCACAAAGCATTCGTTGTTGCATCAAGGGATAAATATATGACCCCCATTGAATGTTAATGTTAGAAATGTTAATGATTAAATATCGCAATAAATGACAATGCAAACATGTTGTGTTGAAGTGACACCAGAATATTCCTAACACAATGCAGAACAAAGTTTGGCCACACAGCACAGTCTGGCAACAAAGCGTTTAAAATGCTCAGCACGTAGGGGTTTGTGTTCGATTCAACGGTGGCTTTTGAGATTGTTTAGTGACTGTCCAGTAATGCTGCTGTCAGTGCTTTGCCAGTCGTCTGGTGGCTTGCCGTGTTTAAAAACTGCCCCGATTCTCGCAGTGAAGAAGCTGGCTGGTCAGTCTGCTGGGCTCCATGCTGGTCCGGTGTCAGTCTGAATGTCAGGGTCCAGCCTCTGTCAGCAGTCGGGATGAGACAATGGTGAACTGGCTCTGAGTGCTGAGCTGGGATAGTTGATCAGTAAGTACTCAAAGGCTGCTTCAGTCTCAAACAGTCTTTGCCTTTTGATTTTTTGAAGAATATTACGAATATTATCAAGCTATAATTTGGCGGAATAGTTTGAGGTTGTACATTTATTCATTCAGTGTGCAGCAGCAAAGGCGTGTTGTCAGGTATGCTGCTAGAAAATGGGGAAAATGATGTGCTATTTAATTCTGAACTGTCCCTTTGATGAATAATGTGGAAGATTAAGGGGTGACCCATCCAAGGTGTTTAGATGATGATGGGGTACATCAAAACTATTTCCTCTGGTAGGGGCGTCCAGAACAAGGGGGCAGAACCTTAAAATTAGAACTAGCCCATTCAGGGGTGATGTCAGGGAGCACGTCTTCAAAGAGTAGTGGGAATCTGGAACTCTCTTCCCCCCTTCCTCCCGCACTCCCAAAAAGCTGCTGAAGCTGGGGTTAAATATTATAACTGAGATTGCTTGGTTTTTGTTAGGCAAGGGCATTATTGAGGGTTACGGAACCAAGGCAGGTAAGTGGAGTTGAAAGACAGATAGGTTATGATCTAATTGAATGGCGGAGCAGGTTCGAGGGGCTGAATGGCCTCCTCTGGTTCCTCTGGTTCCTATGAATGGGTGTGTAGTATTTGCTTATTCCTGTGCTACAGATCGAAGAGTTAAATGAAGAGCTGTCAATCAGGAACAGTGATGTAACATAAAACGGTGTTGTAACACAGTGCTTGGGTTGGTGCTAACCCAGGTTTCCTTACCCCCGCAGGCATCGTCCCCAGGCTCGGACAATACCAACCTACCTGAGATAGCCCGCAGACCACAGGCTGTTCCTCAGCTCCCCACATTGCATCGTCTGCAGGTAAACAATCATTACTTAGAACCCAGGCCACTGGCAAATTGGAGCCAGGCATTAATGGTGGAATTGGACACATATTGTGCCACCCTGCACTCCATCCAATCAGAGGAAATTGCCCCATTCCTGCCCCCTATCCCGCCCCTCAGCCCCACACACAGCTCCGGCTCAAAGCTCCAGCTGCCCAGGGCCATTACACACTGCGACAGAAGACAGGAATTGCTCAACTTCAAGCAGAGGAACAGTGCCGATGGCCCTCGTACAGTGGGCAGCATAGCCCGCGGTCCCACAACAGGCGGAACTGGAGCAGTGCCCAGCCGAGAGTGCGGGCAGAATCACTGGGAACTGGGGACACTCATGACAGGGTGAGGGGGAGTGTGAGTGTGAGGTGGTAGTGTGAGTGTGAGGTGGTAGTGTGAGTGTGAGGGGGAGTGTGAGTGTGAGGGGGAGTGTGAGTGTGAGGGGGGAGTGTGAGTGTGAGTGTGAGGGGGAGTGTGAGGTGGTAGTGTGAGTGTGAGAGAGGAGTGTGAGTGTGAACGGGTGTGAGTGTGAGGGGGGAGTGTGAGTGTGAGGGGGCAGTGTGAGTGTGAGGGGGGAGTGTGAGTGTGAGGGGGAGTGTGAGTGTGAGGGGTGTGTGAGTGTGAGGGGGAGTGTGAGTGTGAGGGGGGTGTGAGGGTGAGGTGGTAGTATGAGTGTGAGGTGGTAGTGTGAGTGTGAGGGGGGAGTGTGAGTGTGAGGGGGTGTGAGTGTGAGGGGGGAGTGTGAGTGTGAGGGGGCGTGTGAGTGTGAGGGGAGTGTTAGTGTGAGGGTGGAGTGTTAGTGTGAGGGGGGAGTGTGAGTGTGAGGGGGGAGTGTGAATGTGAGGGGGGAGTGTTAGTGTGAGGGGGAGTGTGAGTGTGATTGTGAGGGGAAGTGTGTGTGTGAGTGTGAGGGGGGAGTGTGAATGTGAGGGGGAGTGTGAGTGTGAGGGGGGAGTGTGAGTGTGAGGTGTGAGGGGTGAGTGTGAGGGGGAGTGTGAGTGTTAGGGTGGAGTGTGAGTGTGAGGGGCAGCGTGAGTGTGAGGGGGCAGTGTGCGTGTGAGGGGAGTGTGAGTGTGAGGTGGTAGTGTGAGTCTGAGGGGGGAGTGTGAGTCTGAGGGGGGAATGTGAGTCTGAGGGGGGAGTGTGAGTGTGAGGGGGGAGTGTGAGTGTGAGGGGCGAGTGTGAGTGTGAGGGGGGAGTGTGAGTGTGAGGGGGGAGTGTGAGTGTGAGGGGGGAGTGTGAGTGTGAGGGGGGAGTGTGAGTGTGAGGGGCGAGTGTGAGTGTGAGGGGCGAGTGTGAGTGTGAGGGGGGAGTGTGAATGTGAGGGGGGAGTGTGAGTGTGAGGGGGGAGTGTGAGTGTGAGGGGGGAGTGTGAGTGTGAGGGGCGAGTGTGAGTGTGAGGGGGGAGTGTGAGTGTGAGGGGCGAGTGTGAGTGTGAGGGGGGAGTGTGAGTGTGAGGGGGGAGTGTGAGTGTGAGGGGGGAGTGTGAGTGTGAGGGGGGAGTGTGAGTGTGAGGGGGGAGTGTAAAATGCACTAAAACAGCGCGGCAACTTTAGCCAACACTGCAGTTACAAAATGTCAGCTTTGTGTCGTCACTTGCTAAATACTGTAAATAATATTACTGCAAAGAATATTTCAGGTATTCCAACAGCGAGTGCAAAATCAAGTTTGTGTAAATGCAGTTGGCACATTTTGGTTTCTGTTTATCATTCTACCTCAGAAAGGATTTGTAAAAAAGAATTACTTTAAGTCAGTGGTTTGGCCCCAGCTGGAGTAGTGCATCCAGTTCTGGGCACCAGGCTTTCGGGGGGTGTTAAGGATTTGATTCCCGGGATGAGGGACTTCAGTTACGTGGGGCGACTGGAGATGGGGTTTTTCTCCGTAGAGCAGAGAGGGTTAAGGGGAGATTTGATCGAGGTGTTCAAAATCATGCCGACTGAGCGATTGAAAATCCGTTGCTGAGGAGCGCCCCAAGAGAAGCCTCCCTGGGAATAAAACCCTCCAAATAAACACCCAAAACATTCCCAATACCTTACTCATCCTGCATAAACATAAATCGCAAAAATAAAATCTAATATAGAAACAATCATACTGACCTGGTGCATTCTTCCTTCTCGCGCAGCCGCCGGAATAGCTCGGATCTCCCGCTTTCCCAGGCGGTCCCACTAGGGCGCGCAACTGGGCACTACGGGATCAGTGCCAAACCAAAATCATTGCGCTATCGAAACCGGGGCGTTGTACACCAGCTCGGTGCTCCTGGGGCGTTGTACACCGGCTCGGTGCTCCTGGGGCGTTGTACACCGGTTCGGTGTTCCCGGGGCATTGTACACCGACTCGGTGTTCCCGGGGTATTACACACCGGCTCGGTGCTCCCGGGGCATTGTACACCGGCTCGGTGCTCCCGGGGCGTTGTACACCGGCTCGGTGCTCCCGGGGCATTGTACACCGACTCGGTGCTCCCAGGACATTGTACACCGGCTCGGTGCTCCCGGGGCATTGTACACCGGCTCGGTGCTCCCGGGGCATTGTACATTGGCTCAGCACTCCCCCCAGGGCGTTACACACTGGCTTACTGCTCCCGGGGCATTACACACTGGCTCAGTGCTCCCCCCGGGGCATTACACACCGGCTCGGCACTCCCGGGGCGTTACACACCAGCTCGGCACTCCCGGGACATTACACACCGGCTCGGCACTCCCGGGGCATTACACACCGCCTCGGCACTCCCGGGGCGTTACACACCAGCTCGGCACTCCCGGGACATTACACACCGGCTCGGCACTCCTGGGGCATTACACACCGGCTCGGCACTCCCGGGGCGTTACACACCGGCTCAGTGCTCCCCCCGGGGCATTATACACCGGCTCGGCACTCCTGGGGCGTTACACACTGGCTCGGTGCTCCCGAGGAGTTACACACCGGCCCGGTGCTCCCGGGGCATTGCCCACTGGCTTGGCACTCCCGGGGCTTCACACACCGGCTCGGCACTCCTGGGATGTTACACACCGGCTCGGTGCTCCCGAGGAGTTACACACCGGCTCACCACTCTCGGGGCTTCACAAACCGGCTTGGCGCTCCCGGTACGATACTGGTCAGTGCCATCGGCACCGGCACACTGAGTGCCGCGAATACCGGCGCTCATGGCTCCGATTCCTTTAGCGCCCCTGTTCCGACCCTTTCCAGGGGCACTAAGCGACCGAATTTCTAACCCAGTGGATTTATTTAGTTTTTTTTTAAAAGTAGGCCTGAGATGGTAGTTAAGGTATTAAGGCATTGTTACTATCCCTTATAGAGTGTAACCAATAAGCCCATTCATAACTTGTTTCGGATATTGATTATCACCTTACGCCATCGTATCGGAAAATCTTCGATCATTCAATGGCTTGAAAAATGGGAAATCAGACACAGACTGCGCCAAGCCGAGGTGGTTGCTGGGTAAAACAATGGCTGCACTTCAAACCATCGGCTGTGAAGAACAAGATCCATTTCTGCACACAAAATACTGATTGATTCTTTTGGTGCTTACACAGATTCTGTAATCACTCATCTGTTCAAGCGGCACATCAAACAATCTAATTCATGAAATATGTTGAACAGTTAAGATTCCTTCCAGTGCATAACACAGTTAAGCATCTCATATCACTGCCTAATATTTGATGGACTGCTACATTTTCAGATGCCAGTGATGTATCAATGGTCTGGCCATTCTACTGAAGCCTAAGTTGGGTCAACTTCCCGAGGCGGAAGACCCACGGAAACCCTGGGATTGTTGGATATGTCCAGCTGTCATCTGAAAGGCGGGACCTCTGACAGTGCAGCACTCCCTCAATACTGCACTGGAGTGTCAGGTTGCATTATGTGCTCTCACCCTAGAGATAAGAGGTGATAGCTCTCAATATATCTTGTGAGTTATCTGTGAGTATACTGGACATGTTCATCAGTATATCCTTTCCCTGCTCCCTGACTGGGGCCATTGACCCAGGTTAACCCCTGAGTTTAAATAGTTTGTATCTCCCAATGTTATCACAAGGCTGAAGAAGCTGTGTTTGAAAAGTGCTGATCATAGAATCATAGATATTAACAGCACTTAAGGAGACATTTCAGCCCATCATATCCGCACCGGCCGACACAGAGCTATCCAGCCTAATTCCACTTTCCAGCTCTCGGTCCTTAGCCCTGTCGGTTACGGCTCTTTAAGTGCACATCCAAATACTTTTTAAATGTGGTGAGAGTTTCTGCCTCTACCACCCTTTCAGGCAGTGAGTTCCAGACCCACACCACTCTCTGGGTGAAAACATTTCCCCTCAAATCCCCTCTAAACCTGCTACCAATTACTTTAAATCTATACTCCCCCTGGTTGTTGACCCCTCTGCTGAGGGAAATAGATCCTTCCTATCCACTCTATCTAGGCCCCTCAAAATTTTATACACCTCAATTAAATCTCCCTTCAGCCTCCTCTGTTCCAATAAGAACAACCCCAGCCTATCCAATCTATCCTCAAAGCTAAAATTCTCCAGTCCTGGCAACACCCTCGTAAATCTCCTCTGTACCCTCTCTAGTGCAATCACATCTTTCCTGTAATGTGGTGACCAGAACTGCACGCAGTACTCCAGCTGTGGCCTAACTAGTGTTTTATACTGTTCAAGCATAACCTACTGAGTGAAGCAATAATTTTGACCGATCAAGATTAAGATGCGGTGTCTGCCGTCACTGTGAGAGAGGACTGGGGGAGTGCAGTGCACCAAGTGCATGTGGTCTGAAGGGAGTTACTGAATGTTGAGTGGAGCCATGAACAAATAACAGTAATGGCTGACAATTCAACGACAGCACGGGCAGATAGCCCCGCCATGGTGGGGACCATGCGCAAAAGAATTTGAGGGAACATTGCACAAACATAAACATCGCATAAACATAAATTCAGATAGTAGTCAGATGCGATCTTAAATGCACAACATGTATTTGATATTGCTTCGAAATGAATCAAAAGATAAAAGTTGAAAGTGTGGTGGTCTCTTCTGGTCTTTGTAAATCAGTGCTGTGAAATAGAACTGTACCCTCTTTAGAGCCTGTGTCATCATTTCTCTACCTCAGTCGTCCTTATGCCCCTCTGCAAAGAGTACTAATGCCGTCCCAATTGGTGCCAGATGAGAACTCCCCTGCCATCGTACTCTGGCTACCGGGAGGGAAAGATGCAGCACCGGTCACTTTCTTCAATTAAAAGAGTTGTGGAGATGAGCAACCATGACGCCATTCTAAATTGGATAGGGCATATTCGAGTGTGCAGTGCATTTTGGGTATGAATGTCTGCATTGGTGCCCAAAATCACAGAACGGATTCTTTTAAGATTGGGCCAGGGAGAATTGCTTTTGCGAATTATTAATTTGAATGAAGTATTACTATGGTTTTTCCTTGGCTGGAGTTCGGGTCTCTCTCTGATCCATGAGAAGTGAAAGTGGATAGACTAATGTACAAATCGAGCGCCGGCTCACGTTCTATTTCTGTCCCATCCAGCAGGCCAGATAGAATGACTTGGTGGGCCAGATATGGCCCGCGGGCTGTATTTTGCCCACCACAGACCTATTCTCTTCTCCCACATATACTCGTCTAGCCTCCCCTTAAAGGCATCGATACTATTCGCTTCAACCACTCCCTGGGGTAGTGAGTTCCACATTCTCACCACTCTCCGGGTAAAGAAGTGTCTTCTGAATTCCCGATTGGATTTCTTGGTAACGATCTTATAGTGATGGCCTCTAGTTATGCTCTTCCCCACATGTGGAAACATTCTCTCTGTATCCACTCCATCAAAATCTTTCATAATTTTAAAGACCTCTATTAGGTCATCCCTCAGCCTAGAGAAAAGAGACCTGGGGGAGAAATTGGGTGCCTTTGCACCTACCGTTAGCACCCCCGGACTTTGCGCCCGGGCGTGGCGCTGACATCGACTCCCTCCATATTGGGCGGCGGGTTTGCGGCGGCGCTACGGCATTACACCTGGACATCGTGCCGCCATTGCTGTGGGCATTGCTCCGGACTTGAAATTCACTTCTGCCCCCTGCAGCCGTGCCAGCTGAAAGCACCGGTGGCTGCAGGACGTGTGGATCGGGCGGCTGGCCGCTACTGGAGCGATGATTAAAGGCAAGGTGGGCGAGGTAAGTAAAAAAAACTTACCTTTCTTGTTGCTGTTTTTTCCCGGGTTCCTGTCCGCGATCGATCAGCCCGGCACGATGCTTGAGTGTCAGGCTGATCGCGCGGGATGGCGGCTGCCTTGGTGGTACAGGTGGCTACTTTATATTTTGCAGAGCCTGCAGCGATGGCCTTTCCCTTTAAGGGAGGAAAGGACCCTTTGAACGCGGCAGCGCTGCATGGCGCAGTGAGCAGGGCTGCTGAAGTCTCTGCCCCACCTGCTGCCATCGCGCTCCAGGAAGGGAGAGGAGAGCCTGACTTATTTGAATAGTTCACCCTATTCCTTCTTCGTGCAAATGGCAAATTTTTTTAAAGTTTGAAATCGTTAGCCTGGTGCTAACGTTTCAATCTTCTAAAGATCAGCGCCCCCAGTGGGACAATAGTGAATATCTCCCCCCTCATCCTTTCCTGCTTCCCTACTTTTCAATTCTCTCCCTATAGAAATAAACCCTCGTGTTTGGATTGCTTGTTTATGGCCCTGTGTCGCTACTTTCAGTGATTTGTGTATTTGTACTCCGAGATCTCTTTGCTCCCATACTCCATTTAGATTCATATTTTCCAAGTAATAAGTGACCTCCTTATTTTTCTTACCAAAATGTAATAACTCACATTTATCTATATTGAAATTCATTTGCCAATTCTATGCCCATTCTGCAAGTTTATTAATGTATTTTTGTAATTTGTTGTAGTCCTCCTCAGTATTGACTATCCATCCCAATTTGGTGCCGTCTGCAAATTTAGAAATTGGGTTTTTGAAACCAAAGTCTAAATTGTTAATATAAATTGTGAACAACAGTGTCCCAGCACTGATCCTTGTGGAACACCACTGCCCACCTTCTGCCACTGTGAACAGCTCCCCTTCACCCCTACTCTCTGCTTTCTGTCTCGAAGCCAGCTAGCTATCCATTCTGCTACTTGTCCCCTGACTCTGCAATCTCTGACCAGGTCAACATCTCCAGCATTGAAGCACTGACCACACTTGATCAGCTCCACTGGGCAGGCCACATAGTTCACATGCCAGACACGAGACTCCCAAAGCAAGCGCTTTACTCAGAACTCCTTCATGGCAAACAAGCCAAAGGTGGGCAGCGGAAACATTATATGGACACCCTCAAAGCCTCCCTGATAAAATGCAACATCCCCACTGACACCTGGGAGTCCCTGGCCAAAGACCACCCTAAGTGGAGGAAGTGCATCCGGGAGGGCGCTGAGCACCTCGAGTCTCATCGCCGAGAGCATGCAGAAATCAAGCGCAGGCAGCGGAAAGAGCGTGCGGCAAACCTGTCCCACCCACCCCTTCCCTCAATGACTGTCTGTCCCACTTGTGACAGAGACTGTGGTTCTCGTATTGGACAGTTCAGCCACCTAAGGACTCATGTTAAGAGTGGAAGCAAGTCCTCCTCGATTCCGAGGGACTGCCTATGATGATGATATATATTTACCCCTGCCCCCCATTCCCCCTTCGCAGGGCGGGCTCTCAGGCCACCCTATCCCCTGATTTACCTCTCACTGCCTTGGGTCGGGGGGGGGGGGGGTGTTGAACGTTGCCTTCAGTAAATCTGTAGACTCCCCCAAACCCCTGATTTTGCTTTGGATCTTTGGGAGTCAGGCGGGCCACTTTCCAATGGTAACTATACACAATTGAAATACTTCTTGCATTTACTAACGTTGCTGAATAAGGCAGTGTGAGTATAAGGTAAAAACCTGTTTTATATTCATGCCAACATTATTGTTAATAGGTAACAAAGGAGGAGTTTACACCCCCGATGAACCTGTCACATTATGGATTAGTTTGTCACCCAGGAGGATGTGTGGGCTGCAAGCTCCTGTGCTAAATCATTCATAGCTCCAAAAGTTTAGACAAAATGATCGGCAGGACCATTTAAAACTTGTGGCTGTGTTTTCTGCTGTGGAAATAAAGCTCCATAAACATCGGAACAGGAGGAGGCCATTCAGCCCCTCGGGCCTGCTCTGCCATTCAGTTATTTATGGCTGATCGGAACCTCAACTCCATTAATCCGTCGTTGTTTCAGACCTTGATGCCCTTACCGAACAAAAACCTGCCGATCTCAGTCTTGAAAGCTCCAATTGAAAGCTAGTGTGCAACGGTCACCACACATTCAAAAAATCCACACACAGGTGTAAAGTCCTGTCCCCTCAGTACAGCTTCACACGAGGCATGTAGTGAAGTCAAGGTCACTCTGGACCTGCACCTTTATTTCACAGCTCTGGAATGCTGCACTTGCCTGAGACCTGTCCTTATATACCTGTCTCTTGCAAGTGCACCCCTGGTGGTAAGGTATGCTGGTGGTTACAGGTCATATCTTATTACAGTCATGTATAGCATGTTAGGATACAGTTATATATAATAATGTAAGATACATGACATCATCCTCCCCCAAGGTCTTATTGTCTTTATAGCTTCAGTCTCTCAGGTGGTCTACGCTCTCGCGTGGAGCGTCTGAGTTGTGGTTCAGTTGTTTGCCTTGGTGTCTGTTTTTCTTTGGGTGTGGTTGCTGGTATCTCGCCTGGGCTGTCTGTTTCAATTGGTGTGATTGTTGTTGACTCGCCTGGGCTGTCTGTTGAGATTGCCCTTTCCTCAGGTTGTTCCCTCTGTCTGTCCACCAGGTGTGGTGCGAGATCCACATTGTAGTCTGCCTCTGGTTCCGCAGTGTTGTTGGTAAATCTGCTTTTGACTTGGTCTACATGCCACCGGCAGGTTTTGCCATTGTCCATTTGTACTATCAGTAGCCTGTTTCCTTCCTTGCCCGTTACTGTCCCTGCAAGCCATTTGAGACCCTTGCCATAGTTTAGTACAAACACTTTGTCCCCTATCTCATTCCATCTCCCCCTCGAATTTCTGTCATGGTACTCAGTCAGCTTACGGCGCTTTGCCTCAACGATTTCGTGCATGTCTTGGAGGATTAATGAGAGCCTTGTTTTTAAAGTCCTTTTCATCAACAGTTGCGCGGGGGGGATCCCAGTCAGTGAGTGCGGACGAGATCTGTATGCCAGCAGCAGTCGCGACAGGCGACCCTGCAGTATGGGACCTTGGATTTTAAGCATGCCTTGTTTAATGATTTGCACTGCTCTCTCCGCCTGACCGTTGGAGGCCGACTTGAATGGTGCCGTCTTGACGTGATTTATGCCGTGGTCAATTATAAAGTCTTGGAAATCTGCGCTGGTGAAGCACGGACCATTGTCACTGACCAATATGCCAGGGATTCCGTGCGTTGCAAACATGGTAGCGAGGCTCTACACAGTGGTGGAGGTTGTGCTCGAGTTTAAAATGGTGCATTCGATCCACTTTGAAAATGCATCTACAACTACGAGGAACATTTTGCCCATGAATGGGCCCGCATAGTCTACGTGCACCCGCGACCATGGTTTGGTAGGCCAGGGCCAGGGGCTCAGTGGAGCCTCCCTGGGGGCATTGCTGAGTTGGGCACAAATGGTGCACCGTCGGATGCAGAGCTTCAAGTCCGCGTCAATACCAGGCCACCAGACGTGCGACCTGGCTCTGGCCTTCATGAGAACGATCCCCGGGTGCTCGCGGTGGAGCTCCCGGACAAATGCCTCCCTGCCTCGCAGAGGCATGACTACTCGGTTGTCCCACATCAGGCAGTCTGCTTGTAATGATAGTTCATGCATGCGCCTGTGAAAGGGTTTTAATTCCTCGGGGCAGGCATCGCGAGCCTCTGCCCAGTCATCGGTTAGGACACATCTTTTTACCAAGGATAACGTGGGGTCGTTGGCCGTCCAGGCTCTGATTTGGTGAACCATCATGGGCGAACCTGTGGACTCAAAGGCATTGATTGCCATGACTATCTCACAGTCCTGTTTGTCAGACCCTTCTGTGGTCACCAGGGGTAGCCTGCTGAGCGCGTCGGCACAGTTGTCTGTGCCTGGTCTGTGCCTTATGGTATAGTCGTAGGACGCCAGCATGAGTGCCCGCCGTTGAATTCGCGCCGAGGCGTTGGCGTTTATTGCCTTGCTCTCGGATAGGAAGGACGTGAGGGGCTTGTGGTCGGTTTCTAACGCAAACTTGGTGCATCTTTTTGACACCGTACACACACGCGAGCGCCTCCTTCTCTAACATTCCGTACCCGCGCTCCGCCCGCGAAAGTGACCTGGAGGCATAAGCTATGGGTTGTAATTTGCCCGCACTATTGACATGTTGCAAAATGCACCCGACTCCATACGCTGACGCATCGCATGTGAGTACTAACTTTTTACTTGGGTCAAAGAAAGTCAAAACACTGTTGGAACACAGAAGGTTGCATGTCTTATTGAAGGCGCGTTCCTGGGCGTCCTCCCAAAACCAATCGCACCCCTTCCTGAGTAACACATGGAGAGGCTCCAGCAGCGTGCTTAAGTTCTGCATAAAGTTCCCAAAGTAATTGAGTAGCCCGAGAAAGGCGCGCAGTTCTGAGACATTCCGGGGCCTAGGTGCCAGGCGAATTGCTTCTGTTTTGGACTCTGTTGGGCGGATTCCATCAGCGGCAATCCTTCTGCCCAAAAATTCAACCTTGGGTGCGAGAAACAGGCACTTGGATTGCTTGACTCGTAGGCCTACCCGATCCAACCGCTTTAGTACTTCATCCAAATTACGGAGATGGGAGTCGGTGTCCCTGCCCGTGATAAGTATGTCATCTTGAAATACAACCGTCCCCGGGATGGACTTGAGCAGACTCTCCATGTTGCGCTGGACTATGGCAGCTGCCGACCTGATGCCGAATGGGCATCAATTGTACATGAAAAGGCCTCGATGTGTGTTGATGGTGGTGAGTAGCTTGGATTCCTCGGTCAATTCTTGCATCATATACGCAGATGTGAGGTCTAATTTTGAGAAAAGTTTACCTCCAGCCAATGTGGCAAATAAGTCCTCCGCTCTGGGCAGCGGGTACTGGTCCTGTAGGGAGACTCTGTTTATGGTAGATATGTAGTCCCCACAGATTCGTACAGATCCATCAGTCTTCATGACTGGGATGATGGGACTTGCCCAGTTGCTAAATTCCACAGGTGATATAATGCCTTCCTGCAG
The DNA here is from genome assembly GCF_044704955.1 of Pristiophorus japonicus. Lineage (NCBI taxonomy): Eukaryota > Metazoa > Chordata > Chondrichthyes > Pristiophoridae > Pristiophorus > Pristiophorus japonicus. The sequence goes on along the minus strand of NC_091989.1, from coordinate 81,469,943 downwards.
AAGCCTGTCTAGTTCGTGTTCAATCTTTTCCCTCATCACATAGGGTACAGCTCTGACCTTGTGATGGACCGGTCTAGCATCCTGTGTGATGTAGATTTTGACTTTGGCCCCTTTGAAAGTGCCCACACCTGGCTGAAAGAGATGTTCAAATCGCTGTATAACTGTTGAGCAGGAGGTCTGTTCCTCTAATGTCATCCCATTTCCAGTTTAGTTTTGCCAGCCAGCTTCTCCCCAGCAGTGCTGGGGGGTCTCCGGGGACAATCCACAGGGGAAGTCGGTTCACTGTCCCTTTGTGTGTGACAGAGAGCATGGTGCTGCCAAGGACTGGTACGATTTCTTTGGTATAGGTCCTTAGTTTGTTGTCGACCCTTGTGAGTTTTGGTCTGTCTCTTTTATGCGGCCACAGTTGTTCAAATTGTTGAGCACCCATGAGAGATTGACTTGCTCCCGTATCCAGCTCCATGTTGACAGATATCCCGTTGAGTAGGACCCTCATCATTATAGGAGGCGTCCTGTCGTAGGAGCAACGGCCATTGATCGTGTTGACCCACTGTACATCGGTGTCCCGGGTACTGTCCCCACCTTTTTATGGTCCGCTTTCCGACCCATCCGATTCGTATACCAGCCGAGCTGCCGTTTTTTTGCACATGCGGGCCAAATGCCCTGTATTTCACAATTTCTGCAAACAACCTGCTGAAATCGACATCCCCTTGACGAGTGCCCACCCCCACACCTGTTCCATTGTTCAAAGTGTTCCCAAAGTATTAGCTGCGTCTGGCTGATCTCTCTTGAGCTTCTCTCAGTTTGTAGTTGTTTGCTCGCATTGTGGATTGATGAGGTGTGAATGGGCATTCCTGTGGCCCTTGATAGCTTCTGCCTGCTGTCGAGAGCCTGTTCTCCCGGTTTTGTCTGTGTGTGGAGGTAGCAGCTTGTTTAGTGCTGTGAACTTCTTCTTCCGATATTTTGTTAGTTGTCGTACCTGCATTATAAATCAACCTCGTTTTTTCTTCCCCTACCAAGAATGTCTGTGCAACCAGTGCTGCTGCCTCTAAGGTCAGGTTCTTGGTCTCTATGAGCTTTTGGAATATGCCTGCGTGGCCTATTCCTTCAATGAAAAAGTCTCTCAGCATTTCTCTCCTCAGTTCATCGGAGAACTCACATAAACGAGCCAACCTCCGAAGTTCCGCCACGAAGTCGGGTATGCTCTGGCCCACACAGCGTCTGTAGTCGTAGAACCTGTGTCTGGCCATGTGTAGGCTGCTCGCTGGCTTCAGGTGGTCTCTTACCAGTGTGCTCAATTCTTCAAACGACTTGCTTGCTGGTTTCTCGGGTGCCAACAGATCCTTTATTAAAGCGTTTGTTTTCGAGCCACAGCTGGTCAAGAGATGGGCTCTTCTCTTGTCTGCCTTATCGTCACCTAACCAGTCTTTGGTTACAAAGCTTTGCTGGAGCCTTTCTATAAAGTCCTCCCAATTGTCTCCCGCATTGGACCTTTCATCTGATCCGTTGTTCGCTATTCTGTGGATTCTGTAATCCCGTAACTCGTCACCACTGTAAAGTCCTGTCCCCTCAGTACAGATTCACACGAGGCATGTAGTGAAGTCAAGGTCACTCTGGACCTGCACCTTTATTTCACAGCTCTGGAATGCTGCGCTTGCCTGAGACCTGTCCTTATATACCTGTCTCTTGCAAGTGCACCTCTGGTGGTAAGGTATGCTGGTGGTTACAGGTCATATCTTATTACAGTCATGTATAGCATGTTGGGATACAGTTATATATAATAATGTAAGATACATGACAACAGGTATCTTCCACCCTTTAACATGTAGTTCAGGACCTGGAACATTAAGTCCTTCATTGAAATACCTGTGAATTCATTTATTTTTGACGAGGGCAACAACAAAAACAACTTGTATTTATATAGCGCCTTTAGTGTAGTAAAACGTCCCAAGGTGCTTCACAGCAGTGTTATAAGACAAAACAAATAAATTTGACACCGAGCCACATAAGAAGAAATTATGGCAGCTGAACAAAAGCTTGGTCAAAGAGATAGGTTTTAAGGAGCAGCTGATAGGAGGAAAGAGAGGTAGAGAGGCGGAGAGGTTTAGGGAGGGAGTTCCAGAGCTTGGGGCCCAGGCAACAGAAGGCATGGCCACCAATGATGGAGCGATTATAATCAGGGATGCTCAGGAGGGCAGAATTAGAGGAGCGTAGACATCTCGGGGGGTTGTGGGGCTGGAGGAGATTACAGAGATAGGGAGGGGCGAGGCCATGGAGGGATTTGTAAACAAGGATGAGAATTTTGAAATCGAGGCGTTGCTTAACCGGGAGCCAATGTAGGTCAGCGAGCACTGGGGGTGATGGGTGAGCGGGACTTGGTGCGAGTTAGGACACGGGCAGCGATCACAGCGGGTGATGGGTGAGTGGGACTTGGTGCGAGTTAGGACACGGGCAGCGAGCACAAGGGTGATGGGCGAAAGGGACTCGGTGCGAGTTAGGACACCGGCAGCGAGCACAGGGGTGATGGGTGAGCGGGACTCGGTGCGAGTTAGGACACCGGCAGCGAGCACAGTGGGTGATGGATGAGCGGGACTTGGTGCGAGTTAGGACACCGGCAGTGAGCACAGGGGGTGATGGATGGTGCGAGTTAGGACCAGCGAGTTTTGGATGACTTCAAGTTGTGGTGCTGACTCCATGTCGATTGGCATCACTCACCGCGAACTCCAATGCAGTCAATGTGATTCCTGCCCAGACTGAAACTGCTTGTGAAGTGCTGCCCGAACCCAGCGGGGGAGAAATTGCTTCCTATTTCTGGGTGTAAAACGGGGCGACAAGACCAATTTGGGGACACTACATCTTGCACCTGATCCGTGCCTGCGTTACCGGCCCTGCCATCTTGGTAAAGGCGGATTTCTAAACATTCCCACATTACAACAGTGACCACACTCCCAAAGTACTTCGTGGCCTGTAAAGTGCTTTGGGATGTCTGGTGGTCGTGAAAGGCACTATATAAATCCAAGTCTTTCTTTTTTTTCTTTCATTCCTGGCGGCCGCCTAAACCTGCCAGCCTTAATTAGAATGCTTTCTCAAATATTGTACCAAATATGATAACTTTATCAAATGACCTAACAATTTTACACACGGTTCATTCATCATGATTCATTCTATAAATTAAATATGTAGCAGGCCCAATGTGGTCTTGAAATCTCCCCTTACTCTTCAAAGGGCGCATCTTCTATCCTTTGGATTCGGAAAACATTCAAGTGTGATTATTTTCATTCATGTTTTCAACAATAATGACAGCACCATATTAAAAAATAAATCTTGCTGTTCCATATTTAATTCGGTGAATATAATCTTTAGTGATTATTAATATGAACTCTCCCCGGGGCTCAAGTTCACTCCTGTAACAGCACAAAACATACTGCTGATATTAACTTATCCTCCAAAGAACGGTGTTATAATTATAGACAGCAGCTCAGTGCTGAGCCGGAAATTCAAAGCACCACAACAAATATTTAATACTAGGTTGATAAAGAAGTATTGAACACAATCACAATGCTGCGGTGAACTCGTCCTGGAGTATGTTCTGGAAGTATGTATAGTTCACATGTCATTTTAATCAAGGTGTAAGGTTTTCACAAGACGACACGAGATTCCTGAGGTGGCCACCTGCATTACACGCTTTTATCTCGTGAATCGTCTGTAAACTTCTGAAAAGACCCAATAGGTCTGAGGGACAGGAGAGTTGGAGCATTAACTGACAATCCTCTTACTGATAGACAAGGGCTCAATCACTTGAGCTACACCTGATTTGTTGGAACATTTTAAAGTTACAGCACTTAAGAAATGAGTTTTGTTAGCTGTGTCCAAACCTTGGTTTCAGTGGAATTGGCAGACAGACTTGAATTTATACAACACCTTTCATGACCATCAGACGTCCCAAAAAACTTTGCAGCCAATGCAGTATTTTTTGAAGTGTAGTCACTGTTGTAATGTACAAAACATGGTGGATAATTTGCACAGACATACAGCAATATGAAAATTACCAGATAATCTGTTTTCGTTATGTTGATTGAGGGATTAATATTGGCCAGGACACCAGGGATAACTCCCCTGCTCTTCTTCGAAATAGTGCCATGGGACCTTTGACACCCACCTGAGAGGGCAGATGGAGCTTCGGTTCAACATTGCACCCGAAAGACAGCAGAGCACTCCCCCAGCACTGCACTGGAGTGGCTCCTAGATTTCTGTGCTCAGGTTTCTGGAGTGGGACTTGAACCCACAAACCTTGTGATTTTAAGGTGAGGGTGCTACCCACTGAGTCACAGCTGGCATATGTCTGGTGTTTCTTTCTTGACTGGCATCAGTGAGTTTCAGTCAAACTAAAGTTGTCAAGAATTGAAAGCTAGTTCCAGATTTCCAGAAATGGCAAAAATGGCCACTTTGCAAAAATGGCAGAGGGCTTGAATTGGGTAGTTGGGATAACCCGACTTGGAGGAGAAATTACCAGCACAGAAGGAAAATGGAGTATCTTGCAAACCATTCTGATGCAAAAGGAAGCCAAGCCTGTGCCTAGGGTCAGAAGAAGAGCATATGGTAGCAGAAAGCTAAAGTGGCTAACTGGTCATATACACGGACAAATCGGACTTAAGCAGAAATACTTTTGCAGACTAAAAGAAAATGACTCTTAGGATAACAGCAGTAAGTATCAAGTTGAGCAAAAGGCAATGATAGCTGCTATTAGAGTGTCCACTGGAGAAGAAGGTAGTGAATAACTGTGGTAGTAAAATTATTTCGAGCTATGTAATGAATCAGAAGACAATAAATGTTTGTGTAGGGCTGTTAAAGGATTTCTCAGGGCAGGTTCAGGTGAACTCCCAGGACACAGAAGAGTTTTAAATGGCCACTTTGCATCAGTTGTTGAAGAACAAAAGAATTGCAGCCAATGAAGTACTTTTGGAGTGCAGTCACTGTTGTAATGTAGGAAACGTTGCAGCCACAGCAAGCTCCCACAAACAGCAATGTGATAATGACCAGATAATCTGTTTTAGGTATCGGTTGGGGGAATAGATTTTGGCCAGGACACCAGGAAGAACTGCCCTGCCTCTCTTTGAAACAGCTGTGGCTCAGTGGGTAGCACTCTCGCCTCTGAGTCAGAAGGTTGTGGGTTCAAGTCCCACTCCAGAGCAGTGCTGAGGAAGTGCGGCACTGTCGGAGATGCTGGTGTTCAGATGGCCCCCTCTGCCCTCTCATGTGACCGTGAAACATCCCCCGGCACTATTCTGAAGAAGAGCAGAATATAGTGGGCCTCTGGAATAGGCTGCTGTCTCGTGTGGTGGTTGCCAATTTGCTGAATTCCTTTAAGTGAGAGCTAGACCTGTTTCTCGCTGGGCCAGAGATCACCTTGTACAAAAGATAGGGTAAGATTGCGTGGTGATTCCGGAACTTGCAGCCATCTTACAGGTTGTGTGTTAGTGTGCTCTGACGATATGACAGATAGGTACTGCACAAAATTAGTGGGGCCAACAGATTAACCACTCACTATCTCATTGCTGTTTGTGGGAGCTTGCTGTGTGCAAATTGGCTGCTGCGTTTCCCACATTACACAGTGACTACACTCCAAAAGTACTTCATTGGTTGTAAAGCACTTTTGGACATCCTGAGGTCATGAAAGGCGCTATATAAATGCAAGTCTTTCTTTCTGAATTTAACTAGGATTTTAAAATCTTTTTTTGCTTCTACAAGAGATTACAGGACTGCTGCTCTGTGGGGAGCACTGGGGGGGGGGGGGGGGGGGGCGGTGGGGGTGATGTTTGTGATGTTTAGTGGCACCATGACTGTATGGGACTGGCTTGTTGGATCAACTGGTCTTGTTCTGTCCCTCATTTCCGTATGTTCCTCTGTCAGGAAAACTAAAACTTGTTGCGTGTGGTTAAAACTTGTCGGTGTGAAGCGCCTCGAGATGTTTTGCTGCAATAAAGGGGTTACATAAACGCAAGTTAAAGTTGCTATACAAAAACAAAATACTGCGATTGCGGGAATCTGGAATAAAAACATAGAATGCTGGAAATCTCAGCGGGTCAGGCAGCATCTGTGGAGAGGAACAGAGTTAACATTTCATAATCGATGACCATTTGTCAGAACTGGCGAATGTTCGAAATGAACAGATTCTTAAGGAGCACTGAAGGGAGAGGGGCAGAAAGGACACAAGGGAAGGTCTGTGATCGGGTGGAAGGCGGGAGAGATTAGAGAGACAAAAGGGATGATAGGCCGACTTGAGATGGTAATGGCAGAAGTTAGAAAGAGATGGGTTTCGATTGTGTGTGAGTGGCAGAATAATAACCAGCTGCCATGGTACGTAGAGAGAGAGAAAAAATACATAAGATCGGGGCGGGGTAAAAAAAAGGAGGAAAAGGGACAAAATATGGGCAGAGGTTATGGCGTGAAATTGCTGAACTCAATGTTGAGTCCAGAAGGCGGTAGAGTGCCTGTTGTTGCTATAGTCGGGTTAGAGAGGACAAGAAAAGCCTGGGGGTGCAAATGTTTTGTGTCACGAGCAGAATGTTCTGGATCACATTGCTGATAAAAAGAATGATAGCGCTGTGGCTCAGTGGGCAGCACACTTGCCTTGGGGTCCGAAGGTTGTGGGTTCAAGTCCCACCCCAGCAAATTGCATGTGAAAAATCTCAGCTGACACTTCGGTGCAGTGCTGAGGGAGTGCCACACTGTCGGCGATGCTGTCTTTTGGATGAGATGTTAAACCGAGGCCCCATCGGGTGGACATAAAAGATCACGCGGCACTATTTAGAAGAAAAGCAGAGGAGTTATCCCCAGTGTCCTGGCCAATATTTATTCCTCAATCAATGTAACAAAACCAGATTATCTGGTCATTATCACATTGCTGTTTGTGGCTGATAACGTGCAACATCCCCACTGACATCTGGGAGTCCCTGTCCAAAGACCGCTCTAAGGAGGAAGTGCATTCGGGAGGGCGCTGAGCGTCTCATCGCCGAGAGCATGCAGAAATCAAGCGCAGGCAGCGGAAGGAGCGTGCGGTAAACCAGTCCCACCCACCCCTTCCCTCAATGACTATCTGTCCCACCTGTGACAGGGACTGTGGTTCTTGTATTGGACTGTTCAGCCACCTAAGGACTCATTCTAAGAGTGGAAGCTAGTCTTCCTCAATTTCGAGGGACTGCCTATGATGATAATGCTGTTTGTGGGAGCTTGCTGTGCACAAATTTGCTCCTGCATTTCCTACACATTACAGCAGTGCCTACACTCCAAAAGTGCTTGACTGTAAAGTGCTTTGAGACGCCCGGTGGTCATGAAAGGCGCTATAGAAATGCAAATCTTTCTTTAGTAGCTGAAAATGTAGATTTGAAGAGGAAGCAAAGATTAGAGGCACCATTACCCGTCTGAGAGCTGCTGTTTTGATATATTAATATCGTAATGAATTACAGTGCAGCTGTTTTAAGTAGCACCTGGGAACTGGAGTAATTGTAGGCAGATTGTTTCAGCTCCACGCGAGGTCTGCTTTATGCTTCTTTGATGCCAGTTCCCTGCGGAAGCAGGAACAGGCATTGCTGGCTCGTTCCCACCACGCTCTCACATAGTTAGTGATCGCAGCATCTATGGAATTGAATTTCATTTGCACCCCACCATCCTGCTGTTACCTGTTGGGACATGCCGTTCATATTTGTGTCTCTTACCACCCCCCCACCACTCGCCCCACGAGTAGACAACCATCCGAGGAGGCCACAGCAATGCCACACAGCTCCTCGGAGGGGGGAAGACAAAATTGCACAAACATAATTCAGTGCTGCATGTTAATGGGAGTTCAGCCTGTGCAGAGTGCAGCAAGTGTGAGTAATTTATTGATGCCTTCTTGAAAATGCCATTGGAAACACAGGATTCTTTGTACGGTTTATCAGCCGACCTTTTTTTAAAGAGTAACTGAAGTATGCATTGTTGTACTGATGGTTACTAATGGAAACTTGGATTGTATCAGCGCGCTCCATTCACGTGTACTTACTAAGAGGCATGCTTGCTCCTGGGCTATAGCCACTCCTTGTTAAAACCTGCCCCATGCATGAATACCCAGCCAGTGCAGGACATTCGCTAAACAGGTTTACCACTTCAGTTGTTGCTTGAGTTACCTCCTGTTTTAAATTGAGAAGCCAGCTTTGTGCCAAATGATTGGCACGCAGCCGGGTGCTGGGTGCTGGACTTTATCGTTCCCCTGCATTGAGGCACAGCGCGCAATAGAAACCGGGGGAGTCAATGGCTTCCGATGAAGTTGACATGGTAAGGCAGCTCAATTCTCACTCTCTAAGGGTTTATTGGACAAATATCGATGGCCGTCGACCAGAGGGGTACAGAGGTGACCGCGTTTGGAAGCATATTATTGCACCAGAACGGGAAATGTTGGCACCCATTTCGGTTGGTGCCCAAGCAAATTACTTTGTAATTTACAAAGTACTTTGTATAGCCAACAAGTTCTGTTCTCGTTTCGATTGACATCACTTACAGGAAATTATTGTAGAAACAATGCAGCCATTTTCTCAGTGTGGCTGCTTTTCAGCCAATCTTATTTAGCACTTGGTTCTGTTCCAGAAATGCCATTTGTGGTTATTGGTGGATAATGTTACATCTTATGTGAGTTTAAACCATACACATACATGCCAATTAAGTTTCAGGTGTCAGTTGTGAGACGGGGAATTTCTGATCGTTATATGCTCAGTAACGTTATAAAGTTTGGATTAATTTGAAGTATATTTAAACAGTAACGCATGTGAACGCCGAACTGAAAAGGAACATCAAACACGGCAATATGAAGATCCTTTTAAATGTAAACGAGCACAGTTAATCTGAGCGGAAATGATGGCTATCAGAATCCATGAGAAGAATGTAGCTGTTTTCAATATTTGCTGCTGACTGTGTCTGGCACGGCCCAGAATTTGTGGTGGGTAATCATCATCATCATTATAGGCAGTCCCTCGGAATCGAGGAAGACTTGCTTCCACTCTAAAAATGAGCTCTTAGGTGGCTGAACAGTCAAATACGGGAACCACAGTCCCTGTCACAGGTGGGACAGATAGTCGTTGAGGGAAGGGGTGGGTGGGACTGGTTTGCCGCACGCTCCTTCCGCTGCCTGCGCTTGGTTTCTGCATGCTCTCGGCGACGAGACTCGAGGTGCTCAGTGCCTTCCCGGATTCATTTCCTCCACTTAGGGTGATCCTTGGCCAGGGACTCCCAGGTGTCAGTGGGGATGTCGCACTTTATCAGGGAGGCTTTGAGGGTGTCCCTGTAACGTTTCCTCTGCTCACCATTGGCTTGTTTGCCGTGAAGGAGTTCCGAGTCGAGTGCTTGCTTTGGGAGTCTCGTGTCTGGCATGCGAACAATGTGGCCTGCCCAACGGAGCTGATCAAATGTGGTATAGTCAATGTATTTACTGAGGCGGATGAAAGCATGGGCCTTACGCTAAACATCTGTAAGACAAAGGTCCTCCACCAATCTGTCCTCACCGCACAGTACTGCCCCCTAGTCATCAAGATCCACGGCGAGGCCCTGGACAACGTGGACCATTTCCCATACCTCAGGAGCCTCTTATCAACAAGAGCAGACATTGACAATGAAATTCAACACCGCCTCCAATGCGCGAGTGCAGCCTTCGGCTGCCTGATTAAAAGACCAGGCCCTCAAATCTGCCACCAAGCTCATGGTCTACAGGGCTGTAGTAATACCCGCCCTCCTGTATGGCTCAGAGACATGGACCATGTACAGTAGACACCTCAAGTCACTGGAGAAATACCACCAACGATGTCTCCGCAAGATCCTACAAATCCCCCGGGAGGACAGACGCACCAACATTACCGTCCTCGACCAGGCCGACATCCCCAGCATCGAATCACTGACCACACTTGATCAGCTCCACTGGGCAGGCCACATTGTCCGCATGCCAGACACGAGACTGCCAAAGGTGGGTAATAAGGGCAAACTGTCAGCGTTCGGCATTATTGCCCCTTTGAAACTGACCGCAGCTTCAGGATTTAGCGCATGCAATCCTGAAGTTGTAGTCAGTCATTCACTGCTCCGACACTGGCTGCGCTGTGCTCCCCCCCCCCCCCCCCCTTCCCACCCCTATAGCTGGAAATCAGTGAAATCAGTGACACTGATGAGAAGTTGGGCTTTCCCACAGTAATATCGCTCTTTAATACCCCATTAAATGTCAGGCTGTGTTGGATTGGATGTAACTGGGGTTTAACAACAAATTGACTGCTAAACCAACATTATGGCTCTGAGAAACTAATTTTAATTTGGGGAATGTCAAATTTATCCATTTTAATTTAAAAAATAATATTTTTTTAAAACTTAAAAAAAAATCTATATTTTTTTTAATTGTTCATCCTTATTTCAAGTTTGCCTTTTCTCATGTGAGAGCCCTAATCTTTGGTTTGCTCTCTATAACATTGTTTAACAGCAATGAGGCGCTTCCTCACTTCCTGGTTATCGGTCTGTGAGAATTCTGCATTGTGATTGGCTACTTAGACAGCTTGTTGACATCACCGCAGCTCGCGCTCGTCAATTCCCACTAAACTACGCTGATTTCAACGGCATGTCGGGAGAGCGGAACCTCTCGCCACAGAGATTACAAGATCTTTTTGTGAAGTTTTCTTCGGGGCCAGTGGTGAACGCCTTTGCTTCGCGGCTGGCTGCACATTAAGGGCCTTTGTGCATCAGGAACTGACCAATTATTGCCCGATCTTTCCTGACATCTTTTGATACTTTATCAGAATATAACAGTTACAGTAAAATTGATACAGGGTACATGGTAGGGTCTCTTGGATATAATATTTATACAATAAACCGATATCAGTGCACCAGATGATGTCCTATTCCTAGATTTGATGGAACAGACTCAGTCGACACAGATTTCCTTCCCCAGGAGGTGTGAATCTCTGCTGAGGTCTAAGTGTTTGTTACTGGTGAACCCACCCACTGGCTTTGATATGCTCAGTTTACTTTACAGGCATAAATGTTATTTATAAAAACTCATAGTGCACCAATGTTAACATTTCGTTTGTAGTGTCACAGAAGTGGGCATGCACTTTCACTTTATCCAATGAAATCAGCCCTTTCTTTACATCTATCCTGTGTTATTTATTGCTGTTTTATTACTTCCCTTTTTAGTACTCCAGCACACTCTCTCTCTTTCCCCCCTCTCTCCGTCTATCTCTTTCTTCTCCCTCTCCTCTCTTTCTCTCCCTGTCTCCCCTCTTTCTATTTCTCTGCCTCTTTCCTCTCTCTCGCTCTTTCCTCTCTTCCCCTCTCTCGCTCACTCGCTCACCCCTCTCTTTCTCTCTCCTCTGTCTCTCTCCCCTCTCTCTCTTTCTCTCCCCTTTTTTGCTCTCTCCTCTCTCTTGCTCATTTCTCGCTCTCCCCTCTCTCTCTCTCTCCCCTCGCTCTCTCTTTCTCCCCTCTCTCTCTCTCTCCTCTCTTTTGCTCTCTCCTCTCTCTCGCTCTCTCCTTTCTCCTCTCTCTCCCCTCTCTCGCTCTCTCCACTTGCTCTCTCCTCTCTCCTGCTCCTCTCTCCTGCTCCTCTCTCGCTCTCCCTCTCTCTCTCTTCCCCTCGCTCGCTCTTCTCTCTTTATCTCTCTCCCTTTCCATATTTCCCTACAGATATCCTGCATTATGTTACTATTCATTACTGTTTATTACTCTCCTTGTTAGTACTCTAGCACACTCTCTCTCCTCTCTATCTCTTTTTCCTCCCTCTCTCTGCCTCTTGCTCTCTCCTCTCTCTATCTCTCTCCTCTCCCTCTCCCCCCTCTATTTTGCTCTCTCGCTCCTCTCTTTCCTCTCTCTCTCTCTTTCACTCACTCGCACTCTCTCATCTCTCTCTCCCTCTCTCTATCCCTCTATCGCTCATTTGTGCTCTCTCTATCTCTTTCCTCTGTTTCTTCAGCTGGGTATGCTAACACACAACTTGCATTCACCACAGAAGTGGTTTAATCAAGGCCGACCCAACACTGAGTAGAATGAATAGAAAAATTATTCCACTAAGCTGGAAAATGGGTTTTTATATTAAAGAAAATATGAAGCTAACTTTCAATGTTATATTTTACCCAATATCTCTGCAATGGCTACGTAGTGTCACCAAAACACATATAGCATATCAAACTTCAGGTCTTTATCCAGACATCCCTTCTCCGTCAGATAATGGAGCAGGCCTTCCAGGATTTTTCCCTTTAAGTTAATCCTTTCACTGCTGTTCTTGCTTTTTTGCTCTTACTCATAAATAACAACAACAACAATAACTTGTATTTAAATAGGCACCTTTAACGTAGTGAAACGTCCCAAGGTGCTTTACAGGAGTATTATAAGATAATAAATTCGACACCGAGACACATAAGGAGAAATTAGGGCAGGTGACCAAAAGCTTGGTCAAAGAGATATGTTTTAAGGAGCGTCTTGAAGGAGGAAAGAGAGATAGAGAGGCGGAGAGGTTTAGGGAGGGAATTCCAGAGCTTGGGGCCCAGGCAACAGAAGGCACGGCCACCGATGGAAGAGATTCAACCATCCTTGAGTATTCAGCACATAAAGACCCGTGATCTACAGGGCTACTGACCTAATGCTGGAAGGTGGGATTAGGCTGGGTAGCTCTTTTTCGACCGGCATGGGCATGATGGGTCAAATGGCCTCCTTCTGTCTCATAAATATTCTATAATATTTGAGGTAGTAATCTCAGGATTGTTACAAGTGCCACATGCTAGTCAGAGTAGAAATAGTAGAATAGTTAAGATGAATAAGTGGCTTGTGGAATGGTGCAAATTCCTGGGACATTGGAACCGATTCTGGGGGAGGTTGGACCGGGCAGTCTGCACCTGGGCAGGACCGGAACCAATGTCCTAGGGGGAGTGTTTTCGAATGCTGTTGGGGAGGATTTAAACTAATAGGGCAGGGGGATGGGAACCTATGCAGGGAGACAGAGGGAAGTAAAATGGGGGCAGAAGCAAAAGGTATAAAGGAGAAAAGTAAAAGTGGAGGGCAGAGAAACCCAAGGAAAAAATCAAAAAGGGCCACATTACAACATAATTCTAAAAAGACAAAGAGTGTTAAAAAAACAAGCTTGAAGGCTCTGTGTCTCAATGTGAGAAGCATTCGTAATAAGGTGTATGCATTAACTGCGCTGATAGCTGTTAATGGATATGATGTAATTGGGATTACGGAGACATGGCTCCAGGGTGACCAAGGCGCCGAACTCAACATCCAGGGTAGATATTCAGGAAAGATCGACTGAAAGGAAAAGGAGGTGGGGTAGCATTGTTGGCTAAAGAGGAGATTAACACAATAGTAAGGAAGGACATTAGCGTGGATAAGGTGGAATCTATATGGGTAGAGCTGCGGGTACACCAAAGGGAAGAAAACGCTAGTGGGAGTTGTATACAGGCCACCAAACAGTCATAGTGAGGTTGTGGATGGCATCAAACAGGAAATTAGGGATGCGTGCAATAAAGGTACAGCAGTCATCATGGGTGACTTTAATTTACATATAAATTGGGCTAAACAAACTAGTAGCAATACGGTGGAGGAGGATTTCCTGGAGTGTTTAAGGGATGGTTTTCTAGACCAATATGTCGAGGAATCAACTAGAGAGCTGGCCATCCTAGACTGGGTGATGTGTAATGAGAGAGGATTAATTAGCAATCTTGTTGTGCGAGGCCCCTTAGGGAAGAGTGGCCATAATATGGTAGAATTCTTCATTAAGATGGAGAGTGACACAGTTAATTCAGAGATTAGAGTCCTGAACTTAAAGAAAGGTAACGTTGATGGTATGAGACGAGATTTGGTTAGGATAGACTGGCGAATGATACTTAAAGGGTTGACAGTGGATAGGCAATGGCAGACATTTAAAGATCACATGGATGAACTTCAACAATTGTACATCCCTGTCTGGCATAAAAATAAAACGGGGAAGGTGGCTCAACTGTGGCTTACAAGGGAAATTAGGGATAGTGTTAAATCCAAGGAAGAGGCTTTTAAATTGGCCAAAAAAAGCAGCAAACCTGAGGAATGGGAGAAATTTAGAATTCAGCAGAGGAGGACAAAGGGTTTAATTAGGAGGGGGAAAATAGAATATGAGAGTAAGCTTGCAGGGAACATAAAAACTGACTGCAAATGCTTCTGCAGATAAGTGAAGAGAAACCTCACATTTATCCACATTATACTGCATCTGCCATGCATTTGCCCACTCACCTAACCTGTCCATTCACCCTGCAACCTCTTGGCATCCTCCTCACAGCTAACACTGCCACCCAGCTTAGTGTCACCTGCAAACTTGGAGATATTATATTCAATTCCTTCATGTAAATCATTGATGTATATTGTAAATAGCTGGGGTCACAGCACGGAGCCCTGCGGCACCCCACTGGTCACTGCCTGCCATTCTGAAAAGGACCCGTTTATTCCGACTCTCTGCTTCCTGTCTGCCAAACAGTTCTCTATCCACGTCAATACATTACCCCCAATACCATGTGCTTTAATTTTGCACACCAATCTCTTTCTTCAGCCACAAGCTGTTTCTGAGTTAATTTCCAGCACAGATTCTACTGGATTCTCTACTGTATTATAAACTTAATATTTATCATAAGCCTCCTTTTTCTGTTTCATTTTAATCACTATATCTGCAGCCATCCAGGGAGCTCAAGCTCTGGATGCTCTTCCTTTCCCCCTTGTAGAATGTGTCTGGTCTGTACCCAACCAACTCCTCTATGAAGGCCTCCCATTGCTCATTTATTGTTTACTTGCCGATCTGTATTTCTAATCCACCGGGGCTTGATCCCCTTTCAACTCATTGAAATGAGCCCTCCTCTGGTTGAGTATTTTCATGCTTGATTTTAATAAGAACATAAGAAATAGGAGCAGGAGTAGGCCATATGGGCCCTCGAGCCTGCCCTGCCATTCAATAAGATCTGATCTGATCATGGACTCAGCTCCACTTCCCTGCCCGCTGCCCATAACTCCTTATCCCCTTATCGTTTAAGAAACTGTCTATTTCTGTCTTGACTTTATTCACAGCTCTCTGAGGCAGCGAATTCCACAGATTTACAACCCTCTGAGAGAAGAAATTTCTCCTCATCTCTGTTTTAGATGGGTGTCCCCTTATTCTAAGATCATGCCCTCTAGTTCTAGTCTCCCCCATCAGTGGAAACATCCTCTCTGCATCCACCTTGCCAAGCCCCCTCATAATCTTATACGTTTCGATAAGATCAGCTCTCACTCTTCTGAATTTCAATGAGTAGAGGCCTAACCTACTCAACCTTTCCTCATAAATCAACACCCTCATCCCCAGAATCAACCTATTGAATCTTCCCTGAACTGCTCCAAAGCAAGTATATCCTTTCGTAAATATGGCAACCAAAACTGCACGCAGTATTCCAGGTGTGGCCTCACTAATATCTTTTGTAGCTGTAGTAAGACTTCCCTGCTTTTATACTCCATTTCCCTTTGCAATAAAGGCCAAGATACCATAGGCCTTCCTGATCACCTGCATACTATCCTTTTGTGTTTCATGCACAAGTACCCCCAGGTCCCGCTGTACTGCGGTACTTTGCAATCTTTCTCCATTTAAATAATAACTTGCTCTTTGATTTTTTTCTGCCAAAGTGCATGACCTCACACTTTCCAACATTGTACATCTGCCAAATTTTTGCCCACATAGCCTGTCTATGTCCTTTTGCAGATTTTTTGTGTCCTCCTCACACATTGCTTTTCCTCCCATCTTTGTATCATCAGCAAACTTGGCTATATTACACTCAGTCCTTCTTCCAAGTCATTAATATAGATTGTAAAAAGTTGGGAACCCAGCACTGATCCCTGCGGCACTCCACTAGTTACTGGTTGCCAGCCAGAGAATGAAGCACTTATCCCGACTCTCTGTTCTCTGTTAGCTAGCTAATCCTCTATCCATGCTAATATATTGCCCCCAATCCCGTGAACTTTTATCTTGTGCAGTAACCTTTTATGTGGCACCTTGTCAAATGCCTTCAGGAAGTCCAAATACACCACATCTACTGGTTCCCTTTATCCATCCTGTTCATTACATCCTCAAAGAACTCCAGCAAATTTGTCAAACATGACTTCCCCTTCATAAATCCATGCTGACTCTGCCTGACCGAATTTTGCTTTTCCAAATGTCCTGCTACTGCTTCTTTAATAATGGACTCCAACATTTTCCCAACCACAGATGTTAGGCTAACTGGTCTAGTTTCCTGCTTTTTGTCTGCCTCCTTTTTTAAGTAGGGCATTACATTTTCAGTTTTCCAATCTGCTGGGACCGCCCCAGAATCCAGGGAAATTTGGTAAATTACAACCTATTATATGAAGAAGACATAAAAATTAGTGTAAAATCACAGTTGCAGTGTATAGGTTGTCCTTTTCCACAACTATCTAAACCTAATGATATTATGATCACTATCACCCAAATGCTCTCCCATGGAAACATGCTGGACTTCATTCCCCAGTACCAGACCCAGCACTGCTTCCTTCCTCATGGGGCTGGAAGTACACCAATGGGTTTCCTGCCTGTGAAAGTTACTGGACAACATCTGTCATTCTACCAACAAACCTGGTGTATCAGACACACCTTCCTGCATCACTGGAGTGCAACCTAAAGACTGTAACTGTCACTTTACACAAATTTTTATGTCTTCTTCATACAATAGGGTACTAGAACCTTTATGCCAGTATATTTTTGTAGTGGTGAAGTTGATGTAACACCAGTAAATGGCCCATTGCCTGGCACCTGGAAGGACCTGCGGAGCAGGGCACCAGAGCAGCACTAATAATTCTTGACTAAATCAAGGGCAACCAGGAAAGAATGCCCAAGGCCCTGTGCAGGAGGGTGGAGCCTGCTTCTTCTCCAGAACATAATCACTTTATTACCCGTTGAATCGTGGATTTTTGCTCCTAACTGAGGACATTCACTAGAAAATGTTATTTTTACAGTTTGGGGACAACAAATATTCATGGGGCAGTAATGGGGCTGGGTCATGGACCTCTGAACAAGACAGGGTGAAGCTGTGCTGGGAGTAGGGTCTCGGGAAACCATGGGAGGTTGAGAGATGATATAATTGCTGTTTTTAGCATTCTAAAGGGACTGAATAATATGGACCGTGGCAAGATGTTTCACCTTGTCCAAGACAGTCGGGCCTGAGGACACGGCCTGCGATCGAAGGAGGGAAAATTCAAAACTAATCTGCGGAAAAGTTGAGCTGAAATTTGTGGGCCGGAGTAAGAAAATATGAATCTATCTGCTTGCTCCCAGGCCTCGGAGACTTCAGGCATACCCCTGCTTAAAGGCCCACCAATCCCAGCAACGCAGGAGGTTCAGCAGCATCCCTGGGATCACATGGACCAAGTCAACCAATTAGAAAGGAGGATTCTCCATAAGCTTATGAGAATTCCCCAAATAAATAAATAATTAGCACAACGCTAATAAAAATAAATATTCCCATGTTCCAAGTTAATCAAAAGTCCCTTTAATTAAGCATTTAAAATAAAAATTTAATTTTTTTTACAAGAACACCAAAATCTGGCTGAATACCAACATTTTCCAGTCTCTCACCTATAAAAACGATTCTGCTTTTCTATTGGATAGAAGTGGATAATTTCACATTTCCTAACAGTATATTCCATTTGCCACCTTCTGGCCCACTCACTTAACCTGTCTATATCCCTTTGCAGGCTATTTGCGTCCTCCTGACAGCTTACCTTCCCACCTAGCTTTGTATCATCAACAAACTTGGAGATATTGCACTCGACCCCTTCTTCTAAGACATTGATATAGATTGTGAATAGCTGAGGCCCCAGCACTGATCCTTGCGGCATCCCACTAGTTACAGTCTGCCAACCTGAAAATGACCCGTTTATCCCTACTCTCTGTTTTTGATATAGAATTTGCTACCATGGATGTTTGAATAGTCATGGAATGTTTTGTGTATTGTGTGGTGAGAGATTGTGGCGGAGGCGTGGCAAATGAGGGTACAGAGCCCAGAAGAGCAGAGGGCCCAGGGGCAGCACGGGCCAGTCCACACTGCGATATGTGTGCGCACCAGGTCCGTGCAGCAGAGCTGGTCTCCAGTCGTCCTGATTAACCCTTGCCACTGAACCAAGACCTAGCTCTGTCAAGCCCATGTGGTGGCTGATGTGCAATGGCCATCCCACGTTAAAAAAGTCCACGCACAGGCATCTTCCACCCTTCAATTGGAGTTCAGGACTGGAACATCGGGTCCTTCATTGAAACACCTGTGAACTCATCCCTTTTGGTGTGGAAGCAAGTCATCCTCGTTCGAGGGGCCATCTATGATGATGATGATGATTTTCTCTCCATCAACCAATCCTTAATTCATGCTAATATATTGCCCCCAATCCCATGATCCCTAATCTTGTGTAACAACCTCTTGTGTGGCACCTTATCGAATGCCTTCTGAAAATCCAAATGTACTACATCCACTGGTTCCCCCTTATCTACCCTGTCAATTACACCCTCAAAAAACACATTTGCAAACACAATTTTCCACTCATAAAACAATGATTCTGCCTAATCATATTATGATTTTCTAAGTGCCCTGTTACCACGCCCCTAATAATAAATTGTAGCATTTTCCCTACTACTGATGTCAGGCTAACTGGCCGATAGATTCCCTGCTTTCTCTCTCCCTCCTTTCTTGAACAGCATTTGTTACCTCCGAATCCACGAAGCCTGTCCAAATTCTAGGGAACCAATGCATCCACTATCTCTGCAGCCACCTCGTTTAAAACCACAGCATGTAGGCCATCAGGTCCAGAGGATTTGTGGGCTTTTAGTCCCATTAATTTTTACAGTGCTTTTTCTTTACGAATAATAATTACTTTACGTTCTTCACCTTCAGTAGGCCCTTGCCGAACCCGGGGCCATAATTGTCGGCCGACCTGGCAGTCGGCCGACAATAAAAAACGCCATGGCAGGCACGGCGATGCACCCTTCTTTTTAAGGGCAGCCATGCCACCATTTCACTGAGCGTGCACCAGGGGCACCATTCTGCAGCAATTTCGTGAGGGGGTCCCCACCAGACGGTAAGGAGTTGGCACGTGCACACCGCGGCAGGAACACAGGCGGAGCTGTCCCGTCACCGCTCCACTCCTGAGGAAGGGAAATTTCTAAAATGGCGGCCCCTCCACAGAGTGTTGGCGACCATTCCGCGCCACCCCGTGGCCGCTGCTTTCCGGTGGTCAGAGGAATTATCGAAAGGGGCAATTGCCTTGAAAATTATCAAAAGCCTTGAAAATGTTTGCGTCTCCCACCCAGAAATTTGTCAGAATCGGTCAAAGAGCTGACGGGGCGATAAATCAGTCGTTGCACACAAGAGCTGGAGGGGGCGGCGGGGGGTGGGGGGAGGTGGGGGCAGGGGGCGGCGATAACGAAAGTCTGGTTGGTACATTTCGCGGGCCCATTGCGCATGCGTGGAGCTCCGAATCAGATCCCGGGAAAAGCCGAATCTTAAAGTAATGCACCCATTGAAGTTTTCAACATCACATGTTTTCAAGCTGCACTGTTATGTCTGTCTGCCGTGACAAACTCGGAGGCTCACGCACCGTGCTGTGTGTAAAGGTTGCACTGACTGCGACCTCTGAGGGAAACGCTTCCTCGACTCTCTAAGTATCCACCAGTGAACGACTCTGCAAGCCTGCACCGACTGTTTTTCCAGACGTTTTTATTAGCGGACGCTCAATGAGGCGCACGCACCGAATTTACGCAGTGTGGGCGTTGCATCAGAATACGTCAGGATCAGAGCGATCGTCAGCAGCCAGGTGCTAGCAACTTGCATCACCGGCGAGCCTCTAATGAATTTCTCATCGGGGTGCTAAAAGTTGCGCGCCGGTCGCTAAGCTCTCACGTTTGCATTAATGCTCCCTCCGGGTGCTAACTGGGGCATTAGATAACGAAAATCTATTTGATTAATGTCCCTGCCAGTTTCTTATTCCCCATTGTAATTTCTCCTGTTTCTGCCTCTAAGGGACTCACTTAGTCCTCTCTTTGGCAACACTGTAAATCTTTTCTTTTAATCTAATACTATCTTTAAACTTGTCCTGTTAGCCACGGGTGGACCATTTTTCCTGTGGGGTTTTTATTCCTCAAGGGAATGTATATTCATTGAGAATTATAAATTATTGCTTTAAATGTTTGCCATTGCTTATGTACCATTATATCTTTTAATGTACTTTCCCAATCTATTTTAGCCAACTTGCCCCTCGTACCTATGTAATTGGCTTTGGTTAAATATAAGTCATATAATCATAGAAATTTACAGCACGGAAGGAGTCCGTGCCAGCTGGCAAAGAGCTACTCAGCCTCATCCCACTTTCCAGCCATGTGGGACCTTATCAAAAGCCTTGCTTAAATCCACATACACTACATCAAACGCACTGCCCTCATTGACCCTCCTTGTTACCTCCTCAAATGTCCCTAGTTTAAGGAGCAGTAATAGTTAAGCTAGTGAGCTTATTTTAATTGTGATTATAAATGAGGTGGTGCTTTACAAAGCAAATACATCTGATACTAAGTGAATTCAAATAATATGTTTGCCTTGTAGCCGAAAGGTATATGGCTCCAAATAAAGTAGAACTTCCATTTTATATAGCACTATTCATAACCTCGGGTCTTCCCAAAGATGAAGTACTTTTGAACTAGTCACTGTTGTAATGCAGGAAACCAGCAGCCAAAGAGATCATCTGTTTTAGTGATTGTTATGTATCTGGACTTGTATTTACTCTGTACAGTCACCAGAGGGCTCATTCCCTGGAGTCCCAAGAGATCTCATAACCCCTTGGGAGCACAGGTATTTAAGAGTGCTTCACAGGTTGGAGAGGCACTCTGGAGACTTGCAATAAAAGACTAAGGTCACACTTTACTTTGAGCTCACAGTGTTCAGTCTGACTCTTTCTCCATACATAACAACTGCCGATGAGATACGAACCCAAAGATGCAGAGAACAGTGGGCATCCTGGAGAAATTCTCGGAGGGAGATGATTGGGAAACTTTTGTGGAGCGACTCAACCAATACTTCGTGGCCAACGAGCTAGATGGGGAAGAGAGCGCTGCTAAACGTAGAGCCATACGTGGGACACCAACGTATAGCCTCATGAAGAATCTACTCACTCCAGTGAAACCCACGGAGAAATCGTACGACGATTTGTGCACATTGGTCCGAGAGCATTTAAACCCGAAGGAAAGCGTTCTGATGACGCGGTACTGGTTCTACACCTACAAAAGATCTGAAGGCCAGGAAGTGGCGAGTTATGTCGCCGAACTGAGACGCCTTGCAGGACACTGCGAATTTGAAGGACATTTAGAGCACATACTCAGAGACTTTTTTATACTTGGCATTGACCACGAAACCATACTTCGCAAACTTTTGACTGTAGAGACCCCAACCTTGAGTAAGGCCATAGCGATAGCCCAGGCATTCATTGCCACCAGTCACAATACGAAGCAAATCTCTCAGCACACAAGTGCTGCTACAATTACTGTGAACAAAGTATTGTTGTTTTCGAATCGTAACAGACAGGGCAGGTCACACATACCTGCAACTACATGACCGCAGATGTCTCAAGGGTGATGAATGCAAGGCCATTAACACCTTGTTGGCGCTGCGGGGGCGATCATTGTTTCCATTCATACCGATTCAAAGGATACATTTGCAAGGGCTGTGGAACAATGGGACACCTCCAACGAGTGTGCAGGTGAGCTGCTAGGCCTGCTAAACCTGCAAACCACCACGTTGCAGAGGAGGACAGATCCACGGAGGATCACGACGAAAGAGAATCTCTGATAGAGGAGACAGAGGTACATGGGGGTGCACACATTCACCACGAATTGTCCCCCGATAACGTTGAAGGTTGAACTAAATGGACTTCCGGTGTCAATAGAGCTGGACACGGGCACGAGCCAGTCCATCATGGGCAAAAAGAGTTCCAAAGTTTGTGGTGCAACAATGCCTCAAGGCCAGTCTTAACTCTAATTCGCACAAAACTAAGAACTTACATGAAAGAACTGATTCCTGTAATTGGCAGTGCTACCGTAAAGGTATCCTATGATGGAGCGGTGCACAAATTACCACTCTGGGTGGTACCGGGCGATGGTCCCACGCTGCTCGGCAGGAGCTGGCTGGGAAAGATACACTGGAACTGGGATGACATCCGAGCACTATAACCCACTGACGACACTTCGTGTGCACAGGTCTTAAACAAATTTCCTTCGCTGTTCGAGCCAGGCATCGGAAAATTCCAAGGAGCAAAAGTGCAGAGCCACCTAATTCCAGGGGCGCGACTCATCCATCACAAGGCGAGAGCAGTACCGTACATGATGAGAGAAAGGGTAGAAATCGAGCTAGACCGGCTGCAAAGAGAGGGCATCATCTCACCGATCGAGTTCAGCAAGTGGGCCAGTCCTATTGTCCCAGTCCTCAAGGGAGACGGCACTGTCAGAATCTGTGGCGATTACAAAGTAACTATCAATCGTTTCTCCCTGCAGGACCAATACCCACTTCCAAAAGCCGATGACCTCTTTGCAACGCTGGCGGGAGGAAAGATGTTCACGAAGCCAGATCTGACTTCAGCCTACATGATGCAGGAACAGGAGGAATCATCGAAGGCCCTCACCTGCATCAACACGCACAAAGGTCTTTTTGCTTATAACAGATGCCCATTTGGAATCCGATCAGCGGCGGCGATATTCCAGAGGAACATGGAAAGTTTACTGAAGTCGGTCCCGCACACCATGGTCTTCCAGGACGACATCTTGGTCACAGGTCGGAACACAGCCGAGCATCTGCAGAACCTGGAGGAGGTTCTTAGTCGACTCAACCGCGTGGGGCTCAGGTTAAAATGCTCGAAGTGTGTTTTCCTGGCACCTGAAGTGGAGTTCTTGGAAAGGATGATTGCGGCGGATGGCATCAGGCCCACCAACGCGAAGACGGAGGCAATCGAGAATGCACTGAGGCCACAGAACGTGACGGAGCTGCGGTCGTTTCTGGGATTCTTGAACTACTTTGGTAACTTCTTACCGGGTCTCAGCACCCTGCTAGAACTACATGTCTTACTACGAAAAGGGGGCAAATGGGTTTGGGGCAAAAGCCAAGAAAATGCCTTTGTAAAAGCGAGAAAATTGTTATGCTCAAACAAGTTGCTGGTGTAGTATGATCCATGTAAGCGTTTGGTACTAGCATGTGATGTGTCGTCATATAGCGTCGGGTGTGTATTGCAACAAGCCAATGATTTCGGGAAACTGCAACCAGTTGTTTATGCATCCAGGAGTCTGTCTAAGGCCGAGAGAGCCTACAGCATGATTGAAAAAGAAGTGTTAGCGTGTGTCTATGGGGTAAAGAAAATGCATCAATACCTGTTTGGGCTAAAATTTGAATTGGAAACTGACCATAAGCCACTTATAACCCTGTTTTCCGAGAGCAAAGGAATAAATACCAACGCATTGGCCCACATCCAGAGATGGGCACTAACATTGTCCATATACAACTACGCCATCCGCCACAGGCCAGGCACAGAAAATTGCGCCGATGTTCTCAGTAGGCTGCCATTGCCCACCACGGGGGTGGAAATGGCGCAGCCTGCAGATCTAGCCATGGTTATGGAAGTATTTGAGAGTGAGCAATCACCCGTCATTGCCCGGCAGATAAAAACCTGGACATGCCAGGACCCCTTATTAGCTCTAGTCAAAAGCTGTGTGCTTCACGGGAGCTGGTCCAGTGTCCCAGTGGAATTGCAGGAAGAGATAAAGCCGTTCCAACGGCGCAAAGATGAAATGTCTATACAGGCAGATTGCCTTCTGTGGGGCAATCCAGTAGTGGTCCCCAAGAAGGGCAGAGACACATTCATCAATGACCTCCACAGTACCCACCCAGGCATTGTAATGATGAAAGCGATAGCCAGATCCCACGTGTGCTGGCCCGGTATCGATGCGGACTTAGAGTCCTGCGTTCACAGATGTAATACATGCTCACAGTTAAGCAATGTACCCATGGAGGCACCGCTAAGTTTATGGTCTTGGCCCTCCAAACCGTGGTCTAGGGTACACGTCGACGATGCAGGCCCGTTCTTGGGTAAAATGTTCCTTGTGGTTGTAGACACATACTGCAAGTGCATTGAATGTGAGATAATGTCGGCCAGCATGTCTGCTGCCATCACTGAAAGCCTGCGGACCATGTTTGCCTATCTGATAGCTTATCTGATGTCCTGGTGAGCGACAATGGGCCATGTTTTACCAGTGCTGAGTTCAAAGAATTTATGACCCGTAACGGGATCAAACATGTCACATCCTGAGCAACCCACCTTGGACCCTACCTTTTTTGATCCCTCAACACACACACCAGTGGCAACCGACACCACGGTTGACCACGAAGCAGAACCCATCATTCACAGCAGCCCTGCAGGGCCCAACACACCAGGCAGCCTAGCAAGGCCAGCTGCACAGCAGCCCAGCGAGGGCCCAACAAATGACTCAACAACACCAGCCTTCACACCGAGACGATCAACCAGGGCAAGAAGGGCCCCAGATCGACTCACATTGTAAATAGTTACACTATTGACTTTAGGGGGAATGTTGTTATGTATCTGGACTTGTATTTACTCTGTACAGCCACCAGAGGGCTCATTCCTCAGTATCCCAAGGGATCTCATAATCCCTTGGGAGCACAGGTATTTAAGAGTGCTTCATGGTTGGAGAGGCACTCTGGAGACCTGCAATAAAAGACTAAGGTCACACTTTACTTTGAGCTCACAGTGTTCAGCCTGACTCTTTCTCCATACACAACAATTATGTTGTTTGAGGAATACATGTTGGGCAGGACACCGGGGAGAACTCCCCTACTCTGCTTCGAATAATGCTGTGGGATCTTTTACACCCATCTGAATGGCTAAATGCCTTATCTGAAAGACAGCACCTCTGACAGTGCAGTATTCCTTCAGTACTGCGTTGGAGTGTCAGCCTAGATTATGTGAACCCACAACCTCATGACTCGGAGATCAGAGACGAGAGTGCCATCAACTGAGCCTCGGTAGTCTTCCTTCAGTAGTTGCTTGTCATGGATTAAAGCTTTAGGGACCATAAACACAGTGACCATTTAAGACTGGGAGATCGCCTTGACCAACTATTTGGGGAGGAGCACTTGGAGGTTCCTCGGAGATTTCACACATACAGCGCGAGTTGAAAGAGACTGGACTAGACATGCAGGGTCTGAAATAATGGGTGTCCTCTGTATACATTTCTCAATGTCCAGCTGAAAACAGTAACTGTATTAGCAAACAGTCACACTCCTGGATTGATGTGCAATGTCTCTGATATTTTAGTGGAGGTCTTAATCCGATTTTGAATGGCACTGAGGCTAATTGTAAGCCCCCTACTGACACCTGACGAAGCTCAGCTAACTGCTGAAGAACCTGGTACATTCCTAATCTCTGTGGATTTTAACCATTGATGCTTTTTACATTTAAAAGAATGTTTTATTGCAGAGATTTTGGAATAACATACAATTCAACAAGATATATCAAGATGTATGAAAAGATACAAGCTTATGGCAAGCTGTAAGATTGCACATCAACAGATTTGTACAGGAGCTACTACAATCATTAATTATACTAACTAAAATATAAACCATCCTTCATTAAATAGATAAGGTTGTAGGATTGAGAAAAGGCCATTCAGTATATTCGCCTTACTCTGTTTTCCGTTCTGGGGGGGAAATTTGGTCGCATCTCAGTTGGGGCGGTAACCCAGGCCGGGCGGTAATTTTAATGCCTTGAAAATGTTTGCGCCCTTCGCCCAGAAATTCATCAGAATCGGGCGAGGAGCTGACAGGGGTGCTAAATCTGACGTTGCACAGCAGAGCTGTGGGGGGAGGGGGGGGGGAGTCGGTACATTCGGCGGACCCATTGCGCATCCACGGAACTCCGAGTCAGACCCCGGGAAAAGCCAAGTTTTAAAGGTACGATGCTGGCAAACTACTAATACCCCCGTTAAACTTTTCAAAATCACACGTTTTCAAGCTGCACTGTTATGTCTGTCTGCCGCTGATAACTGGGAGGCTCACGCACCGTGCTGTGTGTAAACGTTGCACTGACTGTGACCGCCGAGGGAAGCTGCTGTGGTTTGGAGCGTGCTGGTCGCTATTTGTGCACAGCAACATCCCTTTAAGTAGCCACCAGTGAACGACTCTGCAAGCCTGTACCGACCGGTTTCCCAGACATTGTTCTTGGTGGGCGCTCAATGAGGCGGCTGCACCAAATTTACCGACCGGGGAGCAAGTGTGGGCGTTACACCAGGACTGACGTCGGGATCGGAGCGATCGTCAGCAACTGGGCGCTAGCGGTTTGCGCCCCTGGTGAGCCTCTAACGAATTTTCGGTCCGGGCGCTAAAAGCTGCACTCCCAGTCTGTAGCCTCTTACGCTCTCATTAACGCCCCCTCTGGCCGTTAATTGAGGCATTAGACAACCGAAAATCCCGCCCCTGATGTGATCATCTTTTACATAATTTCAAACACCTAAACCTCCACTGTTGCTGCGACAAGGAATTAATCCAATTCGCTCTCGTGTGCCTCCCCAGAGTGAGATGTTAGCACACTCAGTGTCGCTCTGTTCATGATGCAGCCCCTCAAGCTGTAATCATTTCTTCTGATTCCTTTTATTCTAACGTTGTGCAAAACTAAATCTCTGCAAATGCCTTTTCTAACTGTTTTAAATCTTTGATCAAATCATCCCACTCCATCCCCAAACCCCCATCCCCTCATCCCCGCCCCTCACCTCTCCCCCTCCCCAACCCCCCAACCCTCCCCTCCCCCTCCCATCCCTCCTCATCCCCATCCTCCACATCCCTTCCCCGTCCCCCCAATCCCTCCCCATTCCCGTCCCATACCCCATCCCCACCCCGTGCCCTCCTCCCTTTAAACATCTAATGAGATGAAGATCGTTCCCTGATATTCCGGGGAGGTCTTGGGATGGATGGACCTCCCACCCAATCAGTGCTGGTCCTTGAACCTGCCACAAATCCGCGGGTCAGAGTCATTAACGGGCAGGCCGCTGCTGTGATTTGGAGCGGCTGGCCGCAATTTGTGCACAGCAAGCTCCCACAATCAGTAATGAGATCATCTGTGTCAGTGACGTTGGTTGAGGGATGAATATTGGCCCCAGGACACCGGGGATAACTCCCTGCTCTTCTTCAAAATAGTGCCGTGGGATTTTTTACGTCCACCTGAGAGAGCAGACAGGGCCTCGGTTTAACGTCTCATCTGAAAGACGGCACCTTCGACAGTGCAGCACTCCCTCAGCATTGCCCCTCCGACAGTGCAGCACTCCCTCAGCACTGCCCCTCCGACAGTGCAGCACTCCCTCAGCACTGCACTGGAGTGTCAGCCTAGATTTCTGTGCTCAAGTAACAAGAGTCAAGAAGTGCAATTGAAAAATACATTTTAAACCCTTCAATTCTGCTTTTCCCCATTATGTTTCTCATTCACTCAGCACCTGCTTTTATCATTTTCTACCTAGTTGTTAAAAATCATTATTTACACTCTTCCCGCTTTCCTTTTGACTTTTAACAAGCAATTTTGGAGGCAGGTGCAACATTGAAAAAATGTTATTGTTTTAGCCAATTGAAAGTCAGAACAGTGAATATAATCGCTGCCACGTCTTCGAGTGACCCAGGACAATGCCTTGATACTTTTCTAAACTGTGAGGCGACCAATGAAAGAAAGAAAGATTTGGATTTCTATAGCTCCTTTCACGACCACTGGACATCGCAAAGCGCTTTACAGCCACTGGAGTACTCATGGAGTGTAGTCACTGTTGTAATGTGGGAGACGCGGCAGCCAATTTGTGCACAGCAAGCTCCCAAACACAGCAATGTGATAATGACCAGATAAACTGTTTTTCTATTATGTTGATTGAGGGATAAATATTGGCCAGGACACCGGGGGTAACGCCCCTGCTCTTCTTTGAAATAATACCGTGGGATCTTTTACATCCACCTCATCTGAAAGACGGCACCTCTGACATTACAGCACTCCCTCGGAGCGTCAGCTTAGATTTTTTTTGTGCTTAGGTCCCTGGAGTGGAACTTGAACCCACAACCGTCTGACTCAGAGGCGAGTGCACTACCCACTGAGCCACAGCTGGCATGAACAGGTATGTTTACTGCAGGTGAGTCAGCCTGTGGACAAAGAGGTAGTAACTGCCCACCATGATGATGTCAGGTCTGAGCTCTGAAGCCTTCCATGATCGAACAGCCTGCTGATCCTGACTGCATAGACTCAAGATACTGGAGGCCTCTCCGTGCCTGCGAGCATTAAGGAAAGAAGGGGAGAAGATGAGGGGGCGGGGAACTTCATCAGAGACACTATTAAATACCCGCTGGTTTAGTGCATGATTTATAACAACTCTTATCATCAGCTCATTGGGTTTGATGGCAATCTGGTGCCACAGCTTTGCAGAAGCAGTGGGTATGAAGTCATGTGGCAGACTTTGAGTAATGAAGAAAAGATGTGTTGTCTGTGAGCATCAACTCCTCTAATAAATCTGTAAGTGTAAGACTCTGCATCGAGAGCTCTCATTCCTGGCACTTAGCAGCTTTTCTCTCTCACAGTATTTCCCAACAGATATAATGAAGACATATAATATTGCACACAGAGGAAAGGCTGAGATCTTAGTGGGATGATGTTTTTATTAGTCAGTTGAGAAAGCTGTTAAAAAAGTATGCAGGACCCCTGGCTTTATAAATAGAGGCGTAGAGTACAAAAGCAAGGAAGTTATGCTAAACCTTTATAAAACCCTGGTTCGGCCCCAGCTGGAGTATTGTGTTCAATTCTGGGCACCGAAGGGCGTCAAGTGTGGTGGGAGCAGATTCAATAGTGACTTTCAAAAGAGAAGTGGATAAATACTTGAAAAGGATTTTTTTTTAGTTATGTGGAAAGAGCAGAGCAGTGGGACTAATTGGAGAGCTCTTTCAAAGAGCCGACACAGGCATGATGGGCCGAATGGTCTCCTTATCTGCTGTCAGATTTGATCATTCTATGATTCCAGGGTGTTCCTGCATCCACTTCTGCTTGTAATGTACACACACCTGAGTATGCTCACCGGTTTGTAGAGCTGTTGAGTTGGGAGTGACTTAGCCAGTCACGTGATGTTCATAAGACTCAATAAAACCCCAGCCAGTTGGGTTCGGGGGATTCACGATGAGTCATGTGGTTGTGAGCCTGGTGGATGAACTGGTAATGTGTAGTGTGATTGTTAAACTTTTGCGAATAAACCAATTAGTTCTTAATAGCAATGTGTTGCTATGAATTCTTAAGCAAAGAACCCATGAAGCAAATACATTACAATACAGATCAACTGGAGGGTGTCAGTGAGAGACACCTTTTCGATGCAAATCTGATCTTTTTTCACTTGACTTCTTTGCAACTTATTGCAGCAGTAACCCATTGTTGGTCCGGTATGGTCCGGAGAAGCAACATAGACCTCCCTCTGTTACATTCTATAGGTTTGTGAGAGTTTGGTAGGACACGGCGTTGATAGTTATTGATGGACTGCGGCTGATGGAGAGTTCGATGTTAACAGATCTGCGGCTGGCCTGACCAGGATTCCATGCAGGCGATTTACAAAATGCCTTTTATGAATGCTGGTATTGTTCACTTCACAGATCTTGTCTTTGCTAAGTTGCATAACCAACACAAGTTGCCTCACCTTCCTACAGCAGCCATTGCGTGTTGGTATAGACGGCTTTCCAAGGGTAAACCTGACACCTTTGTTTTCATTTTCTTCATCCTTTAAAAAGGGGAAAATGTTAATGTTGTTTAATTTCTCGAAATCTCAGCTGTGTTATAATCTAGATGTGACATGTGAGCCAAAATCGTAATGACTTGAGAAACGACTAGTTCCAGTTGCTAATCTGGTCTGTCTCTTTAAGCCTTTGCTCAAGAACTGACCTTTGGGGAAGTGATATAAACAGGTAAAGAAAGAACATGCATTTCTATAGCACCTTTCACGACCTCAGGGCATCCCAAGTGCCCAACATTCTAAGTGTCCTGTTAACACAAAGCCTAATACAGGTTGTGTCATGTATTCAACCAGCATTGTAACCCATGTATAATCTGACCTAAGTTGTACACTGTAAGAACAATGACCACTAGGTGGTGAACTTGTGGGAGACACTCCTAACCTGGACCTTCGGGTAGAAAAGGGGAATCTCCGCCCACCTTCACTTGAGTGCTAAGGAATAAAGGACAGGTCACAGACTGACCTTCTCTCAAGCATGGGCCTCGTGTGCATTTATACTGTATGGTAAGGACGTATCAGGTTGAGCCTCCCTTATCCAGAACCATTGGGACCTGGCCTGTTCTGGATAAGGGATTTTTTCCGGATGAGGGGTGGTCACGTTAAATTGGATGGTACAGGTACTGAGCAAAGGGGATATTGGGGCTGGGAGTGCGGCAGAGAGATCATGGTGGGGGGGGGTGCGGGGGTGGGGGGGAGCGGTGGATCACGGGGTCAGGCCAGCGATTGCGGGAGTCGGCAGTGAGGAAGGACTTCAATTTGTTCATGTTGGAGTTCTGCACATGCGCCACCTGGTGGCCGGGAATGGTTCTGGACGAGGGGAAGTTCCAGATAAGGGAGTTCTGGTTCAACCTGTAATAGATTCTAGCATTTTCACTATTACTGATTTTAGGTCTGTAGTTCCCTGTTTTCTCTCTTCCTCCTTTAAAAGAAAAGAAAGGCTTGCATATATCTAGCACCTGTCATGACCACTGGACGTCTCAAAGCACTGTACAGCTAATTAAGTACTTTTAAAGTGTAGTCACTGTTGTCATGTAGGAAACACGGCAGCTAATTTACACACAGTAAGCTCCCACAATCAGCAATGAGATAATGACCAGATAATCTGTTCTAGAGATGTTGGATGAGAATTAAATATTGGTCAGGAAACCAGGAAGAACTCCTCTGTACTTTTAATCACACAATGGGAATTTTTACGTCCATGTGAGAGGGCAGATGGGGCCTTGGTTTAATGTCACATCTGAACAATGGCACCTCCGACAGTGCAGCACTCTCTCAGCAGGCTGGAGTGTCGGCCTGGATTCTCTGCTCCAGTTGTTGCGATGGGACTTGAGCCCTGAATCTCTGGCCCAGAGGGGAGAATGCTGTCTATCCAAAGTGCCACACGCAGCTGGATCTGCTGTGGAGGGAATGTGAGGTCATCCACTTCGGACCCAAGAAAGATAAATCAGGGTAATTTCTAAATGGTGAGAAGTTGGACACTGTGGAGGGGCAGGGAGATTTAGGGGTCTATGTATAGAGACCGCTAAAAACTAGAGGACAGGTACAAAAATTAACCAAATAATGGAATTTTGGCCTTTGTCTCAAAGGGGCTGGAATACAAATGGGTAGAAGTTATGCTCTAGTTGTACAGAGCTTTGTTCAGATGCCATCGGGAGTTCTGTGTTCAGTTCTGGGTACTGCATCTCAGGAAGGATATATTGGCCTTGGTCAGGGAGCAGCCCAGGTTCACCAGACTGATACTGGGGCTAAAATTGTTACATTATGAGGGCAGGTTGCATCAACTAGGCTTGTATTCCCTCGAAATGATTCAAGGATTTGATAAGGTGAATAGTGAGGAACTATTTCCTCTGGCGGGAGGAGTCCAGAATAAGGGGGCGTCACCTTAAAATTAGAGGCAGGCCGCTCAGGGGTGATGTCAGGAAGCACTTCTTCACACAAAGGGCAGTGGGAATCTGGAACTCTCTCCCCTAAAAGGCTGTTGAGGGTGGGGGTCAAGTGAAAATGTCAATACTGAGATTGATTGATTTTTGTTAGGTACGGGTATTACAGAGCCCAGGTGGGCAGGTGGTGTTCAGAGACAGATCAGCCATGATCTAATTGAATGGCAGAACAGACTCGAGGAGCTGAATGGACTCCTCCTGTTCCAATGTTTTTAATCTCTTAGGGTCGGTTATAGGACAATTATGACGAGCTTCCGTATTGCATCCGTGACAAATGTGACAATATTGGAATTGGACATAGAATCAAAGAATCATAGAATGATACAGCTCCTTCAAAGAGCTATCCAATTAATCCCACTCCCCGCTCCTTCTCCATAGCCTGAAAATTATTCTCCGTCAATTATTTATCCAATTCCCTTTAGAAAGCTCCCAGCACCCTTTCAGGCAGTGCATTCAGACTGGAACAACTCGCTGTACGAGTGTTTATTCCCCATGTCTCCTCTGCTTCAATCTGTGCCCTCTGGTTACTGACCCTTCTGCCACGGCAAACAGTTTCTCCTTATTAACTCAAAACCCTTCTTGATTTTAAACACCTCCCTATAACCTTCTCTGCTCTAAGGAGAACGACCTCAGCTTCTCCAGTCTCTGTACATAACTGAAGTCCCTCATCCTTGGAACCATTTGGAGTAAACCTCTATTAATAAAGCCAAGGATCAGCTATGCTTTTTAACAGCCTTCTCAACTTATCCTTCCACCTTCAAAGATTTGTGTACGAACACCCTCGGGCCCCTCTGTTCCTGCACCCCTTTAAAATTGTACCATTTAGTTCATATTGCCTCTCCTCATTCTTCTGACCAAATGTATCATTTCATTCTTCTCTGCATTAAATTTCATCTACCATGTATCTGCCCATTTCACCAGTCTGTCCATGTCCTCCTGAACGCTGTTACTATCCTTCTCATTGTTTACTACATTTCTGAGTTTTGTGTCATCTGCAAACTTTGAAATTATGCCCTGTATACCCATGGCCAGGTCAGTAATATGTATCAAAATGAGCAGTGGTCCCAGTACTGACCCCTGGGGAACCACTGTATACCTTCCTCCAGTCTGAGAAACAACCTTCTGTAACTGAGCCAATTTTCTATCCACGCTGCCATTGTGCCTTTAATCCATGGGTGCCAATTTTGATCACAAGCTAAATATGTGGTACTTTATCAAAGGCCTTTTGAAAGTCCATATACACAACATCAACCACACTACCATCATAAACCCTCTCCGTTAAATCATCAAAGGACCCGATCAAATTAGTCAAACGTGATTTTCTTTTAACAAATCCATGCTGCCATTCTTTATTAGCCCATATTTTTCCAAATGCCAATTAATTTGGTCCCAGATTATTGTCTCTAAAAGCTCCCCCATCACCGACGTTAGGCCGACAGGCCTGTAGTTGCCTCCCTTTTTTGAACAGGAGTATAACATTCGAAATCCTCTTGCACCAACCCCATATCCAAGGAGGATTTAAAGATTGTAGATTTTGGAGCTTGGCAGATGCCTGCTCGACACAATTTCAAAATATATTCGTGGATCTTCCATCGCTCTGCTGCCGGCGAGTCAGAGGTTGCATTATCCCAAGCTGGCAGGAGTGCTGAGGGGCGAGGGGGGCACAGCTTGAGCTAAAGAATTAGGAGAGTAGTTTTTAAGTGATTTGCCCAGCTATGCTGAAGCAAGTGCTTTTTGATTGGTTTCTATGGCTAGAAATTCATCTCAGGTGGTGGCACAAAGTGGGCGGTATCAGATCGGCGGCCTGTGATAGGCAGCGCCCAACATTCAGTTCCATTACCCGCAGGGGAGCTAAATATCATCACTGCGTATAACGGGCGGCCGAGTTATACCACCATTTCTAAGTCCTGTTTTCGTTACTCACTGCAGCTAGATAAATCATTACCGCAACTGCATCAATAAATCAGTATAAGTAAAAAGATAGGTGCAATAATAATTTATGTAAGGTTTGCACCTGTGAGTATGCACACAGGTTTGTAGAGTTGTTGAAAATGCCCTCCGTGCCTTTCAGTTCTGCACGGAGGGGAGTCCTGTACAGGCTGCTCTTGCATACTCTCCACTTTGCCATCCTCATCTGCCACCCGGACACGCCATGGCGCATCATCTTGCTGTCCGGAGGAGGCGGGGGTCCCAAATTGAGTGCTCTCTACGCGGGAGTCCTCCCTGTATTTATTGGGGACTAGGCCTGGAGCAGTCCCGTGCGATAAGTTTTTAAGTCGGTTCACGGGCTCCCAGGCTGCCTGCAATTTCTGCGGTCTGGAGGAGTCCGTGTTCCATGTTTTTATTGAATGTGTGAGGTTGCAGTCTTTGTTCCAATATCTGAAGGGGCTGCTCCTCAAATCCTGGTTGCACTTCAGTCCCACACTCCTGATCTTTGGGCACCCTGGGCGGAGGGGAGCGGGCAGGTCGGAAGGCCTCCTCGTAGGACTACTCCTGGGCATGGCCAAGGTGGCCATTAACCGGTCCAGGCAGTGGGCTATCGAGGGGGCCATTCAGCCCGACTGCCTGCCTCTCTTCTGCGGTTAAATCCGAGCCAGGGTGTCCCTGGAGATGGAGCACGCGATGTCCACCGGTACGCTTGCGGCCTTCCGCGAGAGGTAGGCGCCGGAGGGACTGGAGTGCATCATTTCAACCGGGAACATAATTTTAATTTGATTTAATTTGACTTGATTCGACAAAGGTTCCCTTTATGTTAAATTGTTAATTTGTCTTTTGGTGCCCTCAAAAACCAAGAGGCACTTGAATGAAAGTTTCTACCAAAATAGTTGTAGAGCTGTTGAGTGGTGAGTGGCTTAACCAGTCACATGATGTTCACAAGACTCAATAAAACCCCAGCCGGTTGAGTTCGGGGGATCCACGATGAGCCTGGTGGATGAACTGGTAATGTGTAGTGTGATTGTTAAACCTTTTGCTAATAAACCAACTAGTTCTTAATAGCAATGTGTTGCCTTGAATTCTTAAGCAAGAAACCCATGAAGCAAATACATTACAATTTAAAATGCATTTTACAATTTACAATTCATTGAAAAATAAATAACTGTTACTCTGTCTGTCTCTTTTGCTCTCTCTACATTCCCCATGGGTCTGTCTATCTTCATTCTTTCTCTCTTCTCAACTATTTTCCCTTTTGTCAACCACTGTCACTAAAGACAATCATTGAGAAATAGTTTTCCTGTCAAACTTTGCTTCAAAATGGGTTCTGACGATGATCCATTTTGTGTTGATGCAAAGATTATTTGAGACTATTACCAAGACTTCCATACGATGGGAAAAGCTTACAATGGGATGTCTCGTTTGTCTCTCCATTTGATGGCCTGCTAAGATGCCGAGTGAAATGAGGTGCCTTCCACAACAGGTCTCAGTGGGTAGATTGATGTGATGTGTTCCATGGTCTGGGATTCATGGCCACAGTTGCACCTTGGGTTGTCCCTCACCCTCCACATGTGGAGTCGGTGGCCATTCCGTCCATGCCCTGTGTGGATTGGGTCGAACGCTGCCCCCTGTCTTCGAGGGAGAGAATAGCAGCGATGCAGGCTGGGAGATCATTTCAGACCGAGCATCGTCAGACTGTGGCATGCTGGGAATTGAAGTCAGTTTTGTTGTCAACTCCCTTCACCACGCAAATCGCTGGCTCCGGTAAGAATCTCAACTCAAACCCTAGGCTTTTCAGGCAAGTTGAGGCCTCCCAGTATAAAGCTAATGAAGGAACTCAAAGATACAAAAGACAATCTCATAGCTGGGAAATATGTGAGATTAGATGTCTTTATTAATTTACAAACCTTATTTTGAATATTCGGTAGCTGCCAGTATAGCGCTGGCTCAAGAAAATAAAATGGCGGCCTAAAGAAACTTTATATTTTGAGTGATTTGATTGGTTCAGTTTCTGTTCTTTTATGAATAGATTTTGCTCGGTGATTACAGCTACAGAGATCTGATTCGCTGCTGCTTGACACGAATATGAAATGAAAACCAATCAGCTGCAAGAAATCTGCATGTAGGAAAGTGTGACACAGGAATTGTGACAACACAATAACATAATGACACATACCATTTCTAATGGTTTAATGCAAGATAGATATACAAATGATCACAATACCATTTCTGCGTTCCCCATTATGTTACTTAGATCATGAGCTTGGTGGTAGATTTGAGGGCCTGGTCTTCAAACACTCTTTTCCTCAGGCGACTGAAGGCTGCACTGGCGCAATGGAGGCGGTGTTGGATCTCGTCGTCGATGCCTGCTCTTGTTGATAGGAGGCTCCCGAGATATGGGAAATGGTCCACGGTGTCCAGGGCCGCGCCGTGGATCTTGATGATTGGGGGACAGTGCTGTGCTGTAAGGACAGGCTGGTGGAGGACCTTTGTCTTGTTGATGTTTAGCGTAAGGCCGATGCTTTCGTACGCCTCAGTAAATACGTCGACTATGTCCTGGAGTTCAGCCTCTGAATGTGCACAGACACAGGCGCCGTCCGCGTACTGTAGCTCGACGACAGAGGTTGGGGTGGTCTTGGTCTACAGGCCTACAGGGCTGAAGTAATACCTGCCCCACTGTATGGATGGCCTATGATGATGATATGTTATTTAGGAACCAACGAGGTAGGGGCAAGTTCTACAGCAGCGTTGCTTAAATCGTGTCTCATGCGCTAATGCGGCCTGTGAGCTCTGTTACCCTGGCCTGCAGTTCCTTTGGCATGTTGCACATTGTTCACAAGGAAGTCTTATTGGACAATTTCAAACTCTCTGGGCCTTGAGACCTAGCTTTCTGACTGATGCATTTCATCGTCATCGTAGGCAGTCCCTTGAAATCGAGGAAGACTTGCTTCCACTCTAAAAGTGAGTTCTCAGGTGACTGAACAGTCCAATACGGGAATTACAGTCTCTGTCACAGGTGGGACAGACAGCTGTTGAGGGAAAGGGTGGGTGGGAGTCTGGTTTGCCGCACGCTCTTTCCGCTGCCTGCACTTGGTTTCTGCATGCTCTCGACGACGAGACTCGAGGTGCTCAGCGCCCTCCCGGATGCACTTCCTCCACTTAGGGCGGTCTTGGGCCAGGGACTCCCAGGTGTCGGTGGGGATGTTGCACTTTATCAAGGAGGCTTTGAGGGTATCCTTGAAACGTTTCCTGTGCCCACCTGGGGCTCGCTTGCCGTGTAGGAGTTCCGAGTAGAGCGCTTGCTTTGGGAGTCTTGTGTCGGGCATGTGGACAATGTGGCCTGCCCAGCGGAGCTGGTCGAGTGTGGTCAGTGCTGGGGATGCTGGGGATGTTAGCCTGGTCGTTGGTGCATTTATCCTCCCAGGGGATTTGCAGGTTCTTGCGGAGACATCGTTGGTGGAATTTCTCCAGTGATTTGAGGTGTCTACTGTATATGGTCCACGTAATTGGTGCATTTACACCAATTCACTTTGGAGCATCCACGATGCTGAGAATGACATAAGTGGCACGTGTAGTGAGTTGGTCTTACTGCATGAGAAGGATCCACAGCCAGCTATGGAATGGAAGACCAGCAGGAAGAGTAGTACAAAGAAGGTAGTGCAGGGGTCCCCTGTGGTCATTCCCCTGCAAAACAGATACACTGTTTTGAGTACTGTTGGGGGGATGACTCATTAGGGGAGAGCAACAGCAGCCAAGTTCATGGCACCGTGGCTGGCTCTGTTGTACAGGAGGGCATAAAAAAGAGTGGGAGAGCGATAGTGATAGGGGATTCAATCATAAGGGGAATAGATAGGCGTTTCTGCGGCCGCAATCGAGAGTCCAGGATGGTATGTTGCCTCCCTGGTGCAAGGATCAAGGATGTCTCCGAGCGAGTGCAGGACATTCTGAAAAGGGAAGGAGAACAGCCATTGGTACACATTGGTACCAACGACATAGGTAAAAAAAAGGGATAAGGTCCTACGAGACGAATTTAAGGAGCTAGGAGTTAAATTAAAAAGTAGGACCTCAAAAGTAGTAATCTCGGGATTGCTACCAGTGCCACGTGCTAGTCAGAGTAGGAATCGCAGGATAGCACAGATGAATACGTGGCTTGAGCAGTGGTGCAGCAGGGAGGGATTCAAATTCGTGGGGCATTGGAACAGGTTCTGGGGGAGGTGGGACCAATACAAACCGGACGGTCTGCACTTGGGCAGGAACGGAACCAATGTCCTAGGGGGAGTGTTTGCTAGTGCTGTTGGTGAGGAGTTAAACTAATATGGCAGGGGGATGGGAACCAATACAGGGAGACAGAGGGAAACAAAAAGGAGACAAAAACAAAAGACAGAAAAGAGATGAGTAAAAGTGGAGGGCAGAGAAACCAAAGGCAAGAAACAAAAAGGACCACTGAATATAAAAGGGCTGAAGGAGGGGTAAAAACTAAAAATCATGGTTTAAAAACTAGGATGAAAACACTCTACCTAAATGCACGCAGCATTAGAAATAAAGTAAATGAGTTGACGGCACAAATCATTACAAATGGGTATGATTTGGTGGCCATTACAGAGACATGGTTGCAAGGTGGCCAGGACTGGGAATTAAATGTACAGGGGTATCTGACGATTCGGAAAGATAGGCAGGAAGGGAAGGGAGGTGGGGTAGCTCTGTTAATAAGGGATGATATCAGGGCAGTTGTGAGGGATGATATTGGCTCCAATGAACAAAATGTTGAATCATTGTGGGTGGAGATTAGAGATAGTAAGGGGAAAAAGTCACTGGTCGGCGTAGTTTATAGGCCCCCAAATAATAACTTCATGGTGGGGCGGGCAATAATCAAGGGAATAATGGAGGCATGTGAAAAAGGAACGGCAGTAGTTATGGGGGATTTTAACCTACATATCGATTGGTCAAATCAAATTGCAGGGGGTAGCCTGGAGGAGGAATTCATAGAATGCATACGGGATTGTTTCTTAGAACAGTATGTAACAGAACCTACAAGGGAGCAAGCCATTTTGGATATGGTCCTGTGTAACGAGACAGGAAAAATAAACGATCTCCTCGTAAAAGATCCTCTCGGAATGAGTGATCACAATATGGTTGAATTTGTAATACAGATTGAGGATGAGGAAGTTGTGTCAGAAACGAGCGTACTATGCTTAAACAAAGGGGACTACAGTGGGATGAGGGCAGAGTTGGCTAAAGTAGACTGGAAACAAGGACTAAACGGTGGCACAATTGAGGAACAGTGGAGGACTTTTAAGGAGCTCTTTCATAATGCGCAACAAAAATATATTCCAGTGAAAAAGAAGGGCGGCAAGAGAAGAGATAACCAGCCGTGGATAACCAAGGAAATAAAGGAAAGTATCAAATCAAAGACCAATGCGTATAAGGTGACCAAGGTTAGTGGGAAACTTGAGGATTGGGAAGATTTTAAGCAACAACAAAGAATGACTAAAAAAGCAATAAAGAAAGGGAAGATAGATTACGAAGGTAAACTTGTGCAAAACATAAAAACAGATAGTAAAAGCTTTTACAGATATATAAAACGGAAAAGAGTGACTAAAGTAAATATTGGTCCCTTAGAAGATGAAAAGGGGGATTTAATAATGGGAAATGTGGAAATGGCTGAGACCTTAAACAATTATTTTGCTTCCGTCTTCACAGTGGAAGACACAAAAACCATGCCAAAAATTGCTGGTCATAGGAATGTGAGAAGGGAGGACCTTGAGATGATCACTATCACTATGGAGGTAGTGCTGGACAGACTAATGGGATTGAAGGTAGACAAGTCCCCTGGTCCTGATGAAATGCATCCCAGGGTATTAAAAGAGATGGCGGAAGTTATAGCAGATGCATTTGTTATAATCTACCAAAATTCTCTGGACTCTGGGGAGGTACCAGCGGATTGGAGAGCAGCTAATGTAACGCCTCTGTTTAAAAAAGGGGGCAGGCAAAAGGCAGGTAACTATAGGCCGGTTAGTTTAACATCTGTAGTGGGGAAAATGCTTCAAACTATCATTAAGGAAGAAATAGCGGGACATCTGGATAGGAATAGTGCAATCAAGCAGACGCAGCATGGATTCATGAAAGGGAAATCATGTTTAACTAACTTACTGGAATTCTTTGAGGCTATAACGAGCATGGTGGATAGAGGTGTACCGATGGATGTGGTGTATTTAGATTTCCAAAAGGCATTCGATAAGATGCCACAAAAAAGGTTACTGCAGAAGATAAAGGTACGCGGAGTCAGAGGAAATGTATTAGCATGGATAGAGAATTGGCTGGCGATCAGAAAGCAGAGAGTCGGGATAAATGGGTCCTTTTCCGGTTGGAAATCAGTGGTTAGTGGTGTGCCACAGGGATCAGTGCTGGGACCACAACTGTTTACAATATACATAGATGACCTAGAGGAGGGGACAGAGTGTAGTGCAACAAAATTTGCAGATGACACTAAGATTAGTGGGAAAGCGGGTTGTGTAGAGGACTCAGAGAGGCTACAAGGAGATTTGGATAGGTTAAGCGAATGGGCTAAGGTTTGGCAGATGGAATACAATGTCGGAAAGTGTGAGGTCATCCACCTTGGGAAAAAAAACAGTAAAAGGGAATATTATTTGAATGGGGAGAAATTACAACA
This sequence comes from Pristiophorus japonicus, assembly GCF_044704955.1. NCBI lineage: Eukaryota > Metazoa > Chordata > Chondrichthyes > Pristiophoridae > Pristiophorus > Pristiophorus japonicus. Next base: position 81,429,520 of record NC_091989.1, on the reverse strand, counting down.
TGCTGTGGTGCAGAGGGACCTGGGGGTCCTTGTGCATGAATCCCAAAAGGTTAGTTTGCAGGTGCAGCAGGTAATCAGGAAGGCAAGTGGAATGTTGGCCTTCATTACAAAAGGGATGGAATACAAAAGCAGGGAGGTCTTGCTGCAACTGTATAAGGTATTGGTAAGGCCGCACCTGGAGTACTGCGTACAGTTTTGGTCTCCTTATTTAAGAAGGGATATACTTGCATTGGAGGCAGTTCAGAGAAGGTTCATGAGGTTGATTCCTGAAATGAAGGTGTTGTCATTAAAAAAGGTTGAGCAGGTTGGGCCTATACTCAATGGAGTTTAGAAGAATGAGAGGTGATCTTACTGAAACATGTAAGATTCTGAGGGGGCTCGACACGGTAGATGCAGAGAGGATATTTCCCCTCATGGGGGAATCTAGAGCTAAGGGGCACAGTTTCAGAATAAGGGGCCGCCCATTTAAAATGGAGATGAGGTGCAATTTCTTTTCTCAGAGAGTCGTGACTCTTTGGAATTCTCTACCCCGGAGAACTGTGGAGGCTAGGTCATTGACTATATTTAAGGTGGGGATAGAAAGATTTTTGAATGATAAGGGAGTCAAGGGTTATGGGAACAGGCAGGGAAGTGGAGTTGAGGCCAGGATCAGATCAGCCATGATCTTATTAAATGGTGGAGCAGGCTCGAGGGGTCATATGGCCGACTCCTGTTCCTATTTCTTATGTTCTTATGAGAGCTGAAAATAGAACTTCCCATAACTCAACCTTGAAGGTACACTGTGCAACGTGAGATTGCCTGCTAACTAATTATGGTAAATCATTTATATTGTGATTGTTGCCCTAAACTATGCATATTTCTTGCCTTAATTATGTGAATCAGAAACAATTTAGAAATAAATTAAACAGGTGCCTGTTTGTTCTCAGTATTAGCAACGACTAGCTGTAACTATGGCAACGCTTTCTTGTGTTTGCCCTGTCTCTCTATCGCTTGCTCTCTCTGCCTCTTCTTGCTCTCTTTATCTGTCTGCCTCTCGTTCTATTTGTCTGCCTCTCATTCTGTCTTGCAATCTCTCCATCACTGTCTGAGTCTCGCAATCTCTCTCTCTATCTCTCCATTTCTATCTCTCTCCACGTCTCACGGTATCTCTCAGTATTTCTCTCCACCTCTCATTCTATCCCCCTCCGTCTCTGTCGCTCGCTTTCTTGCTCTCACGTTTTCTCGCACTCTCATGTTTGCACTCTTTGTGCTGGGTAAGGGTATCAAGGGACATGCAACAAAGGCAGGTAAATGGAGTTAAGATACAGGGTCAGCCATGATTTAATGGTCGAAGAGCTTTGAGGGGCTGAACGGCCTCCTCCTGATCCAATGTTGCAAAGAAAAATGTTTCCTGTGCCCCCACAATGTCTGAGTGTATTGGACTGTGCCGGAGCTTCCAGAGCTTGTCACAGAGTGTGGAGGAGTCAATGGGTTTAACTGAGCCTCTAAAGCCTGCATCTCTCTCCAGCAGAGCCAGGTCCCGAGCTTGCTCTCCGCTGAGCAACTCCCTGGACTGTCAGCTCCTCACTGGTGCTGAGTGATTCACGCTGTGCCGATCCCTCGAACGCTACCTGCACCATCCATGGTGCTGGTATCTGTGCTGGTGCTTGGGAAGGTCTGAGAGTAACGGTGCACTGCCGCAGGACAGGTCCCCGCTCTCCCACTGCAAGGCTGCGGGCCAGAATCATCGGGAGGACCTGGAAAGAGGGACAAGGGTTGGGATATAAAGGCAAGGGTAAGTAGCAGCAGCTGAGAGGCAGTGTAATGCAGCCCCCAGACGCCATGCTGTATGAGTGTGTGTGTGTGGGTGTGTGTGTGTGGGTTTGTGGGTGTGGGTGTGTGTGGGAGTGCGGGTGTGAGTGTGTGTGTGGGTGTGTGTGTGTGTGTGTGTGGGTGCGTGTATGTGAGTGCGGGTATGTGTGTGTGTCTGGGTGTGTGGGTGCATCTGTGTGAGTGTGTATGTGTGTGGGAGTGTGGGTGTGTGGGTGCGTGTGTGTGGGTGTGTGGGTGTGTGGGGTGGGTGTGTGAGTGTGTGTGTGTGTGTGTGGGTGTGTGTATGTGAGTGCGGGTATGTGTGTGTGTCTGGGTGTGTGGGTGCATCTGTGTGGGTGTGTATGTATGTGGGTGTGTGGGTGTATATGTGTGTGGGTGTGAGTGTGTGTGTGTTGGTGAGTGTGTGTGTGTGTATGTGTGTTTGTGGGTGTGAGTGTGTGTGTGTGTGTGCGTGTGTGTTTGTGTGGGTGCGTGTGTGTGGGTGTGTGATTGTGTGTGTGTGTGGGTGTGTGGGTGCCCACCCACTGCCCACCCACTGCCCCCCACTGCCCACCTATTGCCCACTGCACTCCCACTGCCCCACCACTGCCCACCCACTGCCCACTGCCCTCCCCCAGCCCACCCACTGCCCACCCACTGCCCCCCCCCCACTGCCAGCCACTGCCCACTGCCCTCCCATTGCCCACTGCCCCACCCACTGTCCTCCCACGGCCCCCCACTACCCTCTCACTGCCCCCCCACTGCCCCCACTGCCCACCCACTGCCCTCCCACTGCCCCCCCACTAGCCTCTCTACCCCCACTGCCCATCCACTGTCCTCCCACTGCCCACCCACTGCCCGCCCACTGCCCACCCACTACCGCCCACTGCCCACCCACTGTCCTTCCACTGCCCGCCCACTGCCCGCCCACTGCCCTCCCACTGCCCACCCACTACCCGCCCACTGCCTGCCCACTGCACTCCCACTGCCCACCCACTGCCCACTGCCCTCCCACTGCCCAATGTCCCCTCCACTGCCCCCCACTACCTTCTCACTGCCCCCTACTGCCACCCACTGCCACCACCCACTGCCTCCCCACTACCCTCTCTGCCTTCCCACTGCCCCCCACTGCCCACCCACTGCCCTCCCAATGCCCACCACTGCCAACCCACTGACCACCCACTGGCCTCCCACTGCCTCCCCACTGCCGCCCACTGCCCACTGCCCCCCACTACCCTCTCACTGCCCCCCACTACCCTCTCACTGCCCTCCCACTGCCCGCCCACTGCCCACCCACTACCCGCCCACTGCCCCCCACTACCCTCTCACTGCCTTCCCACTGCCCGCCCACTGCCCACCCACTACCCTCCCACTGCCCACCCACTACCCTCTCACTGCCTTCCCACTGCCCGCCCACTGCCCACCCACTACCCTCCCACTGCCCACCCACTACCCTCTCACTGCCCCCCCACTGTCCACCCACTGCCCCCCACTGTCCACCCACTGCCCCCCAAACTCTCACTACCCTCCATCTGCCCACCCACTACCCACTGCCCACCCACTGCCCACCCACTGCCCTCCCACTGCCCACCCACTACCCACTGCCCACCCAATGCCCACCCACTGCCCACCCACTACCCACTGCCCACCCACTGCCCACCCACTGCCCACCCACTGCCCTCTCACTGCCCACCCACTACCCACTGCCCACCCACTGCCCACCCACTGCCCCCCCACTGCCCACCCACTACCCACTGCCCACCCACTGCCCACCCACTACCCACTGCCCTCCCACTGCCCACCCACTACCCACTGCCCACCCACTGCCCTCCCACTGCCCACCCACTACCCACTGCCCACCCACTGCCCTCCCACTGCCCACCCACTGCCCTCCCACTGCCCGCCCACTGCCTGCTCACTGCCCACCCACTGCCAGTCCACTGCCCACCCACTACTCGCCCACTGCCCCCCACTACCCTCTCACTGCCCTCCCACTGCCCGCCCACTGCCCACCCACTACCCTCCCACTGCCCTCCCACTGCCCACCCACTGCCCTCCCACTGCTCGCCCACCCACTGCCCTCCCACTGCCCACCCACTGCCCACCCACTGCCCTCCCACTGCTCGCCCACTGCCCACCCACTGCCCACCCACTACCCTCCCACTGCCCACCTACTGCCCTCCCACTGCCTGCAGGCTTGGCGCTCCCCATGATATCCAACCCACAGATGAGGACGGGTTATACAATTTCTGACTTTATTGTCTTTGGGTTTAATGGGGTGGGGGGGTGGGGAAATTCAACGTCAGTGAGAAGACAAAGCGGGCGATGGTGGATCGATGCCCCGTTCCATGCCCAGCTGATCTCACTGCCCATTGACTGATCCACGAAGGCACGATTCCCCGCCAGCCCACACCCCCTGCCCCCTGCTGCCACTTGTGGAATAAATATCATATTCAACAGGTTCATGTCCTGTACATAATGTACAAATGCAAATTAGACTAATTAGAAAGTAGCCTTCAGTTAAAATCACGAGTTTTGACTTGAGATCAGTGTGTTCTTTCTCCGTGTTCCCATTGGGTGGGAGTGAGCTGTCTATGTGGGGACCCCACATATTGAGGAGGCAGCTGATGATGTCGAAGGCCGGTTGTGCTTTTGAGGGTGGTCATGGGGTGGCCCACTGAAGCTGCCACTCTCCACTCTGCCCCCTTTTCTTTAATCCCATTCACACGCAATATTAGGGGAGGAGGGGAAATTCCACTTGGGCGGGGGCACAATCCAGGCACCAGAGGATCAGCCGCCCATCACACACCCTGCCCGATTCTCCTTGTTGTTTTCATCCTCCCCCCAGTGCCCACACTGCCCCCTCCCCCAGCGCTCCGACCTCCCCCAATGCCCACACCGTCCCTCCCCCAGTGCCCACACTGCCCCTCCCCCAGTGCCCTCTCACCCCTCCTCCAGTACCCTTACTGCCCCCTCCCCAGTGCCTACACTTCCCCCTCCCCAGTGCCCACACAGCCCCTCCCCCAGTGCCCCCTCACCCCTCCCTCAGTGCCCTTACTGCCCCCTCCCCAGTGCCCACACTGCCCCCTCCCCAGTGCCCACACTGCCCCTCCTCAGTGCCCACACTGCCCCCTCCCCAGTGCCCACACAGCCCGTCCCCCAGTGCCCCCTCCCCCAGTGCCCACACTGCCCTCCCCCCGTACCCACACTGCCCCTTCCCCCAGTGACCACACTGCCCCCTCCCCCAGTGCCCACACTGCCCCCTCCCCAGCGCTCTGACCTCCACCAGTGCCCATACTGCCCCCTCCCCAGTGCCCGCTCCCGCACCCCCAGTGCCCACACTGCCTCCTTCCCCAGTGCTTCGACCTCCCCAGTGCCCACATTGCCCCCTCCCCCCACCCCCAGTGCCTCCTCCCCAGTGCCCACACTGCCCCCTTCACCAGTGCCCCTCCTCCCTCCACCAGTGCCCACACTGCCCTCTCCCCCCAGTGCCCACACTGCCCCTCCCCCAGTGCCCCTCACCCCTCCTCCAGTGCCCTTACTGCCCCCTCCCCAGTGCCCACACTGCCCCTCCGCAGTGCCCACACTGCCCCCTCCCCAGTGCCCACACAGCCCCTTCCCCAGTGCCCCTCACCCTCCCCAGTGCCCACACTGCCCTCCTCCCATGCCCACACTGCCCCTTTCCCCAGTGCCCACACTGCCCCTTCCCCCAGTGCCCACACTGCCCTTTCCCCCAGTGCCCCCTCCCCAGCACTCTGACCTCCACCAGTGCACACACTGCCCCCTCCCCAGTGCCCCCTCCCCCACCCCAGTGCCCACACTGCCCCCTCCCCAGCGCTCTGACCTCCACCAGTGCCCACACTGCCCCCTCCCCAGTGCCCCCTCCCCCACCCCCAGTGCCCACACTGCCCCCCCAGTGCCCACACTGCCCCCTCCCCCAGTGCCCACACTGCCTCCTTCACCAGTGCCCCTCCTCCCTCCACCAGTGCCCACACTGCCCTCTCCCCCATGTGCCCACACTGCCCTCTCCTCCATGTGCCCACACTGCCCCCTCCCCCAGTGCCCCCTCCCCCCTCCCCAGTGCCCATACTGCCCCCTCCCCCCAGTGCCCACACTGCCCCCTCCCCCTCCCCAGTGCCCACACTGCCCCCTCCCCCAGTGCCCATGGCTCATGCCCAGCAGTAAATGGCCCCTGAGTTCCTCTCCTCTGCACGCCCTCAGTACGGGGTCTGATATACAAAGTGGAAGGTTAAAGGATAAATGTGCCCGTTCTGAATTAAGAATGTACAGGCCCCACGTGTGCAGACCACATTGGTTCTGCTCGCTGGATTCGTGTCGTTACATCCAGTGTACTATTGAGTTGGAAGGCAGCGAGTGTCAAAATAATCCTTCAGATGTGACAGTGTCTCGTTAGTGGTTTAATGTAGATTCCTGACACTTTGTAACACATTTTATATAAAGTAAAAGTGCTTTGGGGATTGCTTTTTGTGAAGGTTGTCTCATATTATAAATATATTTTGCCTACATAACTTAAATAATTCATGAACTGATTTAATTCATTGTATGCAGCCTGTGAGGTGTTGAATGAATCGATCAGGTGAGATATAAAAACACAGGGTTTCTCTATCAGCGCTGCAACCCTGCAGATTTTTTGCACGATCAGAATTCAATATTATTTTGTCAGGAATTATTACGAATTGCTTCTGTGAAGTGCAGTGGTGGAAGGGCTAACATTGAAGCCTGACGATGTTTGTGATCCACTGACAATCCCGTCTGTTGTACAGCCAGCTTACAGTGAGAATCCGAAGATCCTCCAGCGCGGACCCTGGACACAAGCTGTTCCCTGCAAAGAGGAAAAGTTCTTTCGGAATGTCAGGTACATGTCTTACCCCGGTTTCATGCTGTCTGCATCGCTGGCTTTTGAGGGTGTAGGGGGTGTGGCCAAATTCTGCCGCGTGTCCCATTCTACCCTCCGAGATTTGTTTGACTGGTAATATATGCAGCAAAATATTGATGTGAATTCTCATAACCGGGAGACAGAAAGAGATTACATTTAATCAAGTGATTTTCCTGGTTATTTCAATGCTTCACTTTAGCTCTTAATTGATCCAGACCCTGTTGTTACCACACCTGGCAGTAATTGTCCGCTGTGTTTGCACTGAAAGAATTCTTTGCATGAATTCTGTCTTTCTCATCTCTTTGTCCCGCTTAAAAACAAGAACCCAAAAGAAATGAAACCAATCTCATTTGCCAATCTGGATTCATATACTAAGTGGAATTGTTTAATGATTGAACTGCTGTTCATAACTTAAAGAAAGATTCAGAACTTTCATTTATATAATCACCTTTAACATCCTGAGAGCTCATCAGGACCACACAATTACTTTGGAGTGTAGTCACTGTTGTAATGTGGGAAACGCGGCAGACAATTTGCGCACAGCTCCCACAAACAGCAATGTGATAATGACAAGATAATTTGTTGTAGTAATGTTGGTTGAGGGATAAGTATTGGCCAGGACACCGGGGATAACTCTCCTGCTCTTCTTCGAAATAATGCCGTGTGATTTTTTTTATGTCCACCTGAGAGAGCAGGCGGGGCCTCGGTTTAACATCTCATCCGAAAGACGGCACCTCCGACAGTGCAGCACTCCCCCAGTCTTGAACCCACATCCTTCCGATACATAGGCGAGAGTGCTGCCTATTGAACCAAGGCTGAAGCAGACCAGTGAACACAGTCTGTCTCCAAAAAAGATGTCCCAAAATGTTTCACGGCCAATGAAGTATTTTGGAAGTGCAGTCACAGTTGTAATGCAGGAAATACAGCAGCCAATTGGCGCAGAGCAAGATCCCACAAATATAAATGTGATAATAACTAGATAACCTGTTGTTAGTTGTGGACCAGGACTCTCCTGCTCTTTTTTAGAAATAGTGCCATGGGACCGTTTACATCTATTTGAGAGGGCGCTCCCTCGGAACGACACTGGGGAGTCAGCCAAGAGTTTGGTGCTCAAGTCTCTGAAGTGGGACTTGAAACTGTGGGCTAGACTTTCCCGAGAGCCCCTCAACGCCCGATTGCCTGCTCAGAAAAAACGCTAACGTTTGCTAAGTAACGCTGGCGAGAATTTACACTTTTACGTTAAAACTAATTAAAACTAATCGCCCGGCGAGAAAATGGATCTTGCACCATTATTCTTGACGGTTTTTCAGCGGTTAAGGGGAAACTAAGTAAAACGGGCAGTTTTTTAAAAATTTAGTCTGAGACTGTGGCTGGGCCTAGGGAGGGGGGAAAACTTAAAAATAAAATTTTCAATAAAAAAAACATAAAAAGAATTCCCAAGACACTTTTACACCTAATCGCCGTTTTACAATTTAAATTAAATAAATAAAAAACCTTTAACTTACCTTCCATTGCAGAGTACTCACCTACCGCCCTGTTTAAGCAGCTTTCATAGGGTGGTTCCCTCGGCGATCTGGATGGGCTTCCATTGAGGCCAAACTTACGTCCTGGCGATTTACTTGGCGGTGCACGACACCGGCGGGCATTCTCAGATTTGGCTGATACCATTGAAAAACTAAGGGGGAAACTTTCGCCGGGCAGAAAAACAGCTGTACCACCGAGAAAATCGCCAAGAACCCGCCGAAAATTATAGTAAAGTCTAGCCCTATGACCTTCTGAGACAGAGGTGATGGTGCTACCCACTGAGCCACACTGACACCATATGATTGCTGCTCCTCTTGGTATAAAATGGTGCGAAGGCCCTGAGCCGTACCTCACCGGTGTAAGCACAGTGGAAAGGGACCCGCCGACGTCCGCTGACCTCCGCTACTGAACCTGGAAGAGTGTTAGGGGTCAGGGGTCAGAGTGCAGTTAATGAAGGGCACATCTTGAGTGCCTGTGACAGGATGGCACATACTGGATGATGACTGGATGTGGGGGGAGGGCTCCCTGCCTAAACGTGCAGCAATACCAGGGGAGGGCCATTTCCTGTCGGGGTTCCCAGGGTCTTGTGGGCCTGCCTGGGACCCCAGTTGAAACTCACTGCCACCCTTCGCTAGCTGTACACCACAGTGGACCTCCCTCCACCCCACACTACCCGTGATATCAGACCAATGGAAGGTCCATACATCCCAGGCCCTGATGGCAATTGACTGCAGGCTGGATTCTGAGCAGGGGCCCGGAGTTCGCAGGTCACACCAGAATTCCTGTTCCTCCGGGGGCCTGTCACACCCGCCTGTCCGCCTGTAAAATACTCAAGGTAACCTTGTTTAAATCTATTAACAGTCTAATATCTGTGTTAACTGTACTGGCTGCTGTTACAGCTGCTGTGAGCATCATTGGCTGTAAAGCATTTGGGAGATTCTGACATCGTGAAAGGTGCTATAGAAACTAGGCTCTTCAAATTAATCTGTTTTTTTTGGGAGCACAGGCATGAGTAGGCAGGTTTTAAATGTCCTTAGGGGAGGAGATAAACTAATATGGCAGGGGGATGGGAACCAATGCAGGGAGACAGAGGAAAACAAAATGGAGACAGAAGCAAAAGTCAGAAAGGAAATGAGTAAAAGTGGAGGACAGAGAAACCCAAGGCAAAAAACAAAAAGGGCCTCTTTGCAGCAACATTCTAAAGAGTCCAAGTTTGTTAAAAAGGCAAGACTGAAGCCTCTGTGCCTGAATGCGAGGAGTATTCGGAATAAGGTGGACGAATTAACTGTGCAGATAGCAGTTAACGGATACGATGTGGTTGGCATCACGGAGACATGGCTCCAGGGTGACCAAGGCTGGGAACTCAACATCCAAGGGTATTCAACATTTAGGAAGCATAGGCAGAAAGGAAAAGGAGACGGGGTGGAGTTGCTGGTTAAAGAGGAACTTAATGCAATTGTAAGGAAAGACATTAGCTTAGATGATGTGGAATCGGTATGGATGGAGCTACGGAATACCAAGAGGCAGAAAACGCTAGTGGGAGTTGTGTACAGACCTCCAAACAGTAGCAATGATGTTGGGGAGGGTATCAAACAGGAAATTAGGGGTGCATGCAATAAAGGTGCAGCAGTTATCATGGGTGACTTTAATATGCATATAGATTGGGCTAACCAAACTGGAAACAATACGGTGGAGGAGGATTTCCTGGAGTGCATAAGGGATGGTTTTCTAGACCAATATGTCGAGGAACCAACTAGGGGGGAGGCCATCTTAGACTGGGTGTTGTGTAATGAGAGAGGATTAATTAGCAATCTCATTGTGCGAGGCCCCTTGGGGAAGAGTGACCATAATATGGTGGAATTCTACATTAGGATGGAGAATGAAACAGTTAATTCAGACACCATTGTCCAGAACTTAAAGAAGGGTAACTTTGAAGGTATGAGGAATGAATTGGCTAGGATAGATTGGCGAATGATACTTAAGGGGTTGACAGTGGATGGGCAATGGCAGACATTGAGACTGCATGGATGAACTACAACAATTGTACATCCCTGTCTGGCATAAAAATAAAAAAGGGAAGGTTGCTCAACCGTGGCTATCAAGGGAAATCAGGGATAGTATTAAAGCCAAGGAAGTGGCATACAAATTGGCCAGAAATAGCAGCGAACCTGGGTACTGGGAGAAATTTAGAACTCAGCAAAGGAGGACAAAGGGTTTGATTAGGGCAGGGAAAATAGAGTACGAGAGGAAGCTTGCAGGGAACATTAAAATGGACTACAAAAGCTTCTATAGATATGTAAAGAGAAAAAGGTTAGTAAAGACAAATGTAGGTCCCCGCAGTCAGAATCAGGGGAAGTCATAACTGGGAACAAAGAAATGGCAGACCAATTGAACAAGTATTTTGGTTCGGTATTCACTAAGGAGGACATAAACAACCTTCCGGATATAAAAGGGGTCCGAAGGTCTTGTAAGAAAGAGGAACTGAGGGAAATCCTTATTAGTCGGGAAATTGTGTTGGGGAAATTGATGTGATTGAAGGCCGATAAATCCTCAGAGCCTGATGGTCTGCATCCCAGAGTATTTAAGGAGCTGGCCTTGGAAATAGCGGATGCATTGACAGTCATTTTCCAACATTCCATTGACTCTGGATCAGTTCCTATGGAGTGGAGGGTAGCCAATGTAACCCCACTTTTTTACAAAGGAGGGAGAGAGAAAACAGGGAATTATAGACCGGTCAGCCTGACATCGGTAGTGGGTAAAATGATGGAATCAATTATTAAGGATGTCATAGCAGCGCATTTGGAAAATGGTGACATGATAGGTCCAAGTCAGCATGGATTTGTAAAAGGGAGATCATGCTTGACAAATCTTCTGGAATTTTTTGAGGATGTTTCCAATAAAGTGGACAAAGGAGTACCAGTTGATGTGGTATATTTGGACTTTCAGAAGGCTTTCGACAAGGTCCCACACAGGAGATTAATGTGCAAAGTTAAAGCACATGGGATTGGGGGTAGTGTGCTGACGTGGATTGAGAACTGGTTGGCAGACAGGAAGCAAAGAGTAGGAGTCAATGGGTACTTTTCAGAATGGCAGGCAGTGACTAGTGGGGTACCGCAAGGTTCTGTGCTGGGGCCCCAGCTGTTTACATTGTACATTAATGATTTAGACGAGGGGATTAAATGTAGTATCTCCAAATTTGTGGATGACACTAAATTGGGTGGCAGTGTGAGCTGCGAGGAGGATGCTATGAGGCTGCAGAGTGACTTGGATAGGTTAGGTGAGTGGGCAAATGCATGGCAGATGAAGTATAATGTGGATAAATGTGAGGTTATCCACTTTGGTGGTAAAAACAGAGAGACAGACTATTATCTGAATGGTGACAGATTAGGAAAAGGGGAGGTGCAACGCGACCTGGGTGTCATGGTACATCAGTCATTGAAGTAGGCATGCAGGTGCAGCAGGCGGTTAAGAAAGCAAATGGCATGTTGGCCTTCATAGTGAGGGGATTTGAGTACAGGGGCAGGGAGGTGTTACTACAGTTGTACAGGGCCTTGGTGAGGCCACACCTGGAGTATTGTGTACAGTTTTGGTCTCCTAACTTGAGGAAGCACGTTCTTGCTATTGAGGGAGTGCAGCGAAGGTTCACCAGACTGATTCCCGGGATGGCGGGACTGACATATCAAGAAAGACTGGATCAACTGGGCGTGTATTCACTGGAGTTCAGAAGAATGAGAGGGGATCTCATAGAAACGTTTAAAATTTTGATGGGTTCAGACAGGTTAGATGCAGGAAGAATGTTCCCAATGTTGAGGAAGTCCAGAACCAGGGGTCACAGTCTAAGGATAAGGGATAAGCCGTTTAGGACTGAGATGAGGAGAAACTTCTTCACCCAGAGAGTGGTGAACCTGTGGAATTCTCTACCACAGAAAGTTGTTGAGGCCAATTCACTAAATATATTCAAAAAGGAGTTAGATGTAGTCCTTACTACTAGGGGGATCAAGGGGTATGGCGAGAAAGCAGGAATGGGGTACTGAATTTGCATGTTCAGCCATGAACTCATTGAATGGCGGTGCAGGCTCGAAGGGCCAAATGGCCTACTCCTGCACCTATTTTCTATGTTTCCATGTTTTATCCTCACCAATCCATGTCTCACACCATCGAAGTTACCTTTCTTTAACTTCAGGACTCTAGTCTCTGAAATAACTGTGTCACTCTCCATCTTAATGAAGAATTCTACCAAATAATGGTCACTCTTCCCCAAGGGGCCTCGCACAACAAGATTCCTAATTAATCCTCTCTCATTTCACAACACCCAGTCTAGGATGGCCAGCTCTCTAGTTGGTTCCTCGACATATTGGTCTCGAAAACAATCCGTTATACACTCCAGGAAATCCTACTCCACCCGTATTGCTACCAATTTGTTTAGCCCAATCTATATGTAGATTACAGTCACCCATGATAACTGCTGTACCTTTATTGCACTAATTTCCTGTTTGATGCCATCCCCAACCTCCCTACTACTGTTTGGTGATCTGTACACAACTCCCACTCGCATTTTCTGCCCTTTGGTGTTCCGCAGCTCTACCCATGCAGATTCCACATCATCCAAGCTTAATGTCCTTCCTTACTATTGCGTTAATCTCCTCTTTAACCAGCAACGCTACCCCACCTCCTTTTCTTTTCTGTCTATCCTTCCTGAATATTTGAATACCCCTGGATGTTGAGTTCCCAGCCTTGGTCACCCTGGAGCCATGTCTCCGTAATCCCAATTACATCTTATCCGTTGACAGCTATCTGCGCAGTTAATTCATCCACCTTATTACGAATGTTCCTCGCACTGAGACTCAGAGCCTTCAGGCTTGTTTTATTAACACTATGGCCTACTCCTGCACCTATTTTCTATGTTTCTATGAAAATTATTTAGTTTACTAAGAAACTGACTGGTGTACACCAATCCAACTAATAAATGGTTCAGTGTAGCTTTTCAAAGTCATTTTCAGTCATTTAAAATCAGGTTACTCACAGGTAGTGGACTAGACACCTTTATTAAAAATGCTTATTTTTCATGGTAAACCCATTTTCGGCGGTATTAATTAAACTGCACTCGCTCTCTTATATACATCCAACAATATTCAATGGCTGTAAAGCATTTGGGACATCCAGGGATCGTGAAAGGCGCTATAGAAATGCAAGATGTTCTTTCTTTTCTTTAACTATCCCCCCTCACAAGATGGGCAATAACAATCAGATGTACCTGCTGTGCTAAAATGCATTTTAAACTTAACTGCAATAACGGTGGTCTTTGTTGTCAAACTGTGCACAATTTACTTGCACAATTGTATCACGCTGATCTGTTACGTTTAATGTGGTAATCTACACAATACGGTTTAGGCACAGTCTGTATCACAGTAGCATACTTCCTGTCGTTGATCAATGAGAATGTTTGGAGCTGTTCCTGCGGCACATATTGCTACAATATTAAAGTGAGTTTCGCAGCGAGAGCAATTGCAGGTCAGATGCAGTGGCCCGAAATTAGTTCTAGCTATTCTTGCGTGAGAAATCTGCTTTCATCTTCCAGTGTCAACAATCTGTGCAATGAGCTGCACTGACTCCACTGCAAATTGAACACTCATTCTCAATCTTGAAAGTTTAATTAGCATTTCTGCGTAATATATATGCCTCTTGGGCATGATATGTGTGCACCAGAATGTGGCTGCAAGTTAAAGCAGCAATCCCACTGCAACTGTTGAAAATAACCTGTGAAGATATTTTCCATGTTTGATGGGGATGTTCCATTGGGCAAAGGATAACTTTCTGATTCGTCCTTCAAACATAGAATCACAGGCCCTGATTTTGATGAGCTGTAAGGCATGCCATTTTTCTGCGGTCCCCGGGCGGCACCTACCTTTTTGGTGCCCGCTGCCGCTGGGTCCCGCCGGGATCCATTTTCGGCTCAGTATTGTGGGCAGCAGCGGCAGGCAGCAGGCATCGGCAGGCAGTCATGGGCGGCAGCAGGCAGCATCAGTGGGCAGGAGGTGTAGGCCTCTCGAATCGGAGAACTTTGGAGACACCGCGTGTGCGCGAGATCTGTTTTTTTTTGTAGTTCTTTCAGAACACCGACATCATTTTTGCCATGGTCGAGGCTGCTGGGACATCTGCGCATGCGCATACATGTTGAACACTCTCTTGCACCTGTCAGTTATAGAGGGAAGAGTGTTAGAGACACAGAGCTACAAACCTTTCATTATCCATTCCTTAAGTGATTTATCATGAGTGCAAAAAAAGCTTCAAAGAAGACTGTCAAGACCAGGTCCAGAGCTCCCTGTTTAATGATGAGGAATTGGAGGAGCTTGTATCAGAGGTGGAGCACAGGTATAAAGACCTTGCCCGGGATGGTCATGTCAAACCTCCACCACCCCAATACAGATGCATCTGGAGGGAGATTGGTGAGGCCGTGTCCTCAATGGGCAACATTGAGCGAGATGGAGACCAGTGTAGGAAACGTTGGAATGATGTGGTGGCGTCAGCACGAGTGAGTAAACATTTATGGGAACCCTCCCGTACAACCGCAATTGGTTATACCCCAGATGTGTGTGTGTAGGTGTATGTGTGGGGCATGAGCAAAGGGGATAAAGGCTGCAATGTTTCTTTCTGCAGAAGAAACAAACGTCCAAGGCAGCAAGCCTGAGAGCCACGGGAAGGGGCCCCGCAGAGGTGATTGAGTTGAGCAGCCTGGAGGAGCGTTCCTTGGCATTGGTGGGTGACCACCGCCTTGCCACCACAAAGGGCGATGCAGATCCTGTGCTGGAGCATGGTAAGCCTATCCAAAACTCCGGTCTGCGTCACGCTCATGGCATGAAAGGTCATGCAATGTCAAGTCAAATGCGTTTTAACGCACAGCGTGTCGGCCATTAATGGTGTGCCCATGTAGCGATGGAACTTCTTGATGGCACATTGTGAGATGAGATGGCTCACATGTCAGCTTGACCAACCCCCTCCCCCCCACCCTATAGACTGAAATGTTGTCCTCTACTTATAGATGGTGAGTCGGACAGCACCGATCAATGCTTGATATCCACCTCTGGCACTCAAAGGAGGAGTGTGACCCCAGCGTCTCCCACCCCGACGTTATCCCCATCCCAAGACATGGGCTCCTTCCTTCACCACCCCCCGCCCCCACCAAGATCACCCATTTACACCGCACCCACCTCTGCCACCCAGAATCACAAAGAAGAGGGAGAAGGGCCCGTGTTTGAGCCCCTTGAGGTGAAGGAGCTGGAAGACGATGACATCAGTCTCCTGCCATGTGTGCCACCTGTCCAGAGACCCTCGGCGTCAGACTCAGAATTCGTGGGCTTTCAACCGGATGCAACACATGCAACGCTGCCAGGCGCAGAGGCCGTGGAGCTGTCCCAACTAGGGTGCATCAACCCACATCGACCCAACAAGCTGCTTTGCAAGACGACTCCCAGCAATTTACGACATGGTGCAGCTATCGAGGATGAGCATCGACCTAGGCCGCGATCTGCTGCAGCCCATGGCTGGGATCGGTGCCAGCATCGAATCCCTCACTCAGCGCCATTCTGACAGCATGGAGTGGCTCATTAATGCAGTGGAGCGCAACACCCCATCTGCTGAGGCGATGAGGCAGGCGATGGCTTCTGGGCAGGTCGTGCAAGCCCCCGACCCCACACCCTCAAGGCAGACAGATCCTGAGGAGCCAGAGATGCCGGGGCCTTCAGTCACGTCCCCTACCTTCTCGCCAAGATGGACACGTCTGCAGAGATCCGGCTACCCACCTGCACAACCTGCTCATGTCATGATGTTCTCAGTATCAGTTGCAGCTATGTGCCATCGCTTGACATCTTATCACTTTCGCATAATAACTCTGGCATAAGCTCATACCATCTTCGCAGTTTGCAGACGACACTAAAATTGGCTGCGTGGTTGATAATGAAGAGGAAAGTCATGGACTGCAGGAGGATATCAATCTACTGGTCAGGTGGGCAGAGCAGTGGCAAATGGAATTTAATTCAGAGAAAAGTGAGCTAATGCACTTTGGGAGGGCTAATAAGGAAAGGATATACACATTAAGCGGTAGGCCACTTAATAGTGTAGATGAACAAAGGGACCTTGGAGTGCTTGACCTCAGATCCCTGAAAGTAGCAGGCAAGGTGGATAAGGTGGCTAAGAAGGCATACGGAATGCTTGCCTTTATTGGCCGTGGCATAGAGGCTTTGCTTAAATTGTATAATACTTTGGATGGACCACAGCTGGAGTACTGCGTGCACTTCTGGTCACCGTATTATAAGAAGGACGTGATTGCACTAGAGAGGGGCAGAGGAGATTTACTAGGATGCTGCCTGGAATGGAGAATCTTAGTTATGAGGACAGATTGGATAGGCTGGATTTGTTTTGGAACAGAGGAGGTTGAGGGAGACCTCATTGAGGTGTACAAAATGTTGAGGGGCCTGGACATAGTAAGGGCCTATTTCCATTGGTGGAAGGGTCTATTATGAGGGGGCATAGTTTTAAGGTGGTTGGTGGAAGGTTTAGAGGGGGTTTGAGGGGGGGGCGGGGGGCTTCTTTACGCAGAGGCTTGTGGGGATCTGGAACTCGTTTCCTGGAAGCGTGATGGTTGCAGAAACCCTCACCACTTTTAAGAGCTAGTTGGATGGGCACTTAAAGTGCAGTATCCTGTAGGGTTACGGACCCAGAGCTGGTAATTGGGATTAGACTGGATGACCTTTTGCTGGACGGCGCAGATATAATGGTAAATAATGCAGGGAATCGAATACGGCTAGGGTGATCTCCTGGACTAGTTTTGATCGCTTGGATGGGTAGGAGAGAAATTTTCCCAGATTTTTTCTCCCAAAATTGGCCTGGGTCTTTATCTGGTTTTTGCCTCTCCCAGGAGATCACATACCTCCGGTTGGGGTGGAGTGTAGAATGTTTCAGTGTAAGACGTGTCGCAATTGTGTGAGGCGGACTGGTGGGCTGGGTGCTTTTTGCCTTTCTGTCATTGTTCATAGGTTTATATGTAATCTTTAAGGTTGCTGACTATAGTGTATGAATAAGATACTGTGAGCTCAAAGTAAAGTGTGACCTTAGTCTTCTATTGCAGGTCTCTAGAGTGCCTCTCCAGCCTGTGAGGCCTCCTTAAGTACAGGTGCTCCCAAGGGATTGTGGGATCCTTTGGGACTCCAGGGGATGAGCCCTCTGGTGGTTAAACAAGGTATTTACAGGTTTACATATATAACAACACTCCCCCCCCCCGCCAAAGTCAGTAGTGTAACTATTTACAAGGTGAGTCGATCTGGGGCCTTTCTTTCCCTGGTTGATCGTCTCGGTACAAATGCTGGTTTTGGTGAGTCGTTTGTTGGGCCCTCGCTGGGCTGCTGTGCAGCTGGCCTTGCTGGACTGCCTGGTGTGGTGAGTCCTGCTGGGCTGCTGCGGGTGATGGGTTCTGCTTCGTGGTCAACCGTGGTGTCGGTTGCCACTTGTGTGTATGTTGGGGGGCCAAAGAAGGTAGGGTCCAAGGTGGGTTGCTCAGGATAGTCCGTAAATCTGAGTTTGGTTTGGTCCAAGTGTTTCCTGTAGATGAGTCCATTTGAAAGTTTGACCCGAACACCCTAGTCCCCTCTTTGGCCACGACAGTGCCGGGAAGCCACTTGGAACCTTGTCCGTAGTTCAACACAAATACAGGATCATTAATGTCAATTTCGCGTGACACATTTGCGCTATCATGGTATGTACTTTGTTGAAGCCACCTGCTCTCTACCTGTTCATGCAGATCAGGGTGGACTAACGAGAGCCTTGTCTTAAGTGCCCTTTTCATGAGCAGTTCAGCAGGTGGGATCCCAGTGAGCGAGTAGGGTCTCGTGCGGTAACTAGGCAGGACTCGGGATAGGCGAGTCTCCAGTGAGCCTTCAGTTACCCTCTTCAAGCTCTGCTTCATTGTTTGCACTGCTCTCTCTGCCTGAACATTGGATGCTGGTTTGAACGGTGCAGATGTGACATGTTTGATCCCATTGCGGGTCATGAACTCTTTGAACTCGGCACTGGTGTAACACAGCCCATTGTCACTCACAAGGACATCAGGCAGGCCGTGCGTGGAAAACATGGCCCGCAGGCTTTCAGTGGTGGCAGCGGACGTGCTTGCCGACATTAACTCACATTCAATCCATTTGGAGTATGCATCTACAACCGCTAGGAACATTTTTCCCAAGAACGGGCCTGCATAGGCGACATGCACCCTAGACCATGGTTTGGAGGGCCAAGACCATAAACTTAGTGGCGCCTCCCTAGGTGCATTGCTTAACTGTGAACATGTGTTACATTTGTGCATGCAGGACTCTAAGTCCGTATCGATACCGAGCCACCACACGTGGGATCTGGCTATCGCTTTCATCATTACAATGCCTGGGTGGGTACTGTGGAGATCACTAATGAAAATGTCCCTGCCCTTTTTTGGGTACCACTACCCGATTGCCCCACAGAAGGCAGTCTGCCTGTATAGACATTTCATCTTTGTGCCGCTGGTACAGCTTTATTTCTTCCTGCATTTCTAATGGGACACTGGACCAGCTCCCATGAAGCACACAGTTTTTTTACTAAGGACAGTAAGGGGTCCTGGCTCGTCCAGGTTCTAATCTGTCGGGCGGTAACAGGTGATTGCTCACTCTCGAATGCTTCCATTACCATAACTAAATCTGCGGGCTGTTCCATTTCCACCCCCGTGGTGGGCAATGGCAGCCTACTGAGAGCATCGGCACAGTTTTCTGTGCCTGGTCTGTGGCGGATGGCATAGTTGTATGCGGACACTGTGAGTGCCCATCTCTGGATGCGGGCTGATGCATTCGTATTTATCCCCTTACTTTCAGAAAAGAGGGATATAAGTGGCTTATGGTCAATTTTCAATTCAAATTTTAGCCCAAACAGATATTGATGCAATTTCTTTACTCCATAAACACACGCTAATGCTTCTTTTTCAATCAAGCTGAAGACCCTCTCAGCCTCAGACAGACCTCTAGATGCATAAGCAACCGATTGCAATTACCCAGATTCATTAGCTTGTTGCAATACACACCCGACACTGTATGACGACGCATCACATGCTAGTACCAAACGCTTACATGGATCATACAACACAAGCAATTTGTTTGAGCATAACAGTTTTCTAGATTTTACAAAGGCATTTTCGTGGCTTTTACCCCATACCCATTCATCTCCTTTATGAAGTAAAGCATGCAATGGTTCTAACAGTGTGCTGAGACTCAGTAAGAAGTTACCAAAGTAGTTCAGGAGTCCGAGAAACAACCGCAACTCCGTCACGTTCTGTGGCCTTGGTGCATTCTCGATTGCCTCCGTCTTCGAATCGGTGGGCCTGATGCCATCCGCTGCGATTCTTCTCCCCAGGAACTCCACTTCAGGCGCCAGGAAAACGCACTTTGAACATTTTAACTTGAGCCCCCTGTGATTAAACCGACTAAAAACCTTCCCCAGGTTCTGCAGATGCTCGACTGTGTCCCGACCTGTAACTAAGATGTCGTCCTGGAAGACCACGGTGCGCAGGATAGACTTCAGTAAGCTTTCCATGTTTCTCTGGAATATCGCCGCGGCTGATAGAATCCCAAACGGGCATCTGTTGTAAATGAAGAGACCTTTATGCGTGTTGATGCAGGTGAGGCCCTTCGATGATTCCTCCAGCTCCTGCGTCATGTAGGCCGAGGTCAAGTCCAGCTTCGTGAATGTCTTTCCTCCCGCCAGCGTCGCAAAAAGGTCGTCTGTCTTTGGTAGTGGGTATTGATCCTGTAGGGAGAAATGATTGATAGTTACTTTGTAATCACCACAGATTCTGACGGTGCCGTCTCCCTTGAGGATTGGAACAATAGGACTGGCCCACTCGTTGAATTCAATCGGCGAAATGATGCCCTCTCGTTGCAGCCAGTCTAGCTCGATCTCTACCCTTTCTCTCATCATGTACGGTACTGCTCTCACCTTGTGATGGATGGGCGGTGTTCCCGGAATTAGGTGGATCTGCACTTTTGCTCCTTGGAATTTCCCGATGCCTGGTTCGAACAGCGAGGGGAACTTGTTTAGGACCTGGACACCGCTCCATCGTAGGAGACCGTTACAGTAGCACTGCCGATTATGGGAATCAGTTCCTTCGTGTAAGTTCTCAGTTTAGTGTGAATGGGCGTCAGGACTGGCCTTGAGGCCCTGCTGCACCACAATTTATTGAAAGTCTTTTTGTTCATAATGGACTGGCTCGTGCCCGTGTCCAGCTCCATTGACACCGGAAGTCCATTTAATTCAACATTCAGCATTATCGGGGGACACTTTGTGGTAAATGTGTGCACCCCATATACCGCTGCCTCCTCGGTCTGAGGCTCTGGTTCATTGTGATCCGCTGTGGATCTGTCCTCCTCTGCAACATGGTGGTTTGCAGGATTAGCAGGGTTTGCAGCTCACCTGCACATACATTGGAGGTGTCCCATTGTTCCACAGCCCTTGCAAACGTATCATTTGAAGCAGCATGAATGGAAATGATGATCACCCCCGCAGCACTAACAAGGTGTTAATGGCCTAGCATTCATCACTCTTGATGGTGGACTCTGAGACATCTGTGGACATGCAGCTGCAGGCATGTGAGGCCTGCCCTGTACGTTACCATTCGAAAACAACATTACTTTGTTCACAGTACTTGTAGCAGCACTCGTGTGCTGAGAGATTTGCTTGGTATTGTCACTGGTGGCGATGAATGCCTGGGCTATCGTTATGGCTTTATTCAAGTTTGGGATCTCTACAGTCAAAAGTTTGCAAAATATTACTTCACGGCCCCCCAATGCCAAGTACAAAGAAGTCCCTGAGCATGTGCTCCAAATGTCCTTCAAATTCGCAATGTCCTGCAAGGCGCCTTAGCTCGGCGACATAACTCGCCACTTCCTGGCCGTCAGATCTCTTGCACGTATAGAACCGGTACCTCGCCATCAGAACGCTTTGGACCAGTGTGCACAAATCATCGTACGATTTCTTTGTGGGTTTTGCTGGAGCAAGCAGATTTTTCATGAGGCGATACGTTGGTGCCCCGCAAACGGTGAGGAGAATCGCCCTTCATTTGACAGCGTTCGCTTCTCCTTCCAGCTCGTTGGCCACAAAGTATTGGTCGAATCGCTCCATGAAGGTTTCCCAATCATCTCCCTCCGAAAATTTCTCCAGGATGCTCACTGTTCTCTGCATCGTTGCAGTTGGGTTCCTCATCTATATCTCATCGACAGTTGTAGTGTATGAATAAAGAGTCTGACCAGATACTGTGAGCTCAAAGTATAGTGTGACCGTAGTCTTTTATTGCAAGTCTCCAGCATGCCTCTCCAGCCTGTGAGGCCACCTTAGGTACAGATGCTCCCAAGGGATTGTGGGATCCCTTGGGACTCCAGGGGATGAGCCCTCTGGTGGTTAAACAAGGTATTTACAGGTTTACATATATAACACTGACCAAGGGCCGTGTGGCTCTTTGTCGGCCGGCGTGGATACGATGGGCCGAAATGGTGTCCTTCTGCGCTGAAAATTTCTATGTTTCTCTGTTTCTATGTCACATCAGTCACTGAATAGGTTCCACATGAAATGGTCTCCAAACTCTTGCAGGGCATCGCCATTGAGCCTTTACCATCTTCCACAACTCATTGCCGCTTCCTCTACCACACCTTCACTTCAACAGAGTCATAGGGAGTAACAAAACTGACCTCTCTCTGGGCGGGTTAAGGTCCATCACCTCACTATTGATGTGCCACTGATAATGCTGCAGGATGTGAACGATATCCGAGATGTGCAGCGCTGCAGCACTCTGAGCGATTCTCCCTGCCGCCTGACTCACAGCCAGCTCCGACCCGCTTTCCCCCAGCGGTCCGTCTGGTGGGCGGCAGGGCAATCGTAGACAGTCCTCAATGAGGAAATAGCCGGATTTCCAGCTACCGGCATAGGCGGGCAGCAGGCCGGTGCGCCGGGAGAACCGGCAGGACCAATCTTGCAGCGGGCAGAACGTGGGCGGCACCGGAGGAATCGCCCAAAAAAACATCATTTCCGGCGGAAAATCGGCGGCTGTGGGCGGCACTGCCACCAATATTGGGGCCATACATATTTACAGCACGGAAGGAGGCCATTTCAGCCCATCGAATCCACGTTGGCTGACCAAGAGCTACCCAGCCTAATCCCACTTTCCAACTCTTGGTCCGTAATCCTGTAGCTTACGGCACTTCGAGTGCACATCCCCAAGTATTTTTTTTAATGTGGTGAGGGTTTCTGCCTCTACCACCCTTTCAGGCAGTGAGTTCCAGACCCCCACCACCCTCTGGGTAAAGAAACTTTTCCTCATCTCCCCTCTAAACCTCCTACCAATTACTTTAAATCTATGCCCCCTGGTTGTTGACCCCTCTGCCAAGAGAAACAGGTCCTTCCTATCCACTCTATCCAGGTCCCTCATAATTTTATCATCATCATCATTATAGGCAGTCCCTTGAAATTGAGGAAGACTTGCTTCCACTCTAAAAGTGAGTTCTCAGGTGACTGAACAGTCCAATACGGGAATTACAGTCTCTGTCACAGGTGGGACAGACAGTGGTTGAAGGAAAGGGTGAGTGGGGAGCCTGGTTTGCCGCACGTTCCTTCCGCTGCCTGCGCTTGTTTTCTGCATGCTCTCAGCGACGAGACTCGAGGTGTTCAGCGCCCTGCCGGATGCTCTTCCTCCACTTAGGAATTAGCCATTTTATACACCTCAATCAGGTTTCCCCTCAGCCTCCTCTGTTCCAAGGAAAACAAACCCAGCCTATCCAATCTTTCCTCATAGCTAAAATTCTCCAGTCCAGGCAACATCCTCGTAAATCTCCTCTGTATCCTTTCTGGTGCAATCACATCTTTCTTGTATTGCGGCAACAAGAACTGCACACAGTACTCTAGTTTACAGCCGTATTTGAGTTTTTATTCCTGATACATTTCTGGTTCAGCATTTCAGCTGGACTGTCTTTATCTGTTCAATATCTGGCTAATGTGCAGCGAATCCAGGAAACAAACAGAAAATCCCATTATTGCTTATATCCCGGACCATCATGTCACCTCCTTCAACTTTGGGTGGCAATTGAATCAACTCTATAATAGACCTTCGATAGGCTATAAACTGCAAAATTAATCTATTCAAATAAAACAAGCAATGGGACCGTGTAGGTTTTCTGTAGTTACAGAATTAGCCAGGGTCAGTCATGGTTCAGTGGTATCACGCTTGCCTCTAAGTCAGATAGATCGTGGGTTGAAGCTCCACATAATCCAGGCTGACACTCCAGGGGAGTGATGTACTGTTGGAGGTGCTGTCTTTTGGATGAGATATTAAACAGAGGCCACGTCTACCCTCTCAGGTGGATTTAAAAGGTCCCACGGCACTATTCAAAGAAGAGCAGGGGTGTTCTCCCTGGCGTTCTGGATAATCAACATCAATAAATTAGATCATTTATTTCATTACTGCTTGTGGGATCTTGCTGTGCGCAAATTGGCTGCCGCATTTCCTACATTACAACAGTGACTGTACTTCAAAAGTACTTCATTGGCTGTAAAGCGCTTTGGGACATCCTGGGATTGTGGGCGCTATAGAAATGCAAGATGTTCTTTCCTTTCTTTAACTATCCCTCCTCACAAGATGGGCAAAAACAATCAGTTGCATCTGCTGTGCTAAAATGCTTTGTAAACTTACCAAACAGAGAAGGGATAGTTGCTGGGGGTGAAGGTGGGTGTGGAGAGAGAGAAATGCAGATGCAGCAGGAGAGCCAATTTGGGTTGGGTTGGAAGGGGAAACTCCAGCCAAGGTCTCTGAATATTTTTCATGCCAGTTTTTGGCTGACTAGGCATAGAGTCTCTCTGGCCCATATAACCCTGTTTGATCACATTGTTCAAATTGGACAAGATAGCCCGAGAAATACTTTTCACTAAATGAATGAGAGAAAGGAAATTGAAAACTGTGTCCCTTGAAATGACAAAGCTCCAATAAGCATACATGCAAACAAAACCCACAAGGTGATTGTATGTGAATTGAATGGCCTGAATCCTTTCACCAAATTCCTAAATAGCCAAAACCAGGTGATTGTAGTTGAACTGAATGGGACTAATATCTGACCAGCCAAAATTTCTATATTGTAGGATAACATATAGAAACCAACTCCAAGGGCTAGATTTTCCACGTTTTTGCATGCTTAACGCCCACTTAATGTCCACTTTACCGCTGAAATGACGTATAACGCCCAGATATCACCCATTTAGCCACAAAATGGAAACTGACAGGCATTTTTCGGAAACTTATCGCCGAGCGTTACTTTCCCCATGTGCATAATGCCGGGAAAAAATGATACCTCCTGCCCACTTTGTTTGGGTGGAATAATCAGAATGGGCAAAATCAACACCCATAATATCGCCCAGCGTTAGTTTCCGTATGGAATTAACGCCGAGATTCAATAATACCGCCCGCCCACTTTTTTTTGTCGTAAGGATCACATTTGGTGAAACTAACGCCCAGGAGATCGCCCAGTGTCACTTTCACCACCTCGCACACATATCGCCCACAATATCGCTCGCCCAAAGTACCACTCAGGAAAAGTGGAACTGTTCTAAACTAAAGCCAGCGGTGTGGCTGCCATTTTTTAAGTCGCAGGTCGCTTCATTCAAAAAGCTACTTCAACTTCGGGGGAGTTTGCATTGACTCTGGAGTTCTTCTCAGGTGAAATGAACATCACAACAGACATATTTTCAGACTCTGGACTATTGGGGGTTTACTCTAGGTGTATTTTAGTGAGGAAATTATTGCTTCTGATCAATCGCTATTATACTTTCATTTCAATGGGGCCAGCCATTTCTCAGCCTGCAACGATTAATACGCAGATGCTGCAGAGTGCAGATGGCTCAATATGTGATGCACATCATTATGTGCCCAATTTAAGACGTGCAAGAATGAGGAGGAGGGCCAGACCATACACACCCCGCACGTACAGGGAAAAGAGGTCTTATCCTGACATGTCCGACCACACCTGCCTTTGGAAACTGCGCTTCCATAAGGTGGTGATCAATGAAATATGTGAGCTCATCAGGACGTCACTGTCGGTCGAGGTCAAGGTCACCGCAGCACTGTCTTTCTATGTGTCCGGTTCCTTTCTGGACTCCACGGTCGAGATTAACTCTGTCTCACCATGCCACCCATCGCTGCATTAGACAGGTCACCGAGGCCCTGTACGCGAGAAGGATGGACTTTATCAGCTTCCCCAAGACCACGGTAGCTCAGACTGACAGGACTGGAGCATTCTACCGCATTGCTAAGTTCCCCAGGGTGCAGGGAGCTATACAGTGCACTCACATCGTCATGCGGCCACTTCTCAGGACCCGGAGCGTTTTCGTAACAGAAAAGGATTTCACTTCCTGAATGTCCAACTAGTTGTCGACCACAACCAGATCATAATGGCAGTGAATGCCAAGTGTCCGGGGCTCACAATCCTGCGTGAGAGCGCTGTCTCTGACATGTTTAAGAGTCAGCCACAAGAACAATGCTGGATGCTTGGTGATAACCGATATGGCCTAGCCACCTGGCTGATGATCTCCTTGCGTGACACCCACACCGAGGCCGAGAAGCGATACAACCAGAGCCACAGAGACACACCCAATGTGGTCCAGAAGACGATAACTGTGCTTAAGATGACTGGACCACCCAGGAGGGGAGCAAATAGGTAAATTCGTGGGCGTGTGCTCCATGCAGCACAACCTGGCTATCGGGAGGGGCTAAGAATTACCAGAAGGGACTGATGCTCCACCTCAGGAGAGAGAGGAAGAGGACGACGAGGGGCTGGATGCTGACCTAGGGCCAAACAATCAGGCTGGCTATGCAACCATGCCCACGCCCCCTCCAGACCGCAGGAAAGAGCCCATGGTGGCTACATAGCTGCAAGACTCTTACGTGAGGAGCTGATATCTGAACGATTTGCCTGAAAGAACGTTGCTGTAAGTGACAACGCTGACACACTGCTGTGTGTGTGTGCAGCTCAGAGATCAATGGTACCCATCACCTTGGTGCCATTAAAGTTTATATTGATTGAATTTAAGTTTAATTATACCCTTTCATGTTAAGGAATCACCTGTGTGTAACGGTCCAGCTATCTGAGACAATGCGCAACAAGGTTATGTTCAATAAAAAAAATGTTATCCCAACATTGGTCTGAAATCATAAATATCATGGACAAAAACACCCAACCCCTGCCCACACCCCACTTTTTCTATCATTGACATCAATCAAATGTTCAACATGTCCAGCAACATAGAATACAAAGGCAAAGCAGGAGGGTGGTCCCCACACATTACAACAAATTGCATACACCCAGATGGAGATATAACACAGTCATCACCTGCGGACATGCACCTCACTTTCCTTCCCCCCTCTCCTTCTCCCCACCTCTACCCCTTTCCTTCCTCGTTCCACGGCACCTGGCCAAAGAGCTCCTCAGGCAGTGCCTCATTGGAGGGGATGAAGGCAGAGGTGGTGGTTGCACGGGTACGGGAGTGGGGGGTGCCGAGGGGGCAACATTCTCTGATGCAGAAGCAGGATCTTGGTCCTGCCTCTTATCTGTCATTCGCAGTGGTAGTGCGGAACCTAGGGGAGGAGTGCCGCGCTCGCGGACCACTGGGATGCCTGTGGCAGCAGTGTTCCTGGCTATCGCCTCCAGGGGCTCCACTAGGCGCGGAATGTAGTCGGTCATGGTGACCAGCTGTTTGGATATGCCCCCTAATGCTTCGATGAGCTGGTCACCAATGTCTACAGTCCTCCTGGACAACTGAACCACCTTTCTGCTGTCATGTCGCGCTTGTGGAACAGACGTGCCGCATCCACGAGGCCTCCGCGGGGTTGGCGCCGTCCTGGGGACAAATGGGGTGCCCTGTGGAGAGATCCCCGTGGCCAGTATCTCCAGGTTGGAGGCGGGAATGACCGGAGGACCACTAGATTGCCTTGGGGTGGAATGGCTTCTGGAGCATGGCGTTGCAGGTTCCTCGAAGTCTGCGCTCTCATCCGTAGAGAACAGACCAAGCGGATTGATGGGCAAGAATCGGAGCTCCTCTGCACCAGATGTAGTAGGATCGTCCGCCAGCTCCTGCCCCTCGCCCCCACCTTCTGGCCTTTGTGGCCTTGCCTGGGGCCGTGCTGCTGGCTGAGCTGCAAAACACAAATGAGGTTATTAGAGGAGAAGTGGGTGGTAGGGTGACAAGGTGAGTCCAGCGCTACACGCAGCATATGCACGACAAAAACACCACTGCTCTCAAAATCATCACAGACATCACATTTTATGACCATCAACACATTCTGCATTGCAATGATTTTCATTAGGCCAGCATTATTTCTAGGACAATTTTAGAAATCATCTATCATATAAGTGGGTATGAGTGGGTGTGGCATCTATAGACTTTACATGACGCAATGGTGTCAACTTTACTCATGTCGCTTCACTTCAGGGTCTGCAGATGTGTCCGTGCCTGTCCGGGTGTGCTTCCCCACGAGTGCGAGCACCCACTCCTCCATGTCAGTGATGTTGCTGGGGACTCGTGGCCCCTCCACCCTTTCGCCTCTGCACGGACCTCATCGTCGATAGCTTCTTCTGTAAAAGGTGACAGGACGACATGACATGAGATCATTGCGTGATATCATTGCTAGGTACTGTCACGACACTGAAACAACACAAAACCGACAGATTATGAAAATGATCATTCTTTACTTAAAGGCGTGCACCGTGACTGCAGACTTTGACTACAACATTCCCTGTAAAAGTGAAAGACCTCACACCTGCTGATAGTCGCTCATGACTGCTACAAATCAAATTATCTAAATACATAAGTACATGTAAATAAATGTAACACTCTTGCGGATCCTACAAGGTCGTCCATCGTTTGCGGCAGTGGTTACACTCACCGAACCTCTTTGGTCGCCGACGAGACCACCTCTGCTATCTCGGCCCATGTCCTCTGGTAGGCCTTTGGGGTGGGCTTCCCACGCCCTCCCTGTATCAAATCATCCCAGCGTAACTCGACCTCCTGCAGGAGGGAGGCATTTTGCCTCTTCCGAGAACCTCCTCATTCTTTTGCGCCCTCCAATGTGCTCCTCTCCCAGCTCACTGCTCTCTCCAGCATCAGTCTCCACAGCGTGCTGTGATGCCTCCTCCTCTCCTTCCATTATAGGCCAAATTCGGGCAAATATGTGGTTGGTAACAGCTAATTTTTGTTTGCCTACTTGCTGTGAAGCTCTAAAGTCTCCCTCCTTCCTCCCAAAGCAGCCACACCACAACCAGACTTCACTCCCTCTTAGCTCCCTCTCTCTCTGTCTCCTCTTCTGCGGATGTCATGATGACCCTTGACCTCCTGAATCGCGGGAATCGAGCGTTGCCATGCCGTTGCTAAGGACGGCGACACTTTATGGCAGAAGGTCAGAGAGATTTAACGCGACCACCCATTTCAGATCGCTTGCGCTAATGCCCAATTTTAAAAATGGAGACTAGGGACTTTGAGAATGGGTGAAAAGCCGGCGATCTGAAAACTAATTTTTACCGCCCACACCGGAAATAACTCTCATTTTTGGGCAATCTGCACAAAAGTTTAAAATCTAGCCCCAAGACTGGGAATTTCTTCTGAGCTGCTCCCCCTCCAAAGCACAGCTTCTAATTTGGACAAGAAAAGATGGCTACATGGTTGAGGAGTTTGAGCAGAGGTGGGTGATGCATGGAATATCTGACCCAGGGGTGGCAGTGTGAGCGGAGGATGTCATCAATTTCGGAAGAATTTTTGGTAAACAGGGCTATTGAAGGTTGATGGTAAACCAGAGCAGGATTTGTGTGTGAACATTAAGACTCCTGTGGTGGGTAGAAATGTTTTATTTTTCCTGCTTGTGTACAGGCTTGAGTTCTGAAGGATATTGGGACATATATATCAGAGGGGAAGGGGAAGTGTGAGAGGGTGCTTTTGTTAAGCAATCTAAAGACGATTCACAGGTAACCATGGTCCTTTGGAGTTTGCTTTATTGCCTTTGGGAGTCAGGGAGAATTGTTTCAGAGTTTCTCCTGAAATTAACCAAGAACAAATTCCTTCCTGGCAGTTTTTTCTCTGATTTTTCCCGCCCATTACTCGTGGTTGGTGAGTGTGGAGCACAAGGTTGTGCGGTCCAACAGATGGAGCGAGTGTGGCTGCCAATATTTGGAACTGTTGAAAGCATATAATTCATTAGCAATGTGAAGAGCAAACAAAGACAGCAGCGATCCATCAAACTCTTGTCTAATAACAGGGTTCAGATACCCAAATGCTTAGCTCCAGTAAAAATAATAAGAAAGGAAAGAACTTGCATTTATATAGCATCTTTTAAGATCTCAGGTCATCCCAAAGTGCTTTACAGCCAATGAAGCATTTGTGTAGTATAGTCATTGTTGTAATGGAGGAAATGCGGCAGCCAATTTGCATACAGCAAGCTCCCACAAACAGCAATGAGATAATGGCAATATAATCTGTTTTAGAGATGTTGGTTGAGGGATATATGTTTTCCAGGACATTGGATGACCTGTGCTGCTCTTTGAAATAGTGTTGTGAGGTCTTTTGCAGTCAGCCGAGAGGAATGTTGGAGCTTCGGTTTAATGTCCAATCCAATAGATGGCACCTCAGACAGTGCAGCACTCTCTCAGTATCACACCGAGCTGTCAGCCCAGCTGATTTATCCAAGTCCTGGGATGGGGTTTGAACCCATGACCTTCTGACACAAAGGCAGAAATGATAGCACTGAGACAAGACTATGGGGCCAAGTTTCCACAGGAGTTGCTCCTATTTTTTTGGAGCAACTAATTTTTTTTGGAGTATCTTAAAAATCACAATTCTCCACATTTAGTTTACTCCAGTTTCAATGAGTTAGTTCAGTTTCTTTTTAGCCACTTACGTCTGTTTTGGCCATTTAAGCAAGTTTAGACAGCCAATAGTTACTCCAAACTAACTTAGGCCAGCATATGTGTCCACTTTTGTACGCTCAGAAAAACCTTGCGGACACTTTAGAAATCAGGCACAGGTAGCCAGAGATAGGGAGGAAGGGAAGTTAGAGGATTTTCCAAAGCACGAAACACTTTCACAACACCATTAAAGAAGCATAAGTACATTTAAAGCACTAAGCATTAAACAAAGCACAAAATGTAATAAGCAGTTAATTAACAAATAAAAAATAAAAAATAGAAGTCCTATCTTTATGTGAAGGGAAGACAGTGGGCAGCCGATGAGGGAGAGGGGAGGAGAGGAAGGGGGAGGAGAGGAAGGGGAGGAGGGGGGAGAGGGAGAGAGGAGAGGGGGAAAGGAGGGGGGAGGAGGAGGGAAGAGGGGAGGAGAGGAGTGGTGGAGAGGAGGGGGAGAGGAGGAGGGTGAGAGGAGGTGGGGAGAGGAAAGGGGGGGAGGAGGAGGGAGGAGGAGGGAGGAGGGGGAGGAGGAGGGGAGAGGAGGAGGGGGAGGAGGAGGGGGGAGAGGAGGTGGGGAGAGGAAAGGGGGGGAGGAGGGGGAGGAGGAGGGGAGAGAGGAGGGGGGAGAGGAGGGGGGAGAGGAGGGGAGGAGGAGGGGGAGAGGAGGGGGGAGAGGAGGGGGAGGAGGAGGGGGAGAGGAGAGAGGAGGGAGAGGAGGAGGGAGAGAGGAGGGGGGAGGAGGAGGGGAAGAGGAGGGGGGACGGAAGGGGGGGAGCAGGAGGCGGGGAGAAGGGGAGGAGAGGAGGGGGTGGGAGGAGGAGGAGGAGGGGGAGAGAGGAGGGGAATGAGGAGGGGGATGAGGAGGGGGATGAGGAGGGGGAGGGGGGGAGAGGAGGGGGATGAGGAGGGGGAGGGGGGAGAGGAGGGGAGGAGGAGGAGGGGGGAGAGAGGACGGGGAGAGGAGGGGGAGAGAGAGAAGGGGAGAGGGGGGAGAGGATGGAGTGGTGCAAGAGGAGGGGGGAGTAGAGGCGGGGGGAAGAGGAGGGGGGGCAACGTTAAACAGATGAGCCTGCCCAGGTCCCATTCTACTCACGTCTTGCCCCCAATCTCTTTACTTTCCTACTAGCCCTGCCCCCCCGAACATTTCTGAGACATCCCCAAGGAACACTTGATGGCCTCAGTCATCTTCCTTCTTGATGGTCACTTTTGCCAGCTCCTTCTCCCTTTCTTCTTTGGCTTTCTGTTCCTGGGATCTCCTGTCTCCGATGACGGACATTGCCGTCTGCTCCCTTGCAGGTCGCGGCGGGGAGCCCATTCGGCCAGGGCTAGGGGCAGCATGCTTTGGGCCCCTCCCACACAGCCTGCAGCACACATACACAGAATCTGAGGGTGAGGAGCTACTGCACATGCGCGCACACTCTAGCGCGCATGTGCAGAAGTCCTGCCACTGTTTTCAGCGCTGGGACCTGGCTCCACCCCCCACGTGTTCTGCTGCCCTACCACAGGGCCCTACATTGGTGTTGCTGAGTGGAGAATACGAAGATAAATAATAGGCGCGTTTCTGTTCTAAAAAGTCGGCACACCTCACGAAAGTGCGCTATTCTAACCGTGGGTGAAAACTTGGGTCCTATAATATAAATAGTTATTCTAAGGAATACATTTCCACTTCATGTGTATTTCATACAGGGTGTGAGATGTCCATTTTATTGTAAGTTGTGAATTCATGAATTCAATAGTTCCTATATACTTTTATTAGCCTGTCTATCTCCTGCTTTTTTGAGTAGTTTAAAAAGACACTAAAACAGTTGTAAGCCATCATCAATTCATGTGAATCGGAAAGAGCATTTGCAAACAGCACATGGGGAGAAAAAAACATGAGAGATGAAGAAACCTGCCAAAGTTACAGCATTGAGTTGCTGCATTGCGTTGTGCTGTGCATTGAGTTGCAGCATTGAATTATAGCATTGTACTGTGTACTGAGTTACAACATTGAGTTACATTGAATTGCTGCATTGAATTGCTGCATTGAGTTACAACATTGAGTTACAACATTGAGTTACAACATTGAGTTACATCATTGAGTTGCTGCATTGAGTTGCTGCATTGAGTTGCAGCATTGAGTTGCAGCACTGAGTTGCTGCATTGAGTTACAGCATTGAGTTACAGCATTGAGTTGCTGCATTGAGTTGCTGTATTGAGTTCCTGCATTGAGTTCCTGCATTGAGTTGAAGCATTGACTTGAAGCATTGAGTTGCTGCATTGAATTGCTGTATTGAGTTGCTGCATTGAGTTGAAAATTGAGTTCCTGCATTGAGTTGAAGCATTGAGTTGCTGCATTGAGTTGCAGCACTGAGTTGCTGCATTGAGTTGCTGCATTGAGTTGCTGCATTGAGTTGCAGCACTGAGTTGCTGCATTGAGTTACAGCATTGAGTTGAAGCAGAGTTGCTGCATTTAGTTGCAGCACTGAGTTGCTGCATTGAGTTGCAGCATTTAGTTGCAGCACTGAGTTGCTGCATTAAGTTGCAGCACTGAGTTGCAGCATTGAGTTGCAGCACTGAGTTGCTGCATTGAGTTACAGCATTGAGTTGAAGCAGAGTTGCTGCATTGAGTTGCTGCATTGAGTTGCAGCATTGAGTTGAAGCAGAGTTGCAGCATTTAGTTGCAGCACTGAGTTGCTGCATTGAGTTACAGCATTGAGTTGCAGCATTGAGTTGAATCAGAGTTGCTGCATTTAGTTGCTGCATTGAGTTGCTGCATTGAGTTACAGCATTGAGTTGCAGCATTGAGTTGCAGCATTGCGTTGCAGCACTGAGTTGCTGCATTGAGTTGCTGTATTGAGTTGCTGTATCGAGTTACAGCATTGAGTTGCTGCATTGAGTTACAGCATTGCGTTGCAGCATTGAGTTGAAGCAGAGTTGCAGCATTTAGTTGCAGCATTGAGTTGCTGCATTGAGTTGCTGCATTGAGTTGCTGCATTGAGTTGAAGCAGAGTTGCAGCATTTAGTTGCAGCACTGAGTTGCTGTATTGATCTGATGCATTGAGTTGCAGCATTGAGTTGCTGCATTGCGTTGCCGCACTGAGTTGCTGCATTGAGTTGTTGCATTGAGTTGCTGCATTTATTTGCAGCACTGAGTTGCATCACTGAGTTGCAGCATTGAGTTGCTGCATTTAGTTGCAGCACTGACTTGCAGTACTGAGTTGCAGTATTGAGTTGCTGCATTGGGTTACAGCATTGAGTTGCAGCATTGAGTTACAGCATTGGGTTGTGCTGTGCATTGAGTTGCAGCACTAAGTTGTACATGAGATGTGTATTGAGTACTGCATTGAATTTAAGCATTGAGTTGTGAATTGAGTTGCAGCATTTCATTGCAGCACTGAGTTAAGCATTTAGTTGTGCATTGAGATGAAACACTGAGTTGTACATTGAATCACAGCATTGAGTTGCAACACTGAGTTGCAGCATTGAGTTGGGAATTGAGTCACAGCATTGATTTGTGAAATTAGTTTCAGCATTGAGTTGTACCTTGAATTGTAGCATATTATTGTGCATTGAGTTGTGCATTGGATTGCAACTTTGAGTTGCAGTATTGCATTGCAGCACTGAGTTGTGCATTGAGTTATAGTATTAAGTTGTAGCATTGAGTTGTGCATTGAATTGTTAATTGATTTCTGCCATTAGTTTCAGTATTGATTTCAGTTGAACATAAGAACATAAGTAAGAGGAGCAGGAGTAGGCCATAAGGCCCCTCGAGCCTGCTCCGCCATTCAATAAGATCATGGCTGATCTGATCTTGGCCTCAACTCCACTTCCATGCCCGCTCCCCCTAACCCCTTATTCCCTTATCGTTTAAATGTATTCAATGTCCCAGCTTCCACAGCTCGCTGAGGCAGCAAATTCCACAGATTAACAACCCTCTGAGCGAAGAAATTTCCTCTCTTCTCAGTTTTAAATGGGCTGCCCCTTATTCTAAGATCATGCCCTCTAGTTCTAGTCTCCCCCATCAGTGGAAACATCCTCTCTGCATCCACCTTGTTAAGCCCCCTCATAATCATACGTTTCGATAAGATCACCTCTCATTCTTCTGAATTCCAATGAGTAGAGGCCCAACCTACTCAATCTTTCCTCATAAGTCAACCCCCTCATCTCCGGAATCAACCTAGTGAACCTCCTCTAAACTGCCTCCAAAGCAAGTATATCCTTTTGTAAATATGGAAACCAAAACTGCACGCAGTATTCCAGGTGTGGCCTCACCAATACCCTGCATAGCTGTAGCAAGACTTCTCTGCTTTTATACTCCATCCCCTTTGCAATAAAGACCAAGATTCCATTGGCCTTCCTGATCACTTGCTGTAACTGCATACTATCCTTTTGTGTTTCATGCACAAGGATCCCCAGGTCCCGCTGTACTGCAGCACTTTGCAATCTTTCTCCATTTAAATAATAACTTGCTCTTTGATTTTTTCTGCCAAAGTGCATGACCTCACACTTTCCAACATTATACTCCATCTGCCAAATTTTTGCCCACTCACTTAGCCTGCCTATGTCCTTTTGCAGATTTTTTGTATCCTCCTCAAACATTGCTTTTCCTCCCATCTTTGTATCATCAGCAAACTTGGCTACGTTACACTCAGTCCTTTCTTCCAAGTCGTTAATATAGATTGTAAATAGTTGGGTCCCAGCACTGATCCCTGCGGCACCCCGCTAGTTACTGATTGCCAACCAGAGAATGAACCATTTATCCCGACTCTGTTTTCTGTTAGTTAGCCAATCCTCTATCCATGCTAATATATTACCCTCAATAAAGTGAACTTTTATCTTGTGCAGTAACCTTTTATGTGGCACCTTGTCAAATGCCTTCAGGAAGTCCAAATACACCACATCCGCTGGTTCCTCTTTATCCACCCTGTTCGTTATATCCTCAAAGAATTCCAGAAAATTTGTCAAACATGACTTCCCTTTCATAAATCCATGCTGACTCTGCCTGACCGAATTTTGCTTTTCCAAATGTCCTGCTACTGCTTCTTTAATAATGGACTCCAACATTTCCCCAACCACAGATGTTAGGTTAACTGGTCTGTAGTTTCCTGCTTTTTGTCTGCCTCCTTTTTTAAATAGGGGCGTTACATTTTCAGTTTTCTAATCTGCTGGGACCTCCCCAAAATCCATGGAATTTTTGTAAATTATAACCATTGCATCCACAATCCCTGCCGCTACTTCTCTTAAGACCCGAGGATGCAAGCCATCAGGTCCAGGAGATTTATCTGCCTTTAAAAGTCCCATTATCTTACTGAGTACCACCTCCTTAGTGATTATAATTGTATTAAGTTCCTCCCCCACTATAGCCCCTTGACTATCCACTGTTGGAATATTGTTAGTGTCATCTACCATAACGACTGATGCAAAATATTTGTTCAGAGTTTCTGCCATCCCCATTACTAATTCCCCAGTCTCGTTGTCTAAGGGACCAACATTTACTTCAGCCACTCTTTTCCTTTTTATATACCTATAGAAACTCTCACTAGCTGTTTTTATATTTTGTGCTAGTTTACTTTCATAGGGTATCTTCCCTTTCTTAATCATTTTTTTAGTCATTCTTTGCTGGCTTTTAAAAGCTTCCCAGTCTTCTGTCCTCCCACTAGTTTTGGCCACTTTGTATGCCCTGTTTTTAATTGG
Source organism: Pristiophorus japonicus (assembly GCF_044704955.1). Lineage (NCBI taxonomy): Eukaryota > Metazoa > Chordata > Chondrichthyes > Pristiophoridae > Pristiophorus > Pristiophorus japonicus. The sequence goes on along the minus strand of NC_091989.1, from coordinate 81,393,649 downwards.
ATACCGTCCTTTATTTCTTTAGTTAGCCACGGCTGGCTCTCTTTTCTCTTACACCGTTTCCTCCTCACTGGAGTTGCAGCACCGTCTTGTGCATTGACTTGTGCATTGAATTGCAGCTTGAGTTGTACATTGAGTTGTGCATTGAGTTGCAATGCTGAGTTCTACCTAGAGTTGTGCATTGACTTGCACATTGATTTGTGCAATTAGTTCTACATTGAATTGCAGCATTGACCTCTGCATTCAGTTGTGCATTGAGTCACAGCATTCAGTTGTACATTGAATTAGAGCACTGAGTTAAGCATTGAGTTAAGCATTGAGTTGCAGCACTGAGTTGCGTGTTGAGTAGCATAATTGAGTCGCAGCATTGAGTTGTAGTATTGAGTTGTGCATTGATTTTTGCATTGAGTACTGCATTGAGTTGTAGCATTGAGTTGTAAGCATTGAGTTGTAGCATTGAGTTGGGCAATTAATTGTAGAATTGGGTTGCAGCATTGAGTTGAGCAATTGTTGTGGTAAAAATAAACCACTCTCGAGCCTACTGAGTCCAGCAAGTAAAGAGTTTATTCAAGCACATGCAAGGAGTGATCCTCAGTTGCCCCTGAGATACCACACTCAACAATACAGAGTTTGCAGCATACTTTTATAATACACAAGTTACTGTAATTTGAATTGTTTTGCGACAGTCATAAATCAGTACACACAGTTTCAAAACTTATAACCCATCGATGGAGTTATTCAAGTCCAGCAGGTGTCTCCCTTTATCTTAACTCCTGCCAGCCTTGGACTCCCATTCCTATGGTAACTCCTAATTTGGCCTTCAGTCTCCCTATCTTCTTGTTCTGCACATAACAATGAGTAATTTATCCAAGCTTCTAAATAAGTTGGCTAAATGAAGATACCTGTGGTCAAATATCCCAGCATGTCTCAGTGAAGAGCCATTACTATTTACAACGTTTATTTCAAAGATACACTTTACTAACAATTCAAGCATTGCTATTGTAATGTTAGCCTAGCTACACTTGTCCCATTTCAGTCCCTCCTTTTGGACCCCTGGTCAGGCTACGCTGACCCAGGCGAGACACCCCCATGATCCTCTACCCACCAATTACTCCAGGAATCCTTCTGGAGTTCAGTGGATTTCAGATTCTCTAATTTGATTTGATTTTTTAAGTTCCCTTATGGTTTCACCGAGATCCTAATGACCTATGCTAGTCCTGGAACCGCCATCTCTTTAGATAGCAAAATCATCACATACGTTTCTCAACTTCCCCTTCCCTATGGCGTTCTTGGTTACACAGAAACATAGAAAATAGGTGCAGGAGTAGGCCATTCGACCCTTCGAGCCCGCACCATCATTCAAAATGATCATGGCTGATCATGCAACTTCAGTACCCCATTCTTGCTTTCTCTCCATACCCCTTGATCCCTTTAGCCATAAGGGCCACATCTAACTCCCTTTTGAATATATCTAGTGAACTGGCCTCAACAACTTTCTATGGGAGAGAATTCCACAGGTTCACAATTCTCTGAGTGAAGAAGTTTTTCCTCATCTCGGTCCTAAATGGCTTACCCCCTTATCCTTAGACTGTAACCCCTGGTTCTGGACTTCCCCAACATCGGGAACATTCTTTCTACATCTAACCTGTCCAATCCCATCAGAATTTTATATGTTTCTATGAGATCCCCTCTCATTCTTCTAAATTCCAGTGAATATAAGCGTAGTTGATCCAGTCTTTCTTCATATGTCAGTCCTGCCATCCCGGGAATCAGTCTGGTGAACCTTCGCTGCACTCCCTCAATAGCAAGAATGTCCTTCCTCAGATTAGGAGACCAAAACTGTACACAATATTCAAGGTGTGGCCTCACCAAGGCCCTGTACAACTGCAGTAAGACCTCCCTGCTCCGATACTCAAATCCTCTCGCTATGAAGGCCAACATGCCATTTGCTTTCTTCACCGCCTGCTGTACCTGCATGCCAACATTCAATGACTGATGTACCATGACACCCAGGTCTCGTTGCACCTCCCCTTTTCCTAATCTATCACCATTCAGATAATATTCTGCCTTCCTGGTTTTGCCACCAAAGTGGATAACCTCACACTTATCTACATTATACTGCATCTGCCATGCATTTGCCCACTCATCTAACCTATCCAAGTCACTCTGCAGCCTCTTAGCAACCTCCTCACAGCTCACACTGCCACCCAGCTTAGTGTCATCTGCAAACTTGGAGATATTACATTCAATTCCTTCGTCTAAATCATTAATGTATATTGTAAATAGCTGGGGGCCCAACACTGAACCTTGTGGTACCCCACTAGTCACTGCCTGCCATTCTGAAAAGGACCTGTTTATTCCTACTCTTTGCTTCCTGTCTGCCAACCAGTTCTATATCCACATCAATACATTACTTCCTATACCATGTGATTTAATTTTGCACACTAATCTCTTGTGGGGACCTTGTGAAGAGCCTTTTGAAAGTCCAAATACACCACATCCACTGGTTCTCCCTTGTCCACTCTACCAGTTACATCCTCAAAAAATTCTAGAAGATTTGTCAAGCATGGTTTCCCTTTCATAAATCCATGCTGACTTGGACTGATCCTGTCACTGCTTTCCAAATGCGCTGCTATTACATCTTTAATAATTGATTCCAACATTTTCCCCACTGCCGATGTCAAGCTAACCGGTCTATAATTCCCTGTTTTCTCTCTCCCTCCTTTTTTAAAAAGTGGGGTTACATTAGCTACCCAGAAACTGATCCAGAGTCCATGGAATGTTGGAAAATGACCACCTATGCATCCACTATTTGCAGTAGATACCAGAACGCACCCTTTATTAGCCAACGTTACCAGCTACACCGCCTGTGATACCATCAGTCTCTGGCAGCAACATATACAGAGACTGATCAATGGACCCGCTATAGATGCAATGGCTGCTGCCAGCCTCCCTACTTCCCACCAGTTATACTGCATTCTTCCCGCTCTGGCCCAGTTACTCGCAGAGTCCGCCAGTACTCTAACCACCCCGGGGCTAGATTCACCTGTAGCCTCCCCCTCATGATTGCTTGATGGCTCTGTTCAATGAACCCTCTGGTAGTGGCGACAGCCCTTTCTATCGCCACCCGGGGCGTCATTAATATTTAATTTACCCTTCCACCATGGGCGAGGAGCAACTTCTGACCCCTTACTCAAATTTAATTCACTATTCCAGTGTCTAATTTTACCTTGCCTACAATCCCCTCTGTTTCTTGAGTTCTTTCCAGATTCTACCCTGCCTGAGGTTTCCTCTGTTGCTTACTTGAGGCAGAGGAATTCTTTCCGACTTTTCATTTTATCATGATATTGGCTAGCCCTCTTAATCTGGATTAGCAGTATACCCAGATCAATTTGCTACCTCTTATATATCCATATGCTTCATGACACTAACCTTGTCCTTTCTGAATGTTGATATGATTTTGGCTTATGCATCAAAGTCTTGCTATATAGGTATATATTTATCAAATACACTCTCATTACAAGTTGGAGAAATACCAGAGCCTGTGAAATAATACAAAACCTAAGGGTGCGCTGAAATATTGTGCCACATAATTGTGCAGCTTATACTTCACTACCTCATTTACTGTTGGTTTCACTCGAACATAGGTTTTGAGACCTGTTAGACCCATAAAGCACGGTACAGGAGGCACCACTAAAACCACCCAATACTGGATTCATGCTGGCTTTTCCCACGCTCTGTTCCCTACAAAACACAATTACAGTTAAAGTTAGAATTCAGTCTCACAATCGCTGGTACGCTGACTAAGAACATACATCTTGAGCCAGAATGATGCAGATAAAGAAAACAGACATTGTAAAGAAAGCTGAAGTTTGACATAGACTTAAAAGATTCTTCAGATCTCACTTTTCCTCATATCCAGCTTGTGGATAATTCTTGCTAAACGTATCTCTCCCTAGCCTTTAATTTTCCCAATCCAACTCCCACATAACTCTCAACTTCAACTTCAATTTCAATCCCTCGAGCAGATACCAGTGTGTTTACCTCTTGTCTGATTGTTTCATTAATTAGATAGTTTCTTGAAGGATTATGTGTCAATGCTTAACAATTGTCTCACTTCCTGAGCCACATTAACCATTTCATGTCTTGCAGTTGTCAGTTGAGGGTCTTGGATATAGTGGATAGTAAGGGCCTATTTCCCTTGGTGGAGGGGTCAATTACAAGGGGGCATAGGTTTAAGGTGGTTGGTGAAAGGTTTAGAGGGGATTTGAGGGGGGGTGGGGGGCTTCTTCACGCAGAGGGTTGTGGGGGTCTGGAACTCACTGCCTGGAAGGGTGGTGGATGCAGAAACCCTCACCACATTTAAGAGGTGCTTGGATGGGCACTTGAAGTGCTGTAATCTGCAGGGTTACGAACCTAGAGTGTCTCATCCAGGATATAAAGACCAAAGCGTCTAGTCCAGGATATAAAGACCAGAGGTGATTAGTCATGATGATGACTTTATAATTTAGTGAACAATGTGTGAATAACCTCGGACAGGTTTGATTGATTTAAGTGCCCATCTTCTATAAGTAATGGTACTAGATTTTACCCTGGTGTGCTGGAATGACGCTGCCCTCTATCTGGCCAGCCTTCTGCTGTATGAAGGGGCAGTCGGTGTTGGCAGCCTGGCCCATGTCTCACTATCTGTCCTGGTGCTGGTCTTGGAAGAAGGGAATAGGAAACCTGGGAGTACAAAAAACACAATAACCTGTGTTAATCGAGTCATGAACCGGTCGTGGGATGAGCCTGGAGTAGATGCCTTCAATAGTACTGTAACCACACAGTTAAATTCAATAATGAGTTTTATCTCTGAGCCCATGCTTCCCATTGCACTCGAGCCTCACAGTTAGCAAGTTGTTGCTAATCAGATGGCAGTAATCCAGTTCTACAATAATTGTAGAATGACTGTGCTGTTACTATGGAAATATACTGATAATTAGCTCATCACATCACATCAGGCAGGCCCATAGTCAGCTGCATTGATTAATGGTGGCAATCAGTCTGAAATCTCGGTTGCTAACGTCAACTCAATCTATAACTGGCTCTGCCATCGAAGGAGACTTGCCCCAGTTTGAGAGGGAAAATGCTGCAGGATTTTTGTCGGACTTGTGGTCGGCCTCTTGGCTACCACTTATTCAGTTTACTTGTCTACAAGTGACTTTCCTCCAGGATGTTTACCTTTTCTATTGTTTCCCCTACCCCTGCATCGTTCAACGAACTCCCTCCAAGACTCTGAGCATGCTTCTAAACTCTCAGCCAGGGCTCCTGCTTGCTTGTAGTTACACATGGACTGCTGCTTCACCACAGTTAGTCAGTTTTATCTGTTTCTTCTGCAGGGCTCTAAATATTTGCCTTCAATTTCCTAATTAAACCTTGTCCTCCCAGCCCCTGTACCATCTCACTCTCTCTCTCTCTCTCTCTCTCTCTCTCTCGAGCTTTCTCCTTTCTGAATGAATTAGGTGTTTATTTTGATGAAGAAAGGTTGAGCAGGTTGGGCCTATACTCATTGGAGTTTAGAAGAATTAGAGGTGATCTTATTGAAATGTATAAGATTCTGAGGGGGCTTGACAGGGTAGATGCAGAGAGGATGTTTTCCCTCATGGGGGAATCTAGAACTAGGGGGCATAGTTTCAGAATAAGGGGTCACCCAATTAAAACGAAGATGAGGAGGAATTTCTTCTCTCAGAAGGTCATGAATCTATGGAATTCTCTACCCCAGGGAACTGTGGAGGCTGGGATGGTATGTAATGATGTGTGTATCGTCCCAGTACCTTAAATGTATTGTAAGTACTATGCCACACCACAGAGGGCGCTGCGGTGGGAAACCCTGGTAGTACCTGTAACAAAGGCTATATAAGGCTGACCACCACACCTGGGAGGCACTCTGGAGCTGAACAATGAAGGACGAAGGTCACAGCAGTTAGACTTACACCAGACCGTGTGGAGTCGGTGATTTGAGTGCTACATACACCACATTGGCAACGAGGAAGCGGACGAACTCCACGCAACCATGGCTACTCTGGGCTCGCTAAAGGATTTTACCGTGGGCAATGATTGGGAGGCCTTTACGGAAAGGCTCGAGTACTACTTCACAGCAAATGACCTGACGGAGGACACATACGCAATGAGAGAGAAACGTAAGGCGATATTGCTCTCCAGTTGTGGAGATGAGGTTTACTGTCTCGTCAGGAATTTGCTGGCACCTGGGAGCTCCAGGGACAAGTCATATGAGGAGCTGACTGAACTCATTCGTGACCAGTTGAAACCAAAGGAGAGCATCCTCAGATACAAATTTTACCATCACTGCAGACCTGAGGGCCAGGATGTCACCAAATATGCTGCGGACCTCAGGAGACTCGCGGCGCCATGTGATTTTGGGGCACACCTTGACGAGGCTTTGCGGGATGTTTTCATTATGGGGATTGGCCACGAGGGCCTCCTTCACAAGCTGCTGGCCACGGAACCCACAGTCACTCTGACAAAGGCCATCGCCATCAGCCGGGCATATATGACCTCGACTTGCAGCACCAAGCAAATGATCCACACAGTCTCGAACCCGGCAGGCACTGTCCACAGGATAGCGCCCACCATGGACAAAACTGCAGAACGTGGCTCTGCCCGGGGCAGAGAGTACGGACCTCGGGGTCCTAGAGCTCAGAGTCCGCCGAGGGGGGCCAATCAAGCAGCACCATGCTGGCGCTGTGGAGGAAGCCATGAGGCTCACCGGTGCAGGTTTGCGGAGTATACGTGCAATAACTGCCACGTTAAAGGCCACCTTCAGCGTATGTGTAAAAGAAATCGGACTCACCATGTGGCTGAGGAGATGGGGGATGATCCACTGTTCAACAAGGAGCAGGTAGAAGAAGATGAGGTGCTTGGACTGTATACGTGCACCGACGATTCGCCCCCAGTGATAAGTGAAGTAAAAATCAACGGAGTCCCAGTGAGTATGGAAGTGGACACGGGCTCGGGTCCGTCGTTGATGAGTCGGAGAACTTTTGATAAACTGTGGATTAACCCAGCTGCACGACCCAAGCTGGTCCCGGTCACGGCGAAGCTGCGTACCTACACCAGGGAACTGATACCTGTTCTCGGCAGAGCGTTGGTGCAGGTATCCCACCGGGACGAGACGCACGGTTTACCTTTGTGGGTCATTGCAGGCGATGGGCCGACACCTCCCGGCCGAGCGGAGGCCGCAGGAGAGGCGGCAAGTCAGGTGGCAGAGGAGGGGAGCGGAGGCTGCGACGGCAGAGGGCATTCGGAGCGCGGAGAAGAAGATGGCGGCGGCATCGTGTCGGAGCTGCAGAGCATCAAAGATGGCGGCGCCCAAGGAGAAGCCTCGTGGAATCCTCCTGCATCAAAGATGGCGCCTTAAAGAGGAAATGCACCCGGGAGTCTTAAAAGGGCCTTACAAAGAGGTGGTCCCCACAAAGGACTTCTGTTTGGCAGAGCGAGTCTAAAATGAGCTATGTTAATGTGAGATAGTGAATTTATAATAAGAATTACTTTTTTATGCTGAATGGCCACTGTATTTGTCTAAAATAATGGATGAAGTACAATTAATGATAACGATTAACAAGGAAATCAAGGTTCCGCTACCAGTCAATAACCAGTTAATGTACCAGATAATATGTACCATACTAACGCACTGTCTATGCCCACCTGCCTTCCGTTGGACAAGTGTGATGTTATGTAATGATGTGTGTATCGTTGTCCTGCGTCCAGGTGGGGGGGGAAGGTGATGTTATGTAATGATGTGTGTATCGTCCCAGTACCTTAAATGTATTGTAAGTACTATGCCACACCACAGAGGGCGCTGCGGTGGGAAACCCTGGTAGTACCTGTAACAAAGGCTATATAAGGCTGATCACCACACCTGGGAGGCACTCTGGAGCTGAACAATAAAGGACGAAGGTCACAGCAGTTAGACTTATACCAGACTGTGTGGAGTCAGTGATTTGAGTGCTACATACACCACAGGGTCATTGAATATATTTTAAGGTGGAGATGGACAGATTTTTGAACAATAAGGGGCTAAAGGGTTATGGGGAGTGGGCAGGAAAGTGGAGTTGAGCCCAAGATCAGATCAGCCATGATCTTATTGAATGGCGGAGCAGGCCCGAGGGGCTAAATGGCCTCCTCCTGCTCCTATTTATTATTTTAATCTCATTCAGCTTTTCTCCCTCCCCTTGGCCTTTTGCCAAACTGCTCAGTCAGCCATGCTTCCTGCAGTATTTTCCCTGGGGGCAGACACCTGTTTCTCCAGCTCCCTTTAAGCGCTCACACCAGCCCTGCGTGAGCTTGTTTATACCGTCACTGTGCCTCGCCACTGAGTTTAACCGCAAGCAATCCCTTTCACCTCCCGGCCATGTTATAAATCCATTCACGCACAGCTCAAAGCTGCAGCAGCATTTGTGCTACTGAATACGCAAAATAAAGTATTATTTCATACTGAGTTCCTGAAAAAGGCCCTGAATCTCGGAGGAACTATATATCCTGCAAAGATGTTGTCAGCTTCATGATCCATTATGATCATTACATTTAAATCTTTTCTATGGTTTCATGCAATTTTAGTGCTACTTTAGTATATTCCACAATCACCAGGTAATCGCTCTGCATCTGCAGAACAATCAATTGTCAGATTATTGTAATCTAAACAAAGGAGACATGCCTGGGAGACTGTGTGTTGAAGTGATGGGAGCATCTGACTGACTCTGGATCGGTTGTTCAATAAACAAGGCGATGGGTAAATGCTGCGCAATTGTCTGATTTGTTCTCAGTCCACCTCCTGTGGTGACGCTCGCGGGTAGTAAGAGTTGTGGCATGTGCGCTCTCATATTTCTCACAGTTCTGCTGCTGCCGAAGTGCGACAGGAGATTTCTCATCACGAATGCAGTAAAGTTACTCAGGTGATATATCACATGACCGACACACAGTAACTGTATGTGAACTTACTGATGCTGAAAGCTACAGGCATCATTTCACAAACTTAACATTCAAGGATCTTTGTTCTCTCCCAAATTTTTCGGTCCCAGTTAGTTACACAGATCTATTACTAAAAACACGTATCGTATGTGTCCACGGCCTGTTGTCACGATTTTTGGTCACACATTGATGCCAACATGTAACATTGAAACTGTCCACGGAGGAGAATTTCCTATCACCCACCGTGACTTTGGTTGGGAGATCAGCAGAATCATATTCATTTTACTCGTTCCGGGATGTGGGTGTCGCTGGCAAGGCCAACATTTATTGCCCAACCCTAATTGCCCCTCGAGAAGGTGGTGGTGAGCCGCCTTCTTGAACCGTTGCAGTCCGTGTGGTGAAGGTGCTCCCACAGTGCTGTTAGGGAGGGAGTTCCAGGATTCTGACCCAGCGACGATGAAGGAACGGTGATATATTTCCAAGTCAGGATGATGTGGAACTTGGAGGGGAACGTGGAGGTGATGGTGTTCCCATGCACCCACTGCCCTTGTCCTTCTAGGTGGTAGAGGTCATGGGTTTGGGAGGTGTTACCGAAGAAATCTTGGCGAGTTGCTGCAGTGTATCTTGTAGATGGTACACACTGCAGCCATGGTGCACCGGTGGTGGAGGAAGTGAATGTTGAAGGTGGTGGTTGGGCTGTCAATCAAGCGGGCTGCAAAAGGACATAGACAGGCTAAGTGAGTGGGCAAAAATTTGGCAGATGGAGTATAATGTTGGAAAGTGTGAGGTCATGCACTTTGGCAGAAAAAATCAAAGAGCAAGTTATTATTTAAATGGAGAAAGATTGCAAAGTGCTGCAGTACAGCGGGACCTGGGGGTACTTGTGCATGAAACGCAAAAGGATAGTATGCAGCTACAGCAAGTGATCAGGAAGGCCAATGGTATCTTGGCCTTTATTGATAAGGGGATGGAGTATAAAAGCAGGGACTTTTGCTACAGCTATATAAGATATTCGTGAGGCCACACCTGGAATACTGCGTGCAGTTTTGGTTTCCATATTTACAAAAGGATATACTTGCTTTGGAGGCAGTTCAGAGAAGGTTCACTAGGTTGATTCCAGGGATGAGGGGGTTAACTTATGAGGAAAGGTTGAGTAGGTTGGGCCTCTACTCATTGGAATTCAGAAGAATGAGAGGTGATCTTATCAAAACGTATAAGATTATGAGGGGGCTTGACAAGGTGGATGCAGAGAGGATGTTTCCACTGATGGGGGAGACTAGAACTAGGGAGCGTGATCTTAGAATAAGGGGCCGCCCATTTAAAACAGAGATGAGGAGAAATTTATTCTCTCGGAGGGTTGTAAATCTGTGGAATTCGCTGCCTCAGAGAGCTGTGGAAGCTGGGACATTGAATAAATTTAAGACAGAAATAGACAGTTTCTTAAATGATAAGGGGATAAGAGGTTATGGGGAGCGGGCGGGAAAGTGGAGCTCAGTCCATGATCAGATCAGCCATGATCTTAGTGAATGGCAGAGCAGGCTCGAGGGGCCATATGGCCTACTCCTGTTCCTATTTCTTATGTTCTTATGTTCTTATGACCTCAGCCCGAGCTCGGATTGAGATTTGCAGAGAACTTTCATCTGAATCAGCCCTACTTTTCAGCACAATCAGGCTGGGGCCGATTTGAGTCCAACTGGCCTGGCCGGAACCAGGCAGGTAGTCAGTTACAATAGAGCGGGTCGCTTACCCGCTGGTGACCCGCCTGGATTCCGCTAGCTTCACTTTTAACCTGCTCTTCTGAGCAAGCGGCCATACCACTTGTCCTCTGTTAAACATGCAGCTCAAGGTCTGAAGGTGTCGACTGTGATTTTAACTCTGACTTGAGTGGGGGAGACCCAGTTGGGAAACTAACTGAAATGATTGGTTTTCCGCTGCAAACTTGCTGGCGGTTAAAATCCCGCCTCCGTGAACTGCGTTATCTCCATCCCCAACGAGTTGTTTGGTTAGAGAGTAGTCCCAGATAGTTTCTCTGTGAATGACAAATCTTCACAGCAATCATGGGTATCCATCCCAATGCTGAGAGGAAAAGGAAGTGGGGGAAGGAGAGAATCATAGGTGTTATTTTAACTTAGAGCGATAGTGTGAAACGGGCGATATCGGATCAGCCGCTCGTTATACATCTCTCCCCATTTTCATTTCCATTGACTTCAATGGAATTCGATGCAGTCAGTGGAAATAAAGTCGGGAAATCTTGGAAACAGGCTGCCGACTGTCGCACAAAGTCAAGACCCGCCCCAAAGTGTTTCCTCCAGGTCTTGGCAGAAACCCGCGACAATTTACAGACTTTCTAAAAGTCTCTTAGATGTTAGATTGGGTGACAGGATGGCAATCATGTCTTCATCAGGTTGATTAAGTATTAATGTTTCTGAACTCTTCATTTTAGAAAAATCGGGTTTGAAACCTATTGATTGCAAAAAAAACCTCTGCACCTGTGTTAAATTCATATACTTTAATTCTGCTCTTCATTTTTTAACTAGTTTACCAACATTGTCTTGTTAACTTTGCATTGAAAGTTTAGAGCATCTTTCTGCACACTGAGAAACAGAAATGTGTCCACAATAAATCAAAACGTTTAACTGGTTCTTGCCTGAAGGGCAAGAAATAGATTGATTTTGATCTGACTATAAACTCTGAGAAAAGTCGTGTTCTGCACATTCCAGAAACACCGAGTTTTTAAGAGGAATGTGGTGAGTTTGCCGGTCTATGTGACAATGGGGGTGAATTCCCTCAGGGCAATTCCCGTTGCTACCCGTAATTTGGATGAAATTCCCGGGGGTCACTGCCAACTTTGCTGGGGGTGGAGAGCAGGCATTAGCAGATCGCTGGGGAGGTGTATAACGCACGGCCAATCCAATACCCACTCAGGCATAAGTTGGAACGAACCCACGGGATTTCAGCCAAATGTACAATGGACTGGGAGAAGGGCCGAGGAAATTCCTGGGAATATGGTCAGAGATCGTGTACACATTACACACACTAATAGATCGCCAATGGCGTCGCGGGTACCACGAATGATCACCTCCTATTCTTCTGAATACCAATGAGTAGAGGCCCAACCTACTCAATCTTTTCTCATAAGTCAACCCCCTAATCTCCGGAATCAACCTAGTGAACCTTCTCTGAACTGCCTCCAAAGCAAGTATCCTTTCGTAAATATGGAAACCAAAACTGCACGCAGTATTCCAAGCGTTAAAAATTGTTTTTTTTTTCTTTTCTTTGAAGACTTTTGTTTACTAGTTATAAAGATATTTGACATTGTGAGAAAAGATGATTTGTCTGTCAGACAAGAATCATCCAATCGGGTAATGGAGAGTTTGTTCAGTTTCCGATTGGCTGGGAAGTTGGTGCGTGTTGGGTGACCAATGGCGGGAGTGTGGGGGCGGGGCGGTTTTTGGCAGGACGTCAGGTGATGAAACTTCCAGGAATACGGCCAACCAGGGGTGGCGACCCTGGCTGCCCGTGTCATCCAGCTGGCTCCAGGCCCATGGAAGGTAGGTCCATAGGAGCTGCTGGGGTGATGTGGTGTGGGGAGGAGGCCCCCTTGGGGGGGAGAAGTAGGAGGAGGGAGGGAGTCTGGGAGTGAGCCCAGACCAGAAGCGGCAGCTGCCCAGGCTGGGCAACTGGAGAGCTCGGAGGGGTACTTATTGATTTACAAAGTTGGTTCCTCTGTGGCTGTGGCTGAACATCACCTGATACTGGGTGGAGCGCTCAGCCCCCAGTACTGTCCACGAATGGCAAATGGCACTTGTGTACATGATTGGGCCCCGATTTGTATTTTAAATGGGCCAACTGCTTGACTCATGGGGTCTGGGGGTAGGGGGTGGAGACTGCAGTGCCCAGAACGATGGAGGGAACGAGGTGAGATGGTCGCGCCCACAGCGATGGGACGGGCAGCCACCATTTTCAGATGCTGACGGCCTGTTTCCACTGGCTGGGAGGCCTCAAGGACAACAACAACAACAACTTGTATTTATATAGTGCCTTTAAGTAGTAAAACTTCCCGAGCTGCTTGTATGGCAGCATCCGGGCAGCATCCATGATGCTCACACCCTGAGTGAGAGCGCTGTATCTGAAATGTTTACCAGTCAGCCACAAGGTCATTGCTGGATGCTTGGTGACAAAGGACATGGCCTCGCCACCTGGCTGATGACCCCCCTTGCATGACACCCAGACCGAAGCCGAGAGGCAATACAATGAGAGCCACAGAGCCACACGCAATATCGTGGAGAAAACCATTGGAGTGCTGAAGCAGCACTTTAGATGCCTAGGCCATTCAGGAGGCGAGCTTCAATACCACCCTGAGCAGGTAGTTCAATTTGTGGTGGTGTGCTCCATGCTGCACAACTTGGCTATCAGGAAGGGACAAGAATTGCCTGATGAGTCTGACAGTCCATCTCACCAGAGAGAGGAAGAGGAGGACGAGGAGACGGACGCTGACATCGGGCCAGACAATCAGGCTGACGCTGAAACCATGGCCCTGCGTCCCCCTAGACCACATGAAAGGGCTCGTGGTGGCATGATAGCTGCAAGAGCCTTACGTCAGGAGCTCATTAATGATCGCTTTGCCTTAAAGAATGTTGGTGTTATTTACAAGGCTGACACACTGCTGGGTGTGCAGGTCATACACCAATGGTGGGCATCACCTTGGTGACAGTTAAAGTTTAAGTTGATTGAAGTTAAGTTTAAATATACTCTTTGATGTTAAGGAATCACCAGCGTGTAATGGTGCAGCTATCTGAGCCAATGCGCTATAAGGTTTTGTTAAATAAAAAACATTTAAACCGAACATTAGGCTGAAATCATCAGTATTTCTGTACAAACCAATCCTTCCCCCCCCCGCCCCCGCTTCTCCTCCCCACCTCTACCCCTTCCCCTTCCCCTCCTGACTCCAAGCCGCCTGGCCGAGGAGCTCTTCAGGCGATGTTTCATTGTGAGGGAGGGCAGGTGGTGACACCCGAACCACTGCTTGGACAGATAAGGGAGAGGTGAGAACATGCTCCGAGCCAGAAGCAAGATGTTGCTGCTGGCTCTCGTGTGGTTGGCAATGGGGGTGTGGCAGCTTGGGGTGCAGTGCGACGCTCCGGGACCACGGAGCCCTCTGCCACCAGTGTTCCTGGCTACCAGCTCCAGGGCCTCTTCCATCCCTTCCATGTTATATCTTATTTGTTGAACAAAAACTCGTTGCCAACTATGTACTTGGTGCTTAGTCGGCTTTTTGCCGCTGGTGAATCGCCCTCGTGCCTCCCACAACAGCCAGACAAGCACACACCACACCCAGCCACGCTTTCAGTGCCTCTGAGCTCCCTCTCTCTCTGTCTCCTCTTCTGCGCATGTCATGATGACCCTTGACCTCCTGAATCATGGGAATCAAGTGTTGCCATGCCATTGCTAAGGGCGGCGACACTTTACTGCAGAAGGTCAAAAAAGTTTAACGCTAACGCCCATTTCATATCGCTCGCAGTAACGCCCAATTTCAAAAATGGGGACTAGGTGCTTTGAGAATGGGTGAGAAGCTGACGATCTGAAAACCCTTTTATACCGGAAATATTGCCCAGTTTTGGGCAATAAGCACAAAAGTGGAGGTTCTAGCCCTATGTCCCCTGGTTGTTGACCCCTCTGCTTTTTAATTAGCAGAGGAAATAGGCCCTTCCTATCCACTCTATCTAAAGATATTAAAAATCGATTTGATTGGAAGACTGAGGGGCGCAGGTCAATCTTCCGATGTTCCTTTTGCACTGGATGTTGGGTGATGGAGCCTCTCAGTGTCATTACTCAGTGCAGTCTAGCAGAGCCAGTGCTAACAGATCTTACCAGAGGGGCTCCAGTGATTAAGATGAAAGTGGAAAGATCTTGGCCTGGAAATTGGACGGTGGGTGAATTGGGCCGCGATGCCGCTGTTGCTCAGTCAGTGCGTGCCGATTGAGTGCGTTTGCTCCTGACCGGCCGGATGTAGGCACCAGTCGCGGACCAAGAGGCAGCAAGATCGAGCGGGGTATTGAGAGTCGGGGGCGAGGAGTGGGGTATTGAGAGTCGGGGGCGGGGAGTGGGGTATTGAGAGTCGGAGTCGGGGAGTGGGGTATTGAGAGTCGGGGGCGAGGAGTGGGGTATTGAGAGTCGGGGGCGAGGAGTGGGGTATTGAGAGTCGGAGTCGGGGAGTGGGGTATTGAGAGTCGGGGGCGAGGAGTGGGGTATTGAGAGTCGGGGGCGAGGAGTGGGGTATTGAGAGTCGGAGTCGGGGAGTGGGGTATTGAGAGTCGGAGTCGGGGAGTGGGGTATTGAGAGTCGGAGTCGGGGAGTGGGGTATTGAGAGTCGGAGTCGGAGAGTGGGGTATTGAGAGTCGGAGTCGGGGAGTGGGGTATTGAGAGTCGGGGTCGGGGAGTGGGGTATTGAGAGTCGGAGTCGGGGAGTGGGGTATTGAGAGTCGGAGTCGGGGAGTGGGGTATTGAGAGTCGGGGTCGGGGAGTGGGGTATTGAGAGTCGGGGTCGGGGAGTGGGGTATTGAGAGTCGGGGTCGGGGAGTGGGGTATTGAGAGTCGGAGTCGGGGAGTGGGGTATTGAGAGTCGGGGTCGGGGAGCGGGGTATTGAGAGTCGGGGTCGGGGAGTGGGGTATTGAGAGTCGGGGTCGGGGAGTGGGGTATTGAGAGTCGGGGTCGGGGAGTGGGGTATTGAGAGTCGGAGTCGGGGAGTGGGGTATTGAGAGTCGGAGTCGGGGAGTGGGGTATTGAGAGTCGGAGTCGGGGAGTGGGGTATTGAGAGTCGGGGGCGAGGAGTGGGGTATTGAGAGTCGGAGTCGGGGAGTGGGGTATTGAGAGTCGGGGGCGAGGAGTGGGGTATTGAGAGTCGGGGGCGGGGAGTGGGGTATTGAGAGTCGGAGTCGGGGAGTGGGGTATTGAGAGTCGGAGTCGGGGAGTGGGGTATTGAGAGTCGGAGCGGGGAGTGGGGTATTGAGAGTCGGAGTCGGGGAGTGGGGTATTGAGAGTCGGGGTCGGGGAGTGGGGTATTGAGAGTCGGAGTCGGGGAGTGGGGTATTGAGAGTCGGGGTCGGGGAGTGGGGTATTGAGAGTCGGAGCGGGGAGTGGGGTATTGAGAGTCGGAGCGGGGAGTGGGGTATTGAGAGTCGGAGTCGGGGAGTGGGGTATTGAGAGTCGGGGGCGGGGAGTGGGGTATTGAGAGTCGGAGTCGGGGAGTGGGGTATTGAGAGTCGGAGTCGGGGAGTGGGGTATTGAGAGTCGGGGTCGGGGAGTGGGGTATTGAGAGTCGGAGTCGGGGAGTGGGGTATTGAGAGTCGGGGTCGGGGAGTGGGGTATTGAGAGTCGGGGTCGGGGAGTGGGGTATTGAGAGTCGGGGTCGGGGAGTGGGGTATTGAGAGTCGGGGGCAAGGATTGGGGTATTGAGAGTCGGGGGCGAGGAGTGGGGTATTGCGAGTCGGGGTCGGGGAGTGGGGTATTGAGAGTCGGGGGCGAGGAGTGGGGTATTGCGAGTCGGGGTCGGGGAGTGGGGTATTGAGAGTCGGATCGGGGAGTGGGGTATTGAGAGTCGGGGTCGGGGAGTGGGGTATTGAGAGTCGGGGTCGGGGAGTGGGGTATTGAGAGTCGGGATCGGGAGTGGGGTATTGAGAGTCGGGATCGGGAGTGGGGTATTGAGAGTCGGAGTCGGGGAGTGGGGTATTGAGAGTCGGGGTCGGGGAGTGGGGTATTGAGAGTCGGGATCGGGAGTGGGGTATTGAGAGTCGGGGGCAAGGATTGGGGTATTGAGAGTCGGGGGTGAGGAGTGGGGTATTGCGAGTCGGGAGCGGGGAGTGGGGTATTGCGAGTCAGGGTCGGGGAGTGGGGTATTGCGAGTCGGGAGCGGGGAGTGGGGTATTGCGAGTCGGGGTCGGGGAGTGGGGTATTGCGAGTCGGGATCGGGGAGTGGGGTATTGAGAGTCGGGGGCGAGGAGTGGGGTATTGAGAGTCGGGGTCGGGGAGTGGGGTATTGAGAGTCGGGATCGGGGAGTGGGGTATTGAGAGTCGGGGGCAAGGATTGGGGTATTGAGAGTCGGGGGCGAGGAGTGGGGTATTGCGAGTCGGGGGCGAGGAGTGGGGTATTGAGAGTCGGGGGCGAGGAGTGGGGTATTGAGAGTCGGGGTCGGGGAGTGGGGTATTGAGAGTCGGGATCGGGGAGTGGGGTATTGAGAGTCGGGGGCAAGGATTGGGGTATTGAGAGTCGGGGGCGAGGAGTGGGGTATTGCGAGTCGGGGTCGGGGAGTGGGGTATTGAGAGTCAGGAGCGGGGAATGGGTTTTGAGAATCGGGGGCAGGGAGCGGGGAGCGGGGTATTGAGAGTCGGGGGCGGGGAGGGGGTAATTGAGAGTCGGGGACAGGGAGCGGGGTGGCAGTCAGGAGGGCGGAGCGGTGGCCGACAGCAGGCCGCAGATTTAACGTGGAGCTGGGAGCAGCAGGGTGTTTCTCCCCACTCCACTGTATGGTGAGTGAAAAGATTCAAACTGACCTTTCCAGAGTCAGCGATGCCCATTCCAATTTTGTAAAGGGATGTCAAACAGGCGTAAGGCCTCCCCCCCACTCCCCATTTTGAATAGCTATAAAGAGCCTAACACCAGTTTCAGGCACGGGCCCTGGACACCTGTGGAGGAGCCTTTACCAATAAGACAGACAACGCACTACTGGCACGGACTGAGCACACGCACGCCACCCGCCATTTTGAACACTTAGGTGCCGATTTATACCTGTACAACGAGCGCATGACCAGAGCATCTTAGAGACACATGACTACACATGGTTTCACCTTGTACTGGCTGTCCAAAAACATTTCAGAGCACGTAGCATAATATCCCACAAGCGGGAACACACTGCTTGGCCATGCCATGCCTCTCGTAGTTTGGTGTCCTCTTTCTACATGACTACATGTGGATATGGCTGATGCATGAAATTCCTCCTTTGTAATTCTCACAGAGGTTGACACAACCTCAGAGGACTGGGACAGACCCCTCTATATCCATTAACCTGGGAGAAGGGGGCGGGAGGTCCTTCCCGCCTTATTGTTTCAGGTTGTGTTTTCTCCAGTAGGAGGGTCAGCCCAAGCCTGGCCCCAGCCGGACTTTGCCAGAGAAGGCACTCCAATAATTGCAGCCTCCATGGTTATACCAATAACATTTCCAATTGAAACAGAACCATTTCTTGGAGCAGCCAAATGCCTTCCCCCAACATCACACCGGGCCCTCGGACAGAAGGGAGGATGGCTCATATTTGGCCGCACGCCAGAAAACCTGCCACTTGCCATTAATTATCTGTCTTCAGATATCGTCTTCTTCGACTGCACCTCCCACCCTGTGTCCTCAGACCTCTGTCACTGAGAGGGGCAAGGGCAGCAGGCACAAGGCAACACGGTTGTATTATTATGAATTTGTCCCTATCTTTAGGGAAATAACCCTATTACTATATAACCATCGGTGGAGCCAACAACCAGAGAAACTGGTGCAAAGATTATAAACACTTTATTCGATTGCTGAACAACAATAAGCAACAGCTCTAAACAATTCTCATAACTGGGAACATGGTGCAGAATGTGGGGTTACCAGACCCTTGTTCTAGGGAGGGCCAGGGGTGTCTACTGAAACAATTCTTCCTCGTCTTCTGCATGTTAGCACAGTTCCTTCTCATTTTGACAGAGTTTTGAGGTTTCAGAGGCCTCTGCTCTATTATGTTAGCACAGTTCCTTCTCATTTTGACAGAGTTTTGAGGTTTCAGAGGCCTCTGCTCTATTCTTGTTGCAGTGTCCAAGTTGACCTTTCCTGACCTGTGTCTCTTTTCTGGTACTACCCAGCAGTAGACAAGTGTCTGTGGTTTGCTAATGTCCCGGGGACCTTTACCTTTCTCTTGTTTTCTGTCTCTCTTAACAGCCGACAAAAGTCTGGTGTTTGTGGTTAACTTACAGCCTGGGTTTTCCATTCGCCAACGAGTCAAAATTTCGTGACTTTTAAATGACCCAAAACAATCCTGTACCCAACACGACCACCTGTAAGTTCCACTCTAAGCTGCACACCATCCTGACTTGGAAATATATCGGTCGTTCCTTCATCGTCACTGGGTCAAAACCCTGGAACTCCCTCCCCAACAGCACTGTGGGAGCACCTTCACCACACGGACTGCAGCGGTTCAAGAAGGCGGCTCACCACCACCTTCTCAAGGGGCAATTAGGGATGGGCAATAAATGCCGGCCTTGCCAGTGATGCCCACATCCCAAGAATTAATTTTTAAACTAGCGAATGGAAAGGATAATCAGGCAGGGTGTTTACTGAATGGTGAATTTGGTATCGCTCGCCGGTGTTCCCAGTAAGGTTCGCGGCGACCTGCACAGCACTCCAGCGATCCCGTGCAGCCGGCATGGTATTTTGAAGGGCCCGTGTAGACCCTTCAAGAGGCTGCCTGGTGCCAAACAAAATGAGAGGAACATTGCTGCCGAGCCCCACTACCTTCCGATTCTATCACAAACACTGAGAGGTCTGATCATGTCACAGTGAGGGGCCATCAGCTTTCAAAGAGGATGGAAAGATTGTGGCCAGAGCCTCTGTTATTTCCACCCTTGCTTCCCTCAGCAACATCAGATGCATCCCATTCGGACCGGGTGACTTTTCTACTTTGAGCACTGCCAACCTTTTAAGAACCTCCTCTTTATCTTTTCTTTTCCCATCCAATTTCTGTACCGCCTCCTCCTTTACTCAGGAGGAAATATCCAGGCAGGTCACCTTTTTTTACTAGAGTTTACAGAAAGGTGGAAACTGCAGTGTTTACAATTCATTTTGCAAATTAATTTAATATAATCGATGAAGGCTGAAGAGCACATTGAAATTGCTTTAAATTTTAGTAAAAAAAGGTGACCTGCCTGGATATTTCCTCCTGAGTAAAGGAGGAGGCGGTACAGAAATTGGATGGGAAAAGAAAAGATAAAGAGGAGGTTCTTAAAAGGTTGGCAGTGCTCAAAGTAGAAAAGTCACCCGGTCCGAATGGGATGCATCTGATGTTGCTGAGGGAAGCAAGGGTGGAAATAACAGAGGCTCTGGCCACAATCTTTCCATCCTCTTTAGATATGAGAGTGGTGCCAGAGGACTGGAGGATTGCAAATGTTACAGCCCTGTTCAATAAAAGGGAGAGCGATAAACCCGGCAACTACAGGCCAGTCAGCCTAACACTGGTGGTGGGGGAACTTTTAGAGACATTGACCTCGATATTTACTGGGGCCGTTTTGGAGTGGGGGGAGGAGTTATGGTCCTGGTGCCATGGAGATCCATGGCTTGTAAGGTATTTTAAACAGATTCTCCTGCCGGAAGCCAAACTGATTGACAGGCTCGGGTCACTGTGGGGCAGGGAACACCCCAGGAAAGGCCACAGTCCAGGATCAGGAGGTTCAGTGTTTGTTAGGGGTAGAGATTGTGGTGGGGCGGTGGTGGGTGGTGATTGGGGGGGATTGTGGTCGGGAGGGTTGAGGGTGAGCGTAGGGGATTGGGGAGAGGTTGGAGGGGGTCCGGGGGAGATAGAAAGTGGGCATAGATCATGGGGAGAGATCAGGGTCTGTGATGGGGTGGGAGCATTGAGCGGGGGGGAGGGGGGGTGGAGAATGGGGGTGTGTTTATGTTGGGCTGGGAGAAAGACTCCTGCTCCTCCGGGCCCGTGCTATAATGGCAGGCACCTGATTGATCCAGCCCTTCTTGTCTCCTTTTACCTGTCGGGTTTCCTGAGGCTCTGTGCTTAAAGATAGAAATTGGAGGCACGCAGTCTCCTCAAAAGTTTTCAATGAGCAACCACCTCCTGGGAGCAGATTTCCGCCACCCCCCCACCCCCCCACCAACACCCACCCATTGGCCCTCAGCCCCCCCCCCACCAACACCCACCCACCAGCCGCCACCCCCCCACCAACACGCACCCATTAGCCCCCAGCCCCCCCCACCAACACCCACCCACCAGCGCCCCCCCCACAAACACCCACCCACCAGCGTTCCCCCCCACCAACACCCACCCATTAGCCCCCAGCCCCCCCCCACCAACACCCACCCACCAGCCCTGCCCCCCCACCAACACCCACCCACCAGCGCCCCCCCCCACCAACACCCACCCATTAGCCCCCAGCCCCCCCCACCAACACCCACCCACCAGCGCTCCCCCCCCCCCACCAACACCCACCCACTAGCCCCAGCCCCCCTCCTCCCCTCCTGCCTCTGTTAAGCCGGAAGTGGCAGGTTTGAGGCGACTTGGGTTCCTGTTTCAATTGTTTACCATTTTAACCTCCCACCTGACCCAAACCCACCTGTATTTGGGGATTAAAATTACCGCCATTAATCCAGGACATTAAGCATTGATTTGTTTAACACAAACCCTGTTTGACTAACTTGATCGAGTTCTTTGATGAAGTAATGGAGAGGATTGATGAGGGTACTGTGGTTGATGTTGTATATATGGACTTTCAAAAGGCGTATGATATAGTACCACATATTCGGCTTGTTAGCAAAGTTGAAACCCATGGGATAAAAGGAGCAGTGGCAGTGTGGATACACAATTAGCTCAGTGACAGAAAGCAGAAAGTAGTGGTGAATGGTTGTTTTTCAAACTGGAGTATACATCATCATCATAGGCAGTCCCTCAGAATTGAGGAAGACTTGCTTCCACTCTTAACATGAGTCCTTAGATGGCTGTACAGTCCAATACGAGAACCACAGGTGGGACAGACAGTGGTTGAAGGAAAGGGTGGGTGGGGTGTCTGGTTTGCCGCACGCTCTTTCCGCTGCCTGCGCTTGGTTTCTGCATACTCTCGGCGATGAGCCTCGAGGTGCTTAGGGCGGGGTCTTTGGCCAGGGACTCCCAGGTGTCAGTGGGGATGTTGCACTTTATCAGGGAGGCTTTGAGGGGTGTCCTTGTAACGTATCTGCTGCCCACCTTTGGCTCGTTTGCCATGAAGGAGTTCCGAGTCGAGCGCTTGCTTTGGGAGTCTCATGTCTGGCTTGTGGACAATGTGGCCTACCCAGCGGAGCTGATCAAGTGTGGTCAGTGCTTCAATGCTGGGGATGTTAGCCTGGTTGAGGACGCTAATGTTGGTGCGACTGTCCTCCCAGGGGATTTGTAGGATCTTGCGGAAACGTCGTTGGTGGTATTTCCCCAGCGACTTGAGGTGTCTAGGGGGGCCAGTGTTTTTATTGACCTGGACTTGGGTATACAGTGCATAATTTCAAAGTTTTCAGATGACACAAAACTCGGAAATGTAGTAAACAAAGAGGAGGAAAGTAACAGACTTCAGGGGAACACGGACAGGCCAGTGAAATGGGCAGATACAATTTAACGTGGAGAAATGTGAAGTGGTCCATTTTGGTAGGAAGAATGTGGAGAGGCAATAGAAACTAAATGGTACAATTTTAAAAGGGGTTGAAGAACAGATGGACCTGGGGGTGTACGTACACAGACCTTTGAAGGTGGGTAGGACAAGTTAAGAAGACTTTTAAACAGGCATATAGGACCCGTGGCTTTATAAATAGAGGCAGAGAGTATGAAAGCAAGGAAGTGATGCTAAACCTTTATAAATCACTGGTTCGGCCCCAGCTGGAGTATTGTGTACAATTCTGGGCACCACACTTTAGGAAGGAAGTCAAGGCCTTGGAGAGGGTGCAGAGGGGATTTACCAGAATGGTTCCAGGGATGAGGGACTTCAGTTACATGGGGAGACTAGAGAAACTGAAATTGTTCTCCTTACAGCAGAGAAGGTTAAGCAGAGATTTAATAGAGGTGTTCAAAATCATGAGGGGTTCAGATAGAGGAAATAAGGAGGAACTGTTTCCACTAGCAGAATGGTCAGTAACCAGAGGGGACAGATTTAAGGTGATTGGCAAAAAAACCAGAGGTGGCGTGAGGAAAAGAGTTTTACGCAGCGAGTGGTTATGATCGGGAATGTACTGGCTGACAGGGTGGTGGAAGCAGATTCAATAGTAACTTTGATACGAGAATTGGATAATACGTGACAGGGAAGGAATTGCAGGGCAATGGGGAAAGAGCCGGGGAGTGGGACTAATTGGAGAGTTCTTTGAAAGAACCAGCACAGGCACGATGTAAGATTCTATGATTCGATGAAATGTTGGGCCAAATATCCGGCTGATTTGCGCCACCCGTTACTGCCCTGTAATGTTGAAAGGACGACGGCCTGAGCTGTTGCGCCAGCCGGTGGCAGATCCCGTGGCGGCCGCCATTTTGCGAGGGCTGGAACGTGATCGGTGCCGGTAAGCGCGATCGGTGCCAGTAAACGTGATCGGTGGGGGGATTTACATCGGCGAGATCGTGTCGTCAGTGAGTGTGCAATGCTCACTTGACGCCCAATCTGCAGCAATGGATGTCGCCGTTTAACTTACAGCAGAAAGGAGGCTCCAGCAATGACATTTAACGGGATCCTCAGTAACCAGTTGCACCTGACCTGTTTATGCAGTTTGAGTGGCTCGGTGCTGCTTTCTCCAATTCCTTTATTGCCTCTCAAGGGTCTAAGGTCACAGGAATGTTCGGACAAGTGCAGAACACCTTCATTATTTATGAAAGGCATCTACTCACATTTGCTCACAGTCATGGTGGCAGTCGACCTCGCACTCCAGAATCCACGGCAAAGGGAATGGAGGCAATGAGGAAGCCGGGAACCTGCACACAGGGGGAGGAGTTGGAGGGACATGAGGGCTCTCAACAGGAGGCCTTACCCACCGAGGGTCTTCAGAAAGCCCTTCCCCTACCTCCACTGAAGCCAGGAGCAGTGACTGAAAGGGTGGTAGACGCAGATACAATAGTAACTTTCAAAAGAGAATTGGACACATACTTACAAGGGAAAACATTGCAACATTGCAGGGCTATGGGGAACGAGCAGGGAGTGGAACTGATTGGATCGCTCTATGAAAGAGCGGGCACAGGCACGATGGGCTGAACGGCCTCCCACTTTGCTGTATGATTCTATAACTGTATGAGTCTATAATTGTATGATTCTGTCCGTGGTCCGTGCAGCAGAGCTGGTCTCCAATCATCTTGGGTAATCCTTGCCACTGAACCAAGACCTAGCTCTGTCAAGCCCGTGTGGTGGCTGGTGTGCAACGGTCACCCCACATTAAAAAAATCCACGCACAGGCATCTTCCGCCCTTCAGAATGTAGTTCGGGTCCTTCACTGAAACACCTGTGAACTCATCCTTTTTTTTTGCCATGGTAGCAAGTCATCCTCATTTCGAGGGACCGGCCAAGGATGATGATGATGATGATGATTCTATAATTGTATGAGTCTATAACTGTACGATTCTATAACTATGAGTCTATAACTGTATGATTCTATAACTATGAGTCTATAACTGTATAATTGCTCACATTTAATACAATCATGCATTTGAGGAGAGTGTTTGCGTTTTGCTCATTAAACAAATTCCATTGTGGGCAGCTAGTACCTGCACCTGGGCGGGACCAGAACTGATGTCCTAGGGGGAGTGTTTGCTCGTGCTGTTGGGGACAGTTTAAACTAATATGGCAGGGGGATGGGAATCTATGGAGGGAGACAGATGGAAGTAAAATGGGGCAGAAGCAAAAGGTAGAAAGCAGATAAGGAAAGGTGGAGGGCAGAGAAATCAAAGGCAATAATCAAAAAGGGCCACATTACAACATAATTCTAAAAAGGACAAAGAGTGTTAATAAAACAAGCCTGAAGGCTCAGTCTCAGTGCGAGGAGCATTCGTAATAAGGTGGATGAATTAACTGCGCAGATAGCTGTCAACGGATAAGATGTAATTGGGATTACGGAGACATGGCTCCAGGGTGACCAAGGCTGGGAACTCAACATCCAGGGGTATTTAATATTCAGGAAGGATAGACAGAAAGGAAAAGGAGGTGGAGTAGCGTTGCTGGTTAAAGAGGAGATTAACGCAATAGTAAGGAAGGACATTAGCTTGTATGATGTGGAATCTGCATGGGTAGAGCTGCGGAACACCAAAGGGCAGAAACTGCGAGTGGGAGTTGTGTACAGATCACCAACATTGGTAGTGAGGTTGGGGATGGCATCAAACAGGAAATTAGGCATGCGTGCAATAAAGGTACAGCAGTTATCATGGGTGACTGAAATCTACATATAGATTGGGCTAACCAAACTGGTAGCAATACAGTGGAGCAGGATTTCCTGGAGTGTATAAGGGATTGTTTTCTAGACCAGTATGCCGAGGAACCAACTAGAGAGCTAGCCATCCTAGACTGGGTGTTGTGTAATGAGAGAGGATTAATTAGCAATCTTGTTGTGCGAGGCCCCTTGGGGAAGAGTGACCATAATATGGTAGAATTCTTCATTAAGATGGAGAGTGACACAGTTATTTCAGAGACTAGGGTCCTGAAGTTAAAGAAAGGTAACTTCGATGGAATGAGACATGAATTGGCTAGGATGGACTGGCAAATGATACTTAGTGTTGACGGTGGATAGGCAATGGCAAACATTTAAAGATCACATGGATGAACTTCAACAATTGTACATCCCTGTCTGGTGTAAAAATAAAATGGGGAAGGTGATTCAATTGTGGCTAACAAGGGAAATTAGGAAATTAGGGATAGTGTTAAATCGAAGGAAGAGGCATATAAATTGGCCAGAAAAAGCAGCACCTGAGGACCGGGAGAAATTTAGAATTCAGCAGAGGAGGACAAAGGGTTTAATTAGGAGGGGGAAAATAGAGTATGAGAGTAAGCTTGCAGGGAACATAAAAACTGACTGCAAAAGCTTCTATAGATATGTGAAGAGAAAAAGATTAGTGAAGACAAGTGTAGGTCCCTTGCAGTCAGAAGCAGGTGAATTTATAATGGGGAACAAAGAAATGGCAGACCAATTGAACAAATACTTTGGTTCTGGCTTCACTAAGGAAGACACGAATAACCTTCCCTAAATACTAGGGGACCGAAGGTCTAGTGAGAAGGAGGAACTGAAGGAAATCCTTATTAGTTAGGAAATTGTGTTAGGGAAATTGATAGGATTGAAGGCTGATAAATCCCCAGGGTCTGATAGTCTGCATCCCAGAGTACTTAAGGAAGTGGCCCTAGAAATAGTGGATGCATTGGTGGTCATTTTCCAACATTCTATAGACTCTGGATCAGTTCCTATGGATTGGAGGGTAGCTAATGGAACCCCACTTTTTAAAAAAAGGAGGGAGAGAGAAAACAAGGAATTATAGACCGGTATTGGGGAAAATGTTGGAATCAATTTATTAGAGATGTAATAGCAGCGCATTTGGAAAGCAGTGACAGGATCGGTCCAAGTCAGCATGGATTTATGAAAGGGAAATCATGCTTGACAAATCTTCTAGAATTTTTTGAGGATGTAACTAGTAGAGTGGACAAGGGAGAACCAGTGGATGTGGTGTATTTCGACTTTCAAAAGGCTCTTGACAAGGTGGCACACAAGAGATTAGTGTGCAAAATTAAAACACATGGTATTGGGGGTAATGTATTGATGTGGATAGAGAACTGTTTGGCAGACAGGAAACAAAGAGTAGGAATAAGCGGGTCCTTTTCAGAATGGCAGGCAGTGACTAGTGGGGTACCGCAAGGTTCAGTGCTGGGACACCAGCTATTTACAATATACATTAATGATTTGGACGAAGGAATTGAATGTAATATCTCCAAGTTTGCAGATGACACTAAGCTGGGTGGCAGGGTGAGCTGTGAGCAGCATGCTAAGAGGCTGCAGGGTGACTTGGACAGGTTAGGTGAGTGGGCAAATGCATGGCAGATGCAGTATAATGTGGATAAATGTGAGGTTATCCACTTTGGTGGCAAAAACAGGAAGGTAGAATATTATCTGAGGTGAAAGATTAGGAAAAGGGGAGGTGCAACGAGACCTGGGTGTCATGGTACATCAGTCATTGAACGTTGGCATGCAGGTACAGCAGGCGGTGATGAAGGCAAATGGCATGTTGGTCTTCATAGCGAGAGGATTTGAGTATAGGAGCAGGGAGGCCTTACTGCAGTTGTATAGGGCCTTAATGAGGTCACACCTTGAATGTTGTGTACAGTTTTGGTCCCCTAATCTGAGGAAGGACATTTTTGCTATTGAGAGTGCGGCGAAGGTTCACCAGACTGATTCCCGGGATGGCAGGACTGACATATGAAGAAAGACTGGATCGACTAGGCATATTCACCGGAATTTAGATGAATGAGAGGGGATCTCATAGAAACATATAAAATTCTGACGGGATTGGACAGGTTATATGCAGGAAGAATGTTCCCGACATTGGGCAAGTCCAGAACCAGGAGTCACAGTCTAAGAATAAGGGGTAAGCCATTTAGGACCAAGATGAGGAGAAACTTCTTCACTCAAAGAATTGTGAACCTGTGGAATTCTCTACCACAGAAAGTTGTTGAGGCCAGTTCATTAGATATATTCAAAAGGGAGTTAGATGTGGCCCTTACGGCTAAAGGGATATGGAGAGAAAGCAGGAATGGGGTACTGAAGTTGCATGATCAGCTATGATCATATTGAATGGTGGTGCAGGCTCGAAGGGCCGAATGGCCTACTCCTGCACCTATTTTCTATGTTTCTATATTTCTATGTACCAACCCTTGTTACCCATGCGATTGATTTGAGTTTTATCCGCTGGATGATGAGGTATCTGTCAATAACTGGAGCTACAAGCTCCTGGTGCCTTTGATAATAGAAATGATTTTCCTCAAAGATAAACGCCTGTCTGCTTTGTACTGGTAGCTGAACTGACACACTCTCAAGTCAGAAACCCGAATATAAACACATTCCAAGCAATATATCGAATGTTTGGAGAGATTGACGAGTCTGTCGTTAATATTTTGTGGTGTCAGTATGAAATGTATTTACTGTGTGTCTTACTACTTCATCATATTTGTGGTTTTGGGCTTGAGTGGGTACATGACCTGAGAAAGCTTGGATGGGCATTATAATGTATTTGCTTCATGGGTTCTTTGCTTAAGAATTCATGGTAACACATTGCTATGAAGAACTAGTTGGTTTATTAACAAAGGTTTAACAATCACACTACACATTACCGGTTCATCCACCAGGCTCACAACCACCTGCCTCATCGTGGATCCTCCAAACCCAACTGGCTGGGGTTTTATTGAATCTTGTGAACATCATGTGACTGGCTAAGCCACTCCCAACTCAACAGCTCTACAAACCTGTAAACAGGTGCATACATTACATGCATGAACTGTTAAAATTGCTTTTTAAGTCAACGCACAAGGGTGTGTGCACCCTGGAGTTATGATACTAACCCTTGGTTTAATATTTGTAACCGAAAGTGTCAGCTTGGCTCATTCAGTCACTCTCTTGCCTATGAGTCAGAGGTCGTGGGTTCAGGCTCCATTCCAGTACTTGAGCACAGAATCCAGCTTCCCATTCCAACCAGGGAGTTCGATATTTCGGAGGTGCCGTCTTTTGGATGAGATGTTAAACCCAGGTCCTGTCTGCCCTCTCAGGCCAGGTCATTTAGCAAAATACTGCAGATGCTGGAAATCTGAAATAAAAACTGACAGTGCTGTAAACACTCAGCAGGCCCGGCAGTGGAAGAGAAAGTTATCGTTTCAAGTCGATGGTTTCTGATGACGGGTGATCAAACTTAAACGTTCGCCCGACCTTTCTCTGTCCAGAGAAATGCTGATGCCCACTGAGTGTTTCCAGTATTTTCTGTTTTTTTCTGGTCATGATCACATTGCTGTTTGTGGGACCATGCTGTGCGCAAATTGGTTGCTGCATTTCTGACATTACAACCGTGACTATACTTCCCAACTACTCCATTGGCTGTGAATCGCTTTGGGAGGTCCTGAGGCTGTAAAAGGCGCTATATAAATGGTACTTCATTACAGCTCCCATGGGCCCCATAAAACTCATTCAACACTTATTTTTGGTGGGTCTCTTCAGCCCCATCGTCTGTGGAACTGATTGGGGTGAGCATGGATCAGCCGTCAAACCAGTTCCAACCTAAAATGGCCTATTTACATCGTAGGACCCTGATTTCCATGTTAAAAAGGTCCTGTCGTCTGAAACAGGCACCACTTTGGACACCCGGCTGGAGGCCCCTGTCAGAATGGCGACAGCGGCATCGGCAGAGTTATCGAGGCGGGGAGGACACCGACAGGCCCCACTCTGGGGCCACTAATGCCAGGCGAAGCGAGCGGACAATCAGTCCCAATCATGTTGTCTAACTCATTTATTAAAAGGATAGATTTTCTTACTGTGGCCGGACAGGCTTTATCGCTGGGCTGACAGAAATTACAACAGAATAATCCTCAAACTATAACAAAATCTCGTCATCATAGGCAGTCCCTTGGAATCGAGGAAGACTTGCTTCCACTCTAAACATGAGTCCTTAGGTGACAGTCCAATACGAGAGCCACAGTCCCTGTCACAGGTGGGACAGATAGTCGTTGAGAAAGGGGTGGGTGGGGCAGGTTTGTCGCACGCTCTTTCCGCTGCCTGCGTTTGATTTCTGCATGCTCTCGACGACGAGACTCGAGGTGCTCAGCGCCCTCCCGAATGCACTTCCTCCACTTAGGGCGGTCTTTGGCCAGGGACTCCCAGGTGTCAGTGGGAATGTCGCACTTTATCAGGGAGGCTTTGAAAGTGTCCTTGTAATGTTTCCTCTGCCCACCTTTGACTCGTTTGCCGTGAAGGAGTTCCGAGTAGAGCGCTTGCTTTGAGAATCTCGTGTCTGGCATGCGGACAGTGTGGCCTGCCCAGCGGAGCTGATCAAGTGTGGTCAGTGCTTCAATGCTGGGGATGTTGGCCTGGTCGAGGACACTAACGTTGATGCGTCTGTCCTCCCAGGGGATTTGTAGGATCTTGAGGAGACATCGCTGGTGGTATTTCTCCAGCGACTTGAGGTGTCTACTGTACATGGTCCACGTCTCTGAGCCATACAGGAGGGCGGGTGTTACTACAGCCCTGTAGACCATGAACTTGGTGGTAGATTTGAGGGCCTGATCTTCAAACACTCTATGCCTCAGGTGCCCAAAAGCTGCACTGGCGCACTGGAGGCAGTGTTGAATCTTGTGGTCAATGTGGACCATTTCCCATACCTCGGGAGCCTCTTATCAACAAAATCTATAACTGCAGTGAAGTGGAATATCAGTTTATGAGTTGGCTAACAATACATTCTGAAGATTGTGTTCTCACACTGTGTTAAACCATTAACGATTCAATCGGGCACCACAGAGGACAAAGTGCATCATCAGTCATTGAGCCTGTGGAACGGAGGGAAAACCAACCAAAGATAACCTCCTTCCTTAATTAACAGATTATTCTCCCAGAAACTTCATACCCATTTCTCCACATAAAATGCACAGTATGTCTTTCAAACTTGCGGAGTTGGGATTTTAACTGGGACTGGATTTCAAGTGGCCAGGATGATGGGTCCTATTTCAAACATTGCCCCAGTAGCAATTTGAGGCACAGGCTATTCTATCTCCTGGGTATCAATTACATTATATATAATGGGTAATACTGGGATATGGAATGAAGAATACTGGGATAGAGAATGGGAATTACTGGGATATGGAATGAGTAATAGAAGGATATATAATATTTAACTGAAATAGATTTTTTCAAATTCGTTCCTGGGTTGTGAGCATCACTGGCAAGGCCAGCATTTATTGCCCATCCCTAATTGTCATCGAGAAAGTGGTGGTGAGTCGTCTTCTTGAACCGCTGCAATCGGTGTGGTGAAAGGGCTCCCACAGTGCTGTTAGAGAGGGAGTTCCTGGATTTTGATCCAGTGATGATGAAGGAACAGTGATATATTTCCAAGTCAGGATGGTGTGTGACTGGGAGGGGAACGTGGAGGTGATGGTGTTCCCATGCGCCTGCTGCCCTTGTCCTTCTAGGTGGTAGAGGTCACGGGTTTGGGAGGTGCTGCCGAAGAAGCCTTGGTGAGTTGCTGCAGTGCATCTTGTAGATGGGACACACTGCAGCCACAGTGCGCCGGTGGTGGAGGGAGTGAATGTTGAAGGTATTGGATGGAGTGCCGATCAAATGGGCTGCTTTGTCCTGGATGGTGTCGAGCTTCTTCAGTGTTGTTGGAGCTGCACTCATCCAGGCAAGTGGAGAGTATTCCATCACACTCCTGGCTTGTGCCTTGTAGATGGTGGAAAGGCTTTGGGAAGTCAGGAGGCGAGACACTCGCCGCAGAATATCCAGCCTCTGACCCACTCTAGTAGCCACAATATTTATGTGTAAACATCTTGTCTGGAGTATGTATTTAATCAAACATTCTGCCTGCAAAATTTTGCTCCGTAGCACCTGTTGTGTGCTGATTTTGTTCCAAAATGGCACTTGTGGCAGTGTGCATACTTCGGGTGTGGGCCATGTCGGATGCTGCCTTCGGTCGGGCATTAGAGCGGGGGCAGGGGGCGCACGCCAGAAGTCTGCAGAGTAGACACATAGTCACGTCAACACTGATTTGTCGCCAGCGCTGCCCTTTTGGAGCTTAACACCTCAGCTAACACCCTCTCAAACACGCACAGCTGAACAATTGTTCAGGACTGCCCCCCCCCCCCCACTAGTGCTATTAAAGGGGATCATCAACTACTTACAGGCTTCTTGCTGATGGATTTCCACTGGCAGTTGCTGAGTTTGTAGAAGTGTTGGCTGGTGTTTAGCGTTCTTTGCAGTTGCTAAAGTGTACAGAGAGTGGTGTGGCCGGTGCTGAAGGACATTATCCTGACTTCAAGGATTCTGCACAAGCCAGTTGCCCCCAAACATGGGAGCACTAGTAGGAATTCCCCTTTGAATACAGCAGGACTTGGAGAATGAAGAGAGGCCATGCGGAGCAGGACAAGCTGCTGGAAGAGGGAGGAGGAGGAGGAGGAGGGGGCTAAGGGCTCTCAGCAGACGGCCGTGTCCACCAAGGGTGCTCAGGGAGTAACACCCCTAGCTGAACCTCTGCACTTCACCAAGGACGTCCTCACTGAAATCTGCCACCTGCTGCAGGCACAACTGCAGCCTCAGAGCAGGCCGAGGATGGCATTGCCAGTGACTGTGGCCATGAACGTTTGTGCATCAGGCTCCTTCCAGGCTGGAGCTGGAGATATTTGCAACATCTCTCAGTTTGCCGTCCACTGTTGTGTAAGGGAGGTCACTGAGTGTCTGTGTTCTAAGATAGCTGAATACATTTACTTCCCGTCTGGCCAGAGAGCAGCAGGCAGGTGAGCTCGCGGCTTTGTGAGGTTTGCAGGTTTCCCCATGGTGCAGGGTGCCATTGATTGCATGCACGTTGCTTTGTGGGCATCGCATCTCAACTCTGAGATATGCCACAACCAAAAGGGATTCCATTCCCTCAATGTCCAGCTGGTGTGCAACCATACTCAGTGAATCATGCAGGTCAATCCCTGGTACCCTGGCAGCAATCATGATGCCTTCATTCTGGGGCAGTCCGCTATGCCATCTGCAGTTGAGCCACCAGGACAAACCAGAGGGTAGCTACTGGATGACCGGGATGTCCGTTAATAACATGGCTCATGACTCCGGTGCACAATTCAACCATACATGGGCAGTATTCATATAACGAAAACCATGCTGCCACACGAAATATCATCGAGCGGAGCATTGGCGTTGCCTGGACCACTCTCGAGGAGTCCTGCAGTACTCAGCAGAGTGGGTCTCGAGATTTGTGGTGGTCTGCTGCATGCTGCACAATCTCGCCAACATAATGAGGCAGCCCTTGCCACCAGCCATATGGTGATCAGCTGAGGAGGAGGAGGAGCAGAAGAAAGAGGAAAGGAGGAGACAACCCCGACAGCCCCTTTCTGGCCAGGCTGTTCATGATTGACTCATCCAGCTGCGATACCATTAAATTCAACTGCAGTAACACATTCACCAACAGTCCCACACCTTCCCTTCCCTCTGTCACTGACCATCACAGCATTTGCTTGGCCACAACGCAAAAATAAAAGCCAACACAAAATAAACATTCCAAAATAAATTTAAAAATTAAATCATGCAATATTGCATAATAATGTAAACTAATTACACTTGTGTATTCCCTTAGGGCCTGTCTTCCGTGCGGCTTTGCTTGTCATAGTGCTCCTACGCAGTGCTACCCCAATGGCTGCAGCATGGCTGCTGACTTTCATGTGGGCGAGACTGCAGATGGCCTTGGAGGATGACCTTGAACAGCTCTGCTCCTAGTAAGCCCAGCTTTGGATGGCACCATCTCAGCATGGGCAGCAGCAGTCTGGGTTGGCTGGCTGACAGGCAATAGCAAGGGCACTGGTGGAGTGGCAAGGGTGGGAGCACAATTCTGTCATCCTGAGAGAGGACAGCAGGTTCCTGCTGCACAGTGCTACTCCCCTGGGGCGGCGTCTCAGCAATCCTAGTAATCTATTGGAGGACAGATTGCTGGACTGCTGTGACACCCTGCAAGCCCCTTTCAACACTGGTAAGTACAGCCATGATGGCAGCAGTCTGAGCTTGCGTGGCAGCAAGCTGACCTTGCATGACAGGAGTCTGAGCTTCCATTGCCGCACCTGGACGTTGGGTGGCTGCTGCTTGTACTGCAATGGAAGTTGCGACATTGGCCATCAGATGCTGCATCCTAGGTGGGTCTGCAAATGTGCCAATGGAGTTGGCCATCACTTACATGCTGGAAACGATGGTCTCCAAGCTCTGCATAAAGCCCTGTGCTCCGTGACATTGCACACAGGCTTTCTGGCAGGCCTTTCATTGTGCATACCCATCAGCCATCTTCTACCCCATTGAAGTGCTCATCTGAGTTCTCTGCAGCAGAACTGGCATGCGATGTCCAGAGAGCTGGCGTTTGCGTTACTCTTGCCCCTCGCTCTGACTGCAGACCACTCGCGCCTGGTATCGCACCACATGCAGACCCCATGACTAAGCTATCCTCTAAAGTACGCGGAGTGTCAGTATCTGAGCTGGTAGCTGCGAGTGTGAAATCGAGTGACGGTGCTGTGTGTTCATCATCACTGCTTTCCTCCTCTTCCACTACTGCCTGGTCAGGCTGCAGTGCTTGGGTATCTGAAAGGAGAAAGGCACAAGGTTTGGTTCTGGTGAGGAGAGGCCGCGGAAACGCAAGAGGTGTATGCTTACACTATCTGCAGCTTGGACATCAGAAGAGATTATGGATTGAGAGGGAAGTGGGATGTGAGAAGGAGAATTAGGTGTGAGGATAGCGTCATCTCCGATTGCATGAGCCTATGACCAGCAACGGTCGATCCGATGATGGCGACCACCATCGCCTCCATCTGAATAAGGTCATGCAGCCATACCTTGCCACCACCAGTTAATTCCTGCTGCCGTCGTTTATGCGGCAACTTGTTCTGCAAGAGAGAGGGAAGTGTGTGAGTGAGTGTGATGCAATGTGTTTGGGTGATGAGCCTGTCAAGGTTGAATAGCTGGCAGTGTGTGGGAACTGTGAGATGTGGATGTGCGCCTTGTAGCCGTGGTAAGTGCCAGGGTGAGGTGAAGCTATGAATGTGAGCTATGAGTCGTGTTTGGTAGAGAGTGTTGGTGGATGAGTGATGGGGGTGTGCTGCATTGAGCAGTGTG
Source organism: Pristiophorus japonicus (assembly GCF_044704955.1). Taxonomy (NCBI): domain Eukaryota; kingdom Metazoa; phylum Chordata; class Chondrichthyes; family Pristiophoridae; genus Pristiophorus; species Pristiophorus japonicus. Next base: position 81,359,069 of record NC_091989.1, on the reverse strand, counting down.
TGAGGCTAGTGGTGCAGTTGGTGGAACATGCCACTAGAAGATGCATTCACTCACCTTGACCATCCACGTCAGTTAATTGAACTTTTCGTGGCACAGCATCCTCGGTCCTCAGGCCTTGACCTCTGATATTGACCGTCACGGATATCTGCTCCCACTACTTTTGCAGAGTTTATCTATAGGGCCTCCTGGCCCCCTGTGGATAGAGAATCTTGTGCTCCTCCTGTCCACCACCTCCACCACCAAGGCTTCCAGTGCGACATATGAGAAGCTTGGAGCCTGCTCTCTGCTCTGTTGCGCTGTTAGTCAGTGTTCTTGCAGGTCAGACTCTCTGCCCCAGCCACTTCCAGCACCTTTAAGAGGTGCAGGCTGGCTTTACATAGTGCAGGCTAGCTTTAATTGCCCTTGTACCTCCTCCCTTCCCATTGTCCAGGGCCCTAAACACTCCTTCCAGGTGAAATAGCGATTTACTTACACTTCTTTCAATTTAGTATACTGTATTCGCTGCTCACGATGTGGTCTCCTCTACATCAGGGAGACCAAACGTAAATTGGGTGACTGCTTTGCGGAACACCTCTTCAGTCCATAAGCATGACCCTGAGTTTCCGGTCGCCTGTCACTGTTCCACTCCCACTCTGATCTCTTCATCCACGGCCTCCTGCACTGTTCCAACAAAGCTCAACGCAAGCTCGAGGAACAGCACCTCATCTTTCGATTAGGTACTTTACAGCCTTCTGGACTCATCATCGAGTTCAACAATTTCAGACCCATTTACCCTATCACAGATCATCCCTCCCCCTTTCCCTGCCTCTGCACCGGTTTAAAATCTGTTAAATTTCTAACTTTTCCAGTTCTGACGAAGGGTCACAGACTCGAAACGTTAACTCTGTTTCTCTCCACAGATGCTGCCTGACCCGCTGAGTGTTTCCAGCATTTTCTGTTTATGTTAGCTTTAATTGGTGCTAGCCTCGAACAAACTGGGGTCCCCTGCTGAGGCATGTAGCCACTCAGCAAAGAAAGAAAGTCTTGCATTTATATAGCGCCTTTCACAACCACCGGACGTCTCAAAGCACTTTACAGCCAATGAAGTACTTTTGGAGTGTAGTCACTGTTGTAATGTGGGAAACACGGCAGCAGCCAAGTTGCACACAGCAAGCTCCCACAAACAGATGTGATAATGACCAGATAATCTGTTTTTGTTATGTTGATTGAGGGATAAATATTGGCCAGGACACAAGGGATAACTCCCCTGCTCTTCTTCCAAATTGTGTAATGGGATCTTTTACGTCCAACTGAGAGAGCAGACTGGACCTCGGTTTACATCTGAAAGACGGCACCTCCGACAATGCAACACTCCCTCAGCACTATACTGGAGTGTCAGCCTAGATTTATGTGCTTAAGTTCCTGGAGTGGGATTTGAACCCTCAACCTTCTGACTCAGAGGCGAGTGTGCTGCCCACTAAACCACAGCTGACACATGCAGTGCATTTAGTGCTATCTCAATGCTGCAATCATTTAAATTGGCAGGCAACACGATGTTTAAAAACATAAAAAATAGGAGCAGGAGTAGGCCATTTGGCCCCTCGAGCCTGCTCCGCCATTTAATAAGATCATGGCTGATCTGATCATGGACTCAGCTCCACTTCCCTGCCCTCTCCCCATAACCCTTTATTTACTTATCGCACAAAAATCTGCCTATCTCCGCCTTAAATATATTCACTAACCCAGCCTCCACAGCTCTCTGGGACAAAGAATTCCACAGATTTACAACCCTGAGAGAGAAGAAGTTCCTCCTCATCACAGTTTTAAATTGGTGGCCCCTTATTCTGAGACTATGGGCTCAATTTTGGCCAGGAGTTGCTCCGTTTTTTTGGAGCAACTTGATTTTTCTGGAGTATCTTAAAAATTCCCATTTTGCACATTCAATTTGCGCCAGTGTAAGTGAGTTAGTTAGGATTTATTTTGTTTAAAGGGGGCGTTACCAGCCACCTATGCCAGTTTTGGCCATTTAGGCCACTTTGGCCAGCTAATAGTTACTCCAAATTTACTTAGGGCAGCGTATGTGGCCACTTCAGAAAACCCTTGAGGAGAGTTAAGAAATCAGTGCAGGTAGGTACATCGGAGGCCAGCAGAACTTAATGACTTGACTAAAGAGTGTGAATAGGATCAAACAGCTATACAGGACATCATATGCCAAACTTTGCAAAGTTAGTTTACTATACAAGCATTCATGGAAGCTTAAACTACAAAAATAAAAGAAGTAAAAGATAGTTGAATTAAATTGCCCTAATCTCACAACTAATTTAAACAACTATTTGTTTGCAATGATTATGCTGGACCAAAATTGAGCCCATATTATCTAAATAAAGTTTACTTCAACAAATAAGATATTTTCTCTGTTCCTCTGTCACTTATGTTCTATCACAATAGCACCAGATGAATAGGCTTGACAAATGGTCACCATTATTCACAAGAGACAAAACACATTTACATAATTTTTCAAAATATCCAAAGTCCAGAAAAATGACAAGCCATTAAGAAAGTTCAAAAATAGCTACAGTGCATAAAATTTCAAACCTGAGGTCGATCGCACCGGGAGGCCACTCGACCAGGACTACGGGTGGGCATCGGGTCCCACACAAGCGGCTGCAGCAAGACACGGAGAGGCTGGGAGCGAGGAGCTACTACGCATGCACGGACACTCCACTGCACATGTGCAGACATCCTGGCACTATTTTCAGCGCAGGACGCTGGCTCTGCCCCCAACTCAACTGGCCACACTGCATGACGACTGAGGAGAGGCCAGAGAGCGGTCAAAGTGGGGAGCAATTTTTTCGGTGCACTTATCAACGGAGAAAAGTGGCGCATCCCCAGTAAATGCACCGAAAAAAGGGGTGGGTGAAAATTGAGCTCGAAGTCCCCTAATTTTAGTTTCCCCTAGGAGTAGAAATATCCTCTTTGCATCCACCTTGTCGAGCCTCCTCATTACCTTCTATGTTTCGATAAGATCACCTTTCTCATTCTTCTGAACTCCAATGAGTATAGGCCCAACCTACTCAACCTATCTTCATAAGTCAACCCCCTCATCTCTGGAATCATCCTAGTGAACCTTCTCTGAACAGCCTCCAATGCAAGTATATCCTTTCTTAAATATGGGGACCAACACTGTATGTAGTACTCCAGGTGTGGCCTCACCAATACCCTGTACATTTGTAGCAGGACTTCCCTGCTTTTATACTCTATCTCCCTTGCAATAAAGGCCAACATTCTATTTGCTTCCTGATTACTTGCTGTACCTGCATACTAACTTTTTGTGTTTCATGCACAAGGTCCCCCAGGTCCCTCTGTACTGCAGCACTTTGCAATTTTTCTCCATTTAAATTATAATTTGCTTTTCTATTATTTCTGCCAAAGTGGATAACCTCACATTTTCCTACATTATAATTAATTTGCCAAATTTTTGCCCACTCACTTAGCCTGTCTTTATCCCTTTGCAGATTCCTTGTGTCCTCCTTACAATTTGCTTTCCCACCCATCTTTGTATCATCAGCAAACTTGGCTACATTACACTCGGTCCCTTCATCCAAATCATTAATATAGATTGTAAATAATTAAGGCCCCAGCACCGATCCCTGTGGCACCCCACTAGTTACTGTTTGCCAACCTGAAAATGACCCATTTATCCTGACTCTCCGTTTTCTGTTAGTTAGCCAATCCTCTATCCATGCTAATATATTACCCCCAACCCCGTGACCTTTTATCTTGTGCAGTAACCTTTTATGTGGCACCTTATCGAATATCTTCTGGAAATCCAAATACCCCTTATCCACCCTGCCTGTTACATCCTCAAAGAACTCCAGCAAATTTGTCAAACATGACTTCCCTTTCATAAAACCACGCTGACTCTGCTTGACTGAATCATGCTTTTCCAAATGTCCCGCTACTGCTTCCTTAATAACGAACTCCAGCATTTTCCCAACGACAGATGTTAGGCTAACTGGTCTAAAGTTTCCTGTTTTTTGTCTGCCTCCATTTTTAAATAGGGGCGTTACATTTGCGGTTTTCCAATCCGCTGGGACTGCCCCAGAATCCAGGGAATTTTGGTAAATTACAATCAATGCATCCACTATCTCTGCAGCCACTTCTTTTAAGACTCGAGGATGTAAGCCATCAGGTCCAGGGTCTTGTCCGCCTTAAGTCCCATTATTTTACCAAGTACTTCTTTAGTTTGCACAATTGGTGCACCGGGCGCGGGGGTGATCACGTATCACCATCCCCTGCCGTTTTCGGGGGCGAGCGAATTTAGTTCCCCGTCTCTTATTTTAGTGAAACAGCCTTTTTACTTGTTGCATATGATACTTCTGGATCTTTTCCAGCTAGTTGTAGAATATATATATATTTTTGCAGCAGCTAACTTGTCCCTCCAGCTCTCTGTTATTTACAAACCCAGAGGAGATTAAGAACGTGAAGATAAATCTTTTAAATTGATTGATGAATGAGCACGTTGCAGTCATTGCTGGGAAGAGATTGACTGAACTGTTTTGTTTTCTCTGTTTCAGCGATTCCATCGGAAACAACTACAGTCCTGCAGCCAGAGATTATTCAGCTTATTCTATCTACAAGATCCTCAGTTTCAATGGTAAGGGTAAGTAGAGGCTAGCATCGCAAAGATTGTCATGGCCCCTCAATGAGAAGCAATACGAAATATATTCAAGCATCATCATTTTGTTATTGATTCCAGTTGATCTCCCTGAGTGTTCCTCACGGGTTAATAAGCAAATTTGAGTCGGTGTTTGTCTGTCTCCAAGTCTTTCCCACTGTAAGCCGGTCCTGCACTCCATCCCTTCTGCTGTATTTCTCCCACGCTCTCTGTCTTCATCATACCATCGTTATTCTTGTCTTCTTTCTTTCTCTTCCTTCTTTGTCTTTTTGTCTTTCTTTTTCTCTTTCTCTCTCTCTCTGGTTCATGGTGTCATGTGATGAGTAAGGACCAATTAGCAGTACTTTGAGGTTACAATTTTTAATATTATAGACAAACATCTCTTGATAATAAAATATCATGGAGCAGAGATATTTTTGGTTGCATATTAAAAAGAATCGAAGTTTCAGCATTGTGAGTCCTTGGGGGGCTTGGGGGGGAATTGCCCCTTTTTATAGCCCCGTTCGTGCCTCCGGGGAGGGGGACATTACCGCCACTCGGGAAATTGCCTGGGAGGTTGTGGGGGTACTGCTATGGCCACGCCATGGCCCGCAGTAGACTCCACTCACTGTTCACCGCCCCTCGCTGACCCCTTAACACCCCGCGGGGGAAATGGCAAAGCTGGCGGACATCAGCTCTCGGGGCGGTGATTCAAGGGGAGGACACCAGCACCCCAGGCTGCCATCTTCTTTTGTCGGCCGACTCTCGGGTCGGCTCGATGATGGTGGCCCTAGCATGGTCCGGGCCGCCATTGTGCAGCCCGCCTCTCCGTCTTGGGTGCCGAGCAGCTGGCCCGGTCGCACGCTGCCCCGGTGTCCCAGTGGAGACCATCAGAGGCCCGGCAGAGTGCACAGCGGCCCTCCCCTTTAATCGAAGGGGAGAGGCATTAAAGCACGTTAGCGCTACCTGGAGCGTATCCATACTACTGAACATTTCGCTACAGTAGCGCCCGGAATCCGCCCCCAAAGGAAGTGGAGTGCGGGAGATTGCACTCCACTTCCTGTCGGGCAGAAAAGGCAAAACCGCGTCCAGGTGGGGCTTCCACACCAGGCACTACAAGTCCCGCCCAGGAAGATTACCGCCCCCAACCAGGGCGCAGGGCAAGTTTGCCCCCATTGAATCTGGGTGATGTGTGCAGTCCATGTGTGATGTGTACCATGTGTGTGATGTGTACAGTCCGTGTGTGATGTGTGCAGTGTGTGTTTGTGATGTGTACAATCTTGCTTTCTTGCACAGCCGACTAGCCCCCAATGGCTACCAACGATATTTGGACAAAATCATTGAATTAGTACAGCTACAATAAGTTTGTGTTTCACCGGCATCGAGCACTTGATAAATCTTACAACCAGTGCATTGTAATCGAGGTAGCTTTGTACCTTTGCTTACAGTCTAGTCGTACTTTCAAATGTGATTACTGCCCCTCAATTTCTGTGCCAATGAAGCATGCAATTTAATCAATCATTGATTCAGCAAAAGATTCTAATCATAGTTTTAACGAGAATTCTATATTGATATTGTTTTCTGACCCAGAACCACATGAACAGCAGTGGAGTGGTGATCAGGAATACTCACTGTCTCTCAAACATCCTCACCATGGAGCAAAGCTTCTCAAGGCCAAAGGCTCCCGATCGTCTCTGACCCGGAGAAAGTGAGTATCCATTATTGACCCGGGGAAAGGGAGTTCCCATTACTGACCCAGGGAAAGGGTGTTCCCATTATTGACTCGGGGCAAGAGAGAATCCATTATTGACCTGGGGAAAGGGAGAACCCATTACTGACCCGGGGAAAGGAAGAACCCATTATTGACCTGGGGAAAGGGAGAACCCATTATTGACCCGGGGAAAGGGAGAACCCATTATTGACCCGGGGAAAGGGAGTTCCCATTACTGACCTGGGGAAAGGGAGAACTCATTATTGACTCGGGAAAGGGAGTTCCCATTACTGACCCGGGGAAAGTAAGATCCATTATTGCTCACACTATCATTTGAAAGGAACAAGTATTAATTTCAAAAAGGCTTGCACAAATTGAAATATAGTTCTAGGATATCAGCCTTGATTCCTCAGCCTGTGGTGGATAAATTCGATAAAGCCTGAAATGGAGTGTGGGGATTGCGATGAGCGATCTGCCTGCACCCGTTGGAAGTAGTGCAGCCAGCACATGCACTTGGCCCTGTCAGCTCCTGACCATGATTGCAGCACTGAGCCCAGCACCAAACGCCCTGATGGTTGGCTCAGCGCTCAACAAGGAGGGCCAATATCGTGGGGTCTGCTCTGTATTTAAACATTGCTTTCAGAGTGAAAGTCTGTCTGCACGTCTTAAAGGGGAGGATAGTTTCTGTTATGTATGCAACCCTATGTAACCAGCATTCTACCGCCACCAGAGGGCATATCTGTTGGAGTCCCAAGGGATCCCAGCATCCCTTGTGAACATTGTATATAAGCAGGCCTCTCATGCTGTACCAACACTCTGGAGTTAGAATAAAGAGACTAAGGTCACACTTACTCACGTTACAGTACTCAATCACATTACTTTATTAAGAACATAATAGTTTCTGAAAGGAGTACCTCATTGTTAGTGTAGCGAAGGAAAGAGGATCGAACCAATGTGGCCACAGGGCAGAAAGGTTCACCTCGGCTCTCGAACGCTGGAGGTCTGGGTGCTGAGTGTCTGTAGGAGGAGAAGGACCCTCTACCCACAGAGGGTAGGAGGTCTTCCTCACACACTGTATGAAGGCAGTGGGAGCTGAAGCAGTCAATGCCATCAGTCTTTCTCTCAGGACCTAGATTCAGTGCTGGAAGGAGTTTAATGACCTCACATGAGTGGTCAAAGTGAGCGAATGCATCTTTGAATGCCCTATCCCACCAACTGCACCACTAGCTTCACACATTGCTCAATGCACCATGCCCCCATCACTCACCCACCAACAATCTCTATTCACCATGGGGCATTGAAAATGGCTCTTACCGTTGGAAAGCGGCAGCCATGTGGCGGAGTTGAATGGCCGCCACTGGTGAAATTCTCCTGGGTGCTTTTTCCGGCGGTCCCTACTTCCACCCCGCTGCTGCCGACTGCCCTAAGCGCGTCATCAAAGTGCGCACCGCCGATCTCACGCACCTCCATCGAAATTCAGCGCAAAAAAATCTTCAGGCCGCCAGGTGGTGCCTCCGACAGCGTTTTCTGTCAGTGCACTGTGTTCGGTGTGTGTGCGGCACGGCTGTGTGGCGGCCATTCAGGGGGAGGACGCACTGCCGTGGCCGTCATTTAAATTTTTTGGTTGGCTGACTGCCAGGTCAGGCCGATAATTATGTCCCCGGGTTCGGCCTCTTGGGTGCCAGGCTTTTTCCGGCAGTCCCTACTTCAGCCGTGCCGCACACACACCGAACACAGTGCACTGACAGAAAACGCTGTCGGGGGCACCACGTGGCGGCCTGAAGATTTTTTGCGCTGAATTTCGATGGAGGTGTGTGAGATCGGCGGTGCGCACTTTGATGACAGAACTAAAATAATGGCAGAGTTCGCTGCGGCCCTCTCCTTTAAGTAAAGCGTGAGACATGGTGATGCACACACATCATAGAAACATAGAGATAGAAACATAGAAAATAGGTGCAGGAGTAGGCCATTCGGCCCTTCGAGCTTGCACCACCATTCAATGAGTTCATGGCTGAACATACAACTTCAGTACCACATTCCTGCTTTCTCGCCATACCCCTTGATCCCCCTAGTAGTAAGGACTTCATCTAACTCCTTTTTGAATATATTTAGTGAATTGGCCTCAACAACTTTCTGTGGTAGAGAATTCCACAGGTTCACCACTCTCTGGGTGAAGAAGTTTCTCTTCATCTCGGTCCTAAAAGGCTTACCCCTTATCCTCAGACTGTGACCCCTGGTTCTGGACTTCCCCAACATTGGGAACATTCTTCCTGCATCTAACCTGTCGAAACCCATCAGAATTTTAAACGTTTCGATGAGGTCCCCTCTCATTCTTCTGAACTCCAGTGAATACAAGCCCAGTTGATCCAGTCTTTCTTGATAGGTCAGTCCCGCCATCCCGGGAATCAGTCTGGTGAACCTTCGCTGCACTCCCTCAATAGCAAGAATGTCCTTCCTCAAGTTAGGAGACCAAAACTGTACACAATACTCCAGGTGTGGCCTCTCCAAGGCCCTGTACAAATGTAGCAACACCTCCCTGCCCCTGTACTCAAATCCCCTCGCTATGAAGGCCAACATGCCATTTGCTTTCTTAACCGCCTGCTGTACCTGCATGCCAACCTTCAATGACTGATGTACCATGACACCCAGGTCTCGTTGCACCTCCCCTTTTCCTAATCTGCCACCATTCAGATAATAGTCTGTCTCTCTGTTTTTACCACCAAAGTGGATAACCTCTCATTTATCCACATTATACGTCATCTGCCATGCATTTGCCCACTCACCTAACCTATCCAAGTCACTCTGCAGCCTCATAGCATCCTCCTCACAGCTCACACTGCTACCCAACTTAGTGTCATCCGCAAATTTGGAGATACTACATTTAATCCCCTCATCTCAATCATTAATGTTCAGTGTAAACAGCTGGGGCCCCAGCACAGAACCTTGCGGTACCCCACTAATCACTGCCTGCCATTCTGAAAAGTCCCCATTTACTCCTACTCTTTGCTTCCTGTCTGACAACCAGTTTTCAATCCATGTTAGCACACTACCCCCAATCCCATGTGCTTTAACTTTGCACAGTAATCTCTTGTGTGGGACCTTGTCGAAAGCCTTCTGAAAGTCCAAATATACGACATCAACTGATTCTCCCTTGTCCACTCTACTGGAAACATCCTCAAAAAATTCCAGAAGATTTGTCAAGCATGATTTCCCTTTCACAAATCCATGCTGACTTGGACCTATCATGTCACCTCTTTCCAAATGCGCTGCTATGACATCCTTAATAATTGATTCCATCATTTTACCCACTACCGATGTCAGGCTGACCGGTCTATAATTCCCTGTTTTCTCTCTCCCTCCTTTTTTAAAAAGTGGGGTTACATTGGCTACCCTCCACTCCATAGGAACTGATCCAGAGTCAATGGAATGTTGGAAAATGACTGTCAATGCATCCGCTATTTCCAAGGCCACCTCCTTAAGTACTCTGGGATGCAGTCCATCAGGCCCTGGGGATTTATCGGCCTTCAATCCCACCAATTTCCCCAACACAATTTCCCGACTAATAAGGATTTCCCTCAGTTCCTCTTCCTTACTAGACCCTCTGACCCCTTTTATATCCAGAAGGTTGTTTGTGTCCTCCTTAGTAAATACCGAACCAAAGTACTTGTTCAATTGGTCCGCCATTTCTTTGTTCCCCGTTATGACTTCCCCTGATTCTGACTGCAGGGGACCTACGTTTGTTTTTACTAACCTTTTTCTCTTTACATATCTGTAGAAACTTTTGTAATCCGTCTCAATGTTCCCTGCAAGCTTCTTCTCGTACCCTATTTTCCCTGCCCTAATCAAACCCTTTGTCCTCCTCTGCTGAGTTCTAAATTTCTTCCAGTCTCCGGGTTCGCTGCTATTTCTGGCCAATTTGTATGCCACTTCCTTGGCTTTAATACTATCCCTGATTTCCCTTGATAGCCACGGTTGAGCCACCTTCCCTTTTTTATTTTTACGCCAGACAGGGATGTACAATTGTTGTAGTTCATCCATGCGGTCTCTAAATGTCTGTCATTGCCCATCCACAGTGAACTCCTCAAGTATCATTCGCCAATCTATCCTAGCCAATTCACGCCTCATACCTTCAAAGTTAGCCTTCTTGAAGTTCTGGACCATGGTCTCTGAATTAACTGTTTCATTCTCCATCCTAATGCAGAATTCCACCATATTATGGTCACTCTTCCCCAAGGGGCCTCGCACAACGAGATTGCTACTTAATCCTCTCTCATTACACAACACCCAGTCTAAGATGGCCTCCCCCTAGTTGGTTCCTTGACATATTGGTCTAGAAAACCATCCCTTATGCACTCCAGGAAATCCTCCTCCACCGTATTGCTTCCAGTTTGGTTAGCCCAATCTATGTGCATATTAAAGTAATTCATTATAACTGCTGCACCTTTATTGCATGCACCCCTAATTTCCTGTTTGATGCCCTCCCCAACATCACTACTACTGTTTGGAGGTCTGTACAAAACTCCCACTAATGTTTTTTGCCCTTTGGTGTTCTGCAGCTCTACCCATATAGATTCCACATCATCCAAGCTAATGTCCTTCCTAACTAATGCATTAATCTCCTCCTTAACCAGCAATGCTACCCCACCTCCTTTTCCTTTTATTCTATCCTTCCTGAATGTTGAATACCCATGGATGTTGAGTTCCCAGCCCTGATCATCCTGGAGCCATGTCTCTATAATCCCAATCACATCATATTTGTTAACATCTATTTGCACAGTTAATTCATCCACCTTATTATGGATACTCCTTGCATTAAGACATAAAGCCTTCAGGCTTGTTTTTTTAACACCCTTTATCCTTTTAGAATTTTGCTGTACAGTGGCCCTTTTTGTTCTTTGCCTTGGGTTTCTCTGCCCTCCACTTTTCCTCATCTCCTTTCTGTCTTTTGCTTTTGTCTCCTTTTTGTTTCCCTCTGTCTCCCTGCATTGATTCCCATCCCCCTGCCATATTAGTTTAACTCCTCCCCAACAGCACTAGCAAACACTCCCCCTAGGACATTGGTTCTGGTCCTGCCCAGGTGCAGACCGTCCGGTTTGTACTGGTCCCACCTCCCCCAGAACCGGTTCCAATGCCCCAGGAATTTGAATCCCTCCCTGCTGCACCACTGCTCAAGCCACGTGTTCATCTGCGCTATCCTGCGATTCCTACTCTGACTAGCACGTGGCACTGGTAGCAATCCCGAGATTACTACTTTTGAGGTCCTACTTTTTAATTTAGCTCCTAGCTCCTTAAATTCGTTTCGTAGGACTTCATCCCTTTTTTTACCTATGTCGTTGGTACCAATGTGCACCACGACAACTGGCTGTTCTCCCTCCCTTTTTAGAAGTCACAGCGCCAGGCTGATGATTGACAGTGGCGGTGACTCCGTCCCGCCTCCAATTCCGCCCCTCTAGAGTGCTCACCGCCGCAGTTCCGCCCCCATTATGACCGACTTCCGGTCCGCTTGGGAAAAAATGACAAAGAGTTTAATTTTGTGCAACAGGCCACCTCATCCACAGAAAACATAGAAACATAGAAACATAGAAAATAGGGGCAGGAGAAGGCCATTCGGCCCTTCGAGCCTGCACCACCATTCAATAAGATCATGGCTGATCATTCAACCTCAGTACCCCTTTCCTGCTTTCTCTACATACCCCTTGATCCTTTTAGCCGTAAGGGCCATACCTAACTCCTTTTTGAATATATTTAATGAACTGGCCTCAACAACTCTCTGCAGTAGAGAATTCCATAGGTTAACCATTCTCTGAGTGAAGAAGTTTCTCCTCATCTCGGTCCTAAATGGCTTACCCCTTATCCTTAGACTGTGACCCCTGGTTCTGGAACTCCCCAGCAACGGGAACATTCTTATAGCCTCTAACCTGTCCAATCCCATCAGAACTTTATATGTTTCTATGAGATCCCCTCTCATTCTTCTAAACTCCAGTGAATACAGGCCCAGTCGATCGAGTCTCTCCTCATATGTCAGTCCTGCCATCCAGGAATCAGTCTGGTGAACCTTCGCTATACGCCCTCAATAACAAGAACGTCTTTCCTCAGATTAGGAGACCAAAACTGAACACAATATTCCAGGTATGGCCTCACCAAGGCCCTGTACAACTGCAATAAGATTTTCCTGCTCCTATGCTCAAATCCTCTAGCGATGAAGGCCATCATGCCATTTGCCTTCTTCACCGCCTGCTGTACCTGCATGCCTTCTTTCAATGACTGATGTACCATGACACCCAGCTCTCGTTGCACCTCCCGTTTTCCTAATCTGTCGCCATTCAGATAATATTCTGTCTTTCTGTTTTTGCCACTAAAGTGGATAACCTCACATTTATCCACATTATACTGCATCTGCCATGCATTTGCTCACTCACCTAACCTGTCCAAGTCACCCTGCAGCCTCTTAGCATCCTCCTCACAGCTCACACCGCCACTCAGCTTAGTGTCATCTGCAAACTTGGAGATATTACACTCAATTCCTTCATCTAAATCATTGATGTATATTGTAAATAGCTGGGGTCCCAGCACTGAGCTCTGCGGCACTCCACTGGTCACTGCCTGCCATTCTGAAAAGGACCCGTTTATCCTGACTCTCTGCCTCCTGTCTGCCAACCAGTTCTCTATCCACGTCAGTACATTACCCCCAATACCATGCGCTTTAATTTTGCACACTAATCAAACCACATCACCAGCGGTAGGTGCGACCCGGTTCGGCTGGCACTGAATTTCTACCTCCCTATCTCATTGCTCACAATCGTCGCTGCGCCCCACTCGCACACACTTACCACTGCCGCAAGTCACACATCCACATCGCATAGCTTGCACACACTGCCAGCTATTCACCCTCCTCCTGAGGCCCCCACCATCACAGAAGCCAGTCTTCAGCCAATTCGATTTACTCCAAGTGTTATCAAGAAACAGCTGAGCGCACTGGATACAGCAAAGGCTATGGGCCCCGACAACATCCCGGCTGTCGAGCTGAAGACTTGTGCTCCAGAACTAGCTGCGCCTCTAGCCTAGCTGTTCCATTACAGCTACAACACTGGCATTTATCTGGAAAAATGTCAAGGTAGGTCCTGTCCACAAAAAGCAGGCAAATCCAATCCGGCCAATTACCACCCCATCAGTCTACTCTCAATCATCAGTAAAATGATGGAAGGTATCATCGACAAAATTCCCCATGATGGAAGGGGATGTACAGAATTCAGCATAATTACAGAACCCATCCACTCGGAGCTGTTGGGTCTGAACATCGTGGCTGTAACGACACTGTTTCCCAGGATAATTAGCAGAGTCGATGGTGTTGAGATAGATGGCGGTGGATGTGCCAATACACAGTCAATGTCAGCCTGCAACGTGTTTCCAATTATTTGTCCAATGAATTTGCTAAAAATAACAGCGATAGTCAGGCGTGTGACACGGAGTACATTCTTTCATCCTTTTCTCTCTGCACCCAAGTGCTTAAAAAACAGAGCACTCGAATCATAGTTTAAACAAAAAAGCTAACTTAATTCACAGTTGCAAGAGACTAAGTTGCGATAATTTATTTAAGGCACCATTCACAGCTGATATTCCCACTTTTAAGCACCTTTGTACAATTAGCCTTTGAGTTACTATTGTTTGGGATAAAGGGAAGCTCGGTGACTGTTGTGCACCAGTTTTATCCTGGCAGACTTCTGTTGAAGTTTTTCAGTTTGTTTCTCAGTGTGAATTTGATTACATTTTCACTGGGGCAAAGTGATGCTTGCCATTGAGTAGACTAAGCCTATATTCTCTCGAGTTTAGAGGAATGAGAGGTGATCTCATTGAAACATACACAATTCTTACAGGGCTTGACAGGGTAGATGCAGGGAGGATGTTTTCCCCTGGCTGAGGAGTCTAGAACCAGAGGTCACAGTCTCAGAATAAGGGGTCGGCCATTTCGGACTGAGATGAGGAGAAACGTCTTCACTCAGAGGGTGGTGAATCTTTGGAATTCTCTACCCCAGAGGGCTGTGGAGGCTCAGTCGTTGAGTATATTCAAGACAGAAATCGATAGATCTTTGGATATTAAGGGAATCAAGGGATACGGGGATAGTGCAGGAAAGTGAAGTTGTGGTAGAAGATCAGCCATGATTTTATTGAATGGTGGAGAAGACTCGAGGGGCAGAATGGCCGACTCCTGCACCTAAATCTTATGTTCTTATGTTATCCCATACATGAAGTAAGTGGAAATTGTCGCGACGTGAGTTGTCATCATTCTATCTGCTTCACGTACCACGGGGCGTTCCAGCTACTGAGCTCCTGTGCAGCAGGCTCAGTGTGCGGAGGCTGTGCCAAACTTCTCCTCCACAGAAATAAACACAGGCCCACCCGTCGGCTCCTCCTGGGCTGCCGCCAGCTGATAAGTGGCGGAGTGGGTGCAGTGCTCAGTACTGGGCAAGAACGGCAAGCGGGGCCTTGTCTACGTCATGGGCCTGGACTTGTGTTTGAATCGGACCAGCTGGCTGACCCGGGGGAAGCAGCGACGGTGTCCAGGGGCAGGGGGGGGGGGGATTGCAGTGGCCGCAATGGGAACGGGCACTCCGTCAGTCCCCTGCCACCCTTCAGAACACTAATTCGCAATGTCCCATTTCCGCTGGGCAGGAAGCTTCAAAATCAGCCGCTGAACTGACAGTGAGAATATCTGTGGGTGATTATAATCATGTCTAACTTGCAGGAAGTTCTGCCCCACGGAACAGGATGGCGCTAAACTGAAGCCCAAGCTAATCTCGCTGCCTAATCTGAACAGCTCTCATCCCTGGGCAGCCTCTTCAGGAGACCCCTGTCCACAGCCACTCCAGAGTTTGGGGCCTCGGCAACAGAAGGCACGGCCACCAATGGTTGAGCAATTATAATCAGGGATGCTCAAGAGGGCAGAAATAGAGGAGCACAGACATCTCGGGGGGTTGTGGGGCTGGAGGAGATTACAGAGATAGAGAGGGGCGAGGTCATGGAAGGATTTGAAAACAAGGATGAGAATTTTGAAATCTACCAAAGAGCTGGCACAGACAGGGTGCTCCAAATGGCTTCCTTGTGTGCTCTACCATTCGATGATCTTTTCACCGAATCAAAGTCAATCTGATAAGTGCTGATAAATGTATTTCTTGGTGTAAAGGTGATTTTGCCAAGCTATGTTTTATCATATGCTCCTTAACTTGTTTGAAAGGAGCCAGACTAGAAAATTAAAGTTGGATATAATACCACTCAATCAAAAAGTTTTTGAAGTATTTGTATACGATCTTATGGAAGTGTTTGATCTTAAATACGCAGTTACATCGAGTTGCATGGAGTGTATAGCACAGAAAGAGGCCATTCGGCCTAACAGGCCTGTGTTGGTTACATAGAGCCTCCTCCCACCCTTTTATCTGCAAATCCTTCGATTCCTTTCTCCCTTATCTAACTTCCACTTAAAGGCATTTATGCTATTCCCCTGAACTACTCCCTGTGGTAGTGCGCTCCACATTCTCACCACTCTGTGGGGAAAGTTTCTCCTGAATTCCTTATTGAATATATTGGTGACTATCTTATATTTATGGCCCCTAGTTTTGGATTCCCTCACAAGTGGAAATCATCATCATCATCATCATAGACGGTCCCTTGTATCGAGGATGACTTGCATCCACGCTAAAAAGGGATGAGTTCACAGGTGTTTCAACGAAGGTCCTAATATTCCAGGTTCCCGAACTACATGCTGAAGGGTGGAAGATGCCTGTGTGTGGATTTTTTTAATGTTTGGTGGCCGTTGCACACCAGCCACCACACGGGCTTAACAGAGCTTGGTCTTGGTCCAGTGGCAAGAGTTAACCAGGACGACTGGAGACCTGCTCTGCTGCACAGGCCTAGTGCACACATATCGCAGTGTGGGCTGGCCCATGCTGCTCCTGGGCCCTCTATCTTCACCTCTATCTTCTCTATATGTCTACCCTATCAAACCCTTTCATAATCTTAAAGACCTTGATCAGATCACCTCTCAGTCCTGGTATCATCCTTGTGAATATTCTTTGCACCCTCTCCAGTGCCTCAATATCCTTTTTATAACATGGAGACCAGAATTCAATAATGGTCTAACAAAGGTTCGATACAAGTTCAACATAACGTCTCAGCTTTTCAATTCTATCCCTCTAGAGATGAGGCCCAGTGCTTTATTTGCTTTTTTATGGCCTCATTAACTGAAGTCGCTACTTTTAGTGATTTGTGTATCTGTATCACAACAACCCTTTGCTCCTCTACCCCTTTAAGACTCTTATTATCAAAGCAGTACATGGCCTCCATATTCTTCCGACCAAAATGAAACACCTCATACTTATCTATATTGAAATTCATTTGCCAATTACACACCCATTCTGCAAGTTTATTAATGTTGTCTTATACCGAAACCTGCAGAGGGTGCTTTTGTTAAATATTCATTCCGGGATGTGGCCGTCGCAGGCAATGCCAGCATTTATTGCCCATCCCTAATTGCCCTTTGAGAAGGTGGTGGTGAGCCGCCTTCTTGAACCGCTGCAGTCCGTGTGGTGAAGGTACTCCCACAGTGCTGTTGGGGAGGGAGTTTCAGGGTTTTGACCCAGCGACAATGAAGGAACGGCGATATATTTCCAAGTCAGGATGATGTGTGACTTGGAGGGGAACTTACAGGTGGTGGTGTCGGGTACAGGATTGTTTTGGGTCATTTAAATGTCATGAAATTTTGACTCTTTGGCGAATGGAAAACCCAGCTGTAAGTTAACCACAAACACCAGACTTTTGTCGGCTGTTAAGAGAGACAGAAAACAAGAGAAAGGTAAAGGTCCCCGGGACAGCAGCAAACCACAGACACTTGTCTACTGCTGGGTAGTAACAGAAAAGAGACACAGGTCAGGAAAGGTCAACTTGGACACTGCAACAATAATAGAGCAGAGGCCCCTGAAACCTCAAAACTCTGTCAACAACCTTTTAAAATTCGTGCCATGGTTGTGGCACTAGCAGGAACGTTGGCGGAGAGGCTGGAGAATTGGCAGCGGAATTTTCTTTTGCCTTTAAGCTGAAAGGCCTGAAGCAATGCCTGCTGGGCCGGGCACTGGGCGGTCTCTGTCGTGATCAGCCCACAGCACCACCTACCTTACAGACCAAGTATTGCAGGACTCAAGAGGCAATTCATAGGAAAATAACAGAAAAACCTGACAGAAAGTCATGACGGAAATAGGATAGATACAGGGAGCATGCTTTCTCTGGCTGAGGAGTCTAGAACCAGGGGTCACAGTCTCAGAATAAGGATTCTTCTATTTAGGGCTGAGATGAGGAGAAACTTCTTCACTCAAAGCATGGTGAATCTTTGGAATTCTCTACCGCAGAGGGCTGTGGAAGCTCATTGAGTATATTTAAGACAGAGATCAATAGATTGTTGAATATTAATGGTATCAAGGAATATAGGGATAGTGCAGTAAGGTGGAGTTGAGGTAGAGGATCAGCCATGATCTTATTGAATGGCGGAACAGGCTCGAAGGCCGACTCCTGCTCCTAATTCTTATGTTCTTATAAATAGTGTGACAAAGGTGAGCCTGACAGGGAGAGACACGACTGAATAACTGTTAAAGAAAAGGAAGTGTTTCACAACAGGAAGTAATGCAGACACAGGTATTTTCATATTTAATATATATATATCAATATTTTTATTATAGTTCATATGTCTAAATTATATATGACAGTTATTTTTAAACTTTAAGCAACATCATCTGTCTTTAAATGAAAAACACAAAATATACAGATTAGCGGGGAATTATAGAAAAGAAAATTAATTGAAAAGGAGAAGCAATTGGATTTAGAAGTTTACATCTTGAACAATCGGGATACATGACAATAACAGCTTTATCATGCATTACATCCAACTGTTCATTATAACCATGACAAAGGGCCTGTCAGATAGCAAATAAAACCAGAACAGGACCAACAGACCCAGAATTTATTTAGCTGGTGTATTATTAATGCAAGTTCTTTCTTTCTATTCAATCTGGCCCATCATATCCAAACCTAATTTAACTGCCCCACTCTCCATCTGTATCTTCCTCTGCTTCAAATATTGTGCCAACTTTCCCTTAAAAGATTTTGTTTTACTCATTCATGGCATGTGGGCGTCACTGGCAAGGCCGGCATTTATTGCCCATCCCTAATTGCCCTTTGAGAAGGTGGTGGTGAGCCGCCTTCTTGAACCGCTGCAGTCTGTGTGGTGAAGGTACTCCCATAGTACTGTTAGGGAGGGAGTTCCAGGATTTTGACCCAGTGACGATGAAGGAACGGCGATATATTTCCAAGTCAGGATGGTGTGTGACTTGGAGGGGAACGTGGAAGTGGTGGTGTTCTCATGCGCCTGCTGCCCTTGTCCTTCTAGGTGGTGGAGGTCGTGGGTTTGGGAGGTGCTGCCGCAGAAGCCTTGGCGAGTTGCTGCAGTGCATCTTGTAGATGGTACACACTGCAGCCACGGTGCGCCGGTGGTGGAGGGAGTGAATGTTGAAGGCGATGGATGCGGTGTCAATCAAGTGGACTGCTTTGTCCTGGATGGTATCGAGCTTCTTTTTGGAGCTGCACTCATCCAGGCAAGTGGAGAGTATTCCATCACACTCCTGACTTGTGCCTTGTCGTACAAAACAGAAAACAGAGAGTGGGGGTTAAAGGTAGTTGCTTAGATTGGCAAATGATGGGTAGCGGAGTTCCACAGGATCGATACTGGGACCTCTGCTGTTCACCATTTGCATAAACGATATGGACTCAGGAATCAGAAGTACATTTCAAAATTGGAGGATGACATCAAATTGGGTGGGCTTCGTTAATACTGAAGAGGACTGCGACAAAATACTAGAAGACATTAATAAACTTTCAGAATGTAAATGACAAATGAATTTCAGTATAGATAAGTGTGAGGTGGTGCATTTGGGTAGGAACAATAAGGAGGTGACCTACTCCTTGGAAAACAAGAGTCTAAATGGAGTAGAGACGCAAAGGGATCTGGTTCACATCATTAAATGTAACAACATAGGTTAACAAGGCCATAAAAAAAATGCAAACAAAGCACTAGGGTTCATTTCTAGAGGAATAGAATTGAAAAGCAGAGAAGTTATTCTAAACTAGTATAGAAACTCGGTTAGACCACACTTGGAGTACTGTGCACAGTCCTGGCCTCCATGTTAAAAAAAGGATATAGAGGCACTGGTGAAAGTGAACAAATTATACCAGAACTGCAAGGTTATAACTATCAGGAAAGGTTGAACAATCTGGGGCTCTGGGGGAGAGGGGGGGTGATCTAATAGAGGTCTTTCAAATTCTGAAGGGGTTTGATAGGGTAGACGTAGAGAAGATGTTTCCACTTGTGGGGAGACCAAACTAAGGGTCATAAATACAAGAAAGTCACTAAATTATACATGACAGTTATTTTTAAACTTTAAGCAACATCATTTGCACTTAAATGAAAAACGAAAAAACGAAAAAGTGGGGAATTAGAGAAAATAAAATTAATTGAAAAGGAGAAGCAATTGGATTTAGAAGTTTACATCTCGAACAATCGGGATACATGACAATAACAACTTTATCATGCATTACATCCAACTGTTCATTATAACCATGACAAAGGGCCTGTCAGATAGCAAATAAAACCAGAACAGGACCAACAGACCCAGAATTTATTTAGCTGGTGTATTATTAATGCAAGTTCTTTCTTTCTATTCAATCTGGCCCATCATATCCAAACCTAATCTAACTGCCCCACTCTCCATCTGTATCTTCCTCTGCTTCAAATATTGTGCAAACTTTCCCTTAAAAGATTTTGTTTTACTCATTCATGGCATGTGGGCGTCACTGGCAAGGCCGGCATTTATTGCCCATCCCTAATTGCCCTTTGAGAAGGTGGTGGTGAGCCGCCTTCTTGAACCGCTGCAGTCTGTGTGGTGAAGGTACTCCCATAGTACTGTTAGGGAGGGAGTTCCAGGATTTTGACCCAGTGACGATGAAGGAACGGCGATATATTTCCAAGTCAGGATGGTGTGTGACTTGGAGGGGAATGTGGAGGTGGTGGTGTTCCCATGCGCCTGCTGCCCTTGTCCTTCTAGGTGGTGGAGGTCGTGGGTTTGGGAGGTGCTGCCGCAGAAGCCTTGGCGAGTTGCTGCAGTGCATCTTGTAAATGGTACACACTGCAGCCACGGTGCGCCGGTGGTGGAGGGAGTGAATGTTGAAGGCGATGGATGGGGTGTCAATCAAGTGGACTGCTTTGTCCTGGATGGTATCGAGCTTCTTTTTGGAGCTGCACTCATCCAGGCAAGTGGAGAGTATTCCATCACACTCCTGACTTGTGCCTTGTCGTACAAAACAGAAAACAGAGAGTGGGGGTTAAAGGTAGTTGCTTAGATTGGCAAATGATGGGTAGCGGAGTTCCACAGGATCGATACTGGGACCTCTGCTGTTCACCATTTGCATAAACGATATGGACTCAGGAATCAGAAGTACATTTCAAAATTGGAGGATGACATCAAATTGGGTGGGCTTCGTTAATACTGAAGAGGACTGCGACAAAATACTAGAAGACATTAATAAACTTTCAGAATGTAAATGACAAATGAATTTCAGTATAGATAAGTGTGAGGTGGTGCATTTGGGTAGGAACAATAAGGAGGTGACCTACTCCTTGGAAAACAAGAGTCTAAATGGAGTAGAGACGCAAAGGGATCTGGTTCACATCATTAAATGTAACAACATAGGTTAACAAGGCCATAAAAAAAATGCAAACAAAGCACTAGGGTTCATTTCTAGAGGAATAGAATTGAAAAGCAGAGAAGTTATTCTAAACTAGTATAGAAACTCGGTTAGACCACACTTGGAGTACTGTGCACAGTCCTGGCCTCCATGTTAAAAAAAGGATATAGAGGCACTGGTGAAAGTGAACAAATTATACCAGAACTGCAAGGTTATAACTATCAGGAAAGGTTGAACAATCTGGGGCTCTGGGGGAGAGGGGGGGTGATCTAATAGAGGTCTTTCAAATTCTGAAGGGGTTTGATAGGGTAGACGTAGAGAAGATGTTTCCACTTGTGGGGAGACCAAACTAAGGGTCATAAATACAAGAAAGTCACTAAATTATACATGACAGTTATTTTTAAACTTTAAGCAACATCATTTGCACTTAAATGAAAAACGAAAAAACGAAAAAGCGGGGAATTAGAGAAAATAAAATTAATTGAAAAGGAGAAGCAATTGGATTTAGAAGTTTACATCTCGATCAATCGGGATACATGACAATAACAACTTTATCATGCATTACATCCAACTGTTCATTATAACCATGACAAAGGGCCTGTCAGATAACAAATAAAACCAGAACTGGACCAACAGACCCAGAATATTGAGCCGGTTTATTCTTAACGCAAGTCCTTTCTTTCTATTCAATCTGGTTCAATTGGTTCATGAATCTTTATGATAGGTGAGAAAAAACAGTTTTGTTTTTCTCCAATGTTTTCAGCCTCCAAATTATCTGACAAATTGCTCTTTTTCCAATGTGCATATTTTGAAGCCGGATTTGTCGTAGGGTCTCAATATTTTTGTATCGTGTCATTGTACAATGCACAAAGGCGATTGTTTTCTGTATTATATATATATATATCACCTTGATTGCCCCACTTGAAGCCTATAGAGGAATACACGAGGGAATTCAGATTGACGCAGAAGATATTATCCATGAGTATCCACACTAGACGCATGTCTTGTCACGAATCCAACCCATCACTGCCTTTCTCTTCCAAGGAATTTAATTCCTCCGTGTTGATGAGCAGCTCCTGTGCTGGATTAGTTCTGGTCCCCATGGACACTGTGGCAATCATGCTGCATTTCCACACTGATGGCAAGTCAAGGGTTTGTCATCTACACAGACATGTAGATGAATGAACAGAAGCTAAACAAGGTGTGGACACTGCACCGTGTCCAGCTGCAGGCTGTGCCAGTCCAGCCCCTGGTTTGTGATTGCTGGGGAACTGACCCTGCCAAGGCAGTCACAGAGTTACAGAGTCCCACTGCGTTTGCATGTCCAATCTCCGATTCAGGCCGCTCCCTGCAATCTGCATTCAACAACAACAACAACTTGTATTTATATAGCACTTTTAACGTAGTGAAATGCCCCAAGGCGCTTCTTCACAGGAGCGTTATGAGACAAAACATTTGACACCGAGCCACATAAGGAGAAATTACAGCAGGTGACCTTAAGCTTGGTCAAAGAGGTAGGTTTTAAGGAGTTCTTGTAGGAGGAAAGAGAGGTAGAGAGGTGGAGAGTTTTAGGGAGGGAGTTTCAGAGCTTGGGGCCCAGGCAGCTGAAAGCACGGCCATCAATGGTTGAGCGATTATAATCAGGGATGCTCAGGAGGGCAGAATTAGAGGAGCGCTGACATCTCGGGGAGTTGTGGGGCTGAAGGAATTTACAGAGATAGGGAGGGGCGAGGTCATGTAAACAAGGATGAGAATTTTGAAATCGCGGCGTTGCTTAACCAGGAGCCAACGTAGGTCAATGAGCACTGGGGGTGATGGGTAAGCGGGACTTGGTGCGAGTTAGGACATGGGTTGCCGAGGTTTGGATCACCTCTTGATTCCAGCCCTGATTACCTCTATAAATGCTGCTTGGCATCTTCCTGGCCTGACAATTGAACTTATTTAGATGAGCGATGTGCGCATGTCTGAAAGCATGTCTATACAGGGCTCTCTCCTTGCAGTATGAAATTTAAACATTGCGGTCAGCTACGTTTAAACACTTGCCTCAGGGCTATGTGTGGTTGGATCATCATAGGCAGTCCTTCGAAGCGATGATGACTTGCTTCCACGCTGAAAAGGGAAGAGTTCACAGGTGTTTCAATGAAGGACCTAATATTCTGGATCCCGAACTGCATCCTGAAGGGTGGCAGATGCCTGTGCGTGGATTTTTTTAACGTGTGGTGGCCGTTGCACACCAGCCACCACATGGGCTTGACAGAGCTAGGTCTTGGGGCTGGATTGATGCCACCAGGGAGTCGCACTCCACCTGGCTCCAGAGACTGGTTGGGCCTTGATTTACGCTGGAACTCAGCATCGATGCAAATTGGAATGCATTGTGCACCGACACCACACGTGCAGTGGAACTGCACACTATCAGAGAAACCTTTTCAGCAGCGTGTGTACCAGGCGAGGTGTTAACCCTGTCACTGTAATCACAGTAAACGGGGCCGCCGATGGGTGGTCAATACCTCGGGCTGGATTTTCGGTTGTCTAACACCTCAGTTAGCGGCCAGAGGGAGTGTTAATGGGAGCGTAAAAGGATACCGCCCGGGAGTGCAGCATTTAGTGCCCCGACTGAAAATTCATTTGAGGCTCACCGGGGGCGCAAACCGCTAGCGCCCGGCTGCTGACGATCGCTCCGATCCTGACGTATTCTGGTGCAATGCCCACGCTTACGCCCCGGTCGGTAAATTCAGTGCGTGATGAGCGCCTGCCATAAACAACATCTGGAAAAACAGTGGGTACAGGGACAGGCTTGCCGAGTCGTTAACTGGCTGCTAGTTAACGGGATGAGGAAGCGCTTCCCTCGGAGGTCACAGTCAGTGCAATGTTTACACACAGCACGATACGTGAGCCTCCCAGTTTGCCGCAGTAGACAGACATAACAGTGTAGGGGGAAACATGTGATGTTGAAAACTTTAATGGGCCTTTCCAGGGATCTGATTCAGAGTTCTGTGCATGCGCAATGGGCCCGCAAAATGTACCGACCAAACTTTTGTTATTACCCCTAGCTCTTGTGTGCAACGGCTGATTTATCGCCCTGTCAGTTCTTCAATCAATACTGATGAATTTCTCGGTGGGAGCCGCAAACATATTCAAGGCGTTAAAAGTACCACTCTGCCTGGATTAACTCCCCAAATGAGGCATGACCGAATTTCCACCCCCAAGTAGCGGTACCCGCGATGGAGGAAACACCGTCAAAAGTCTAATCTTTGAACAAAGAAATCCTTCCATTCTTATAGCTCCTTTTATGACCTTAGGGAGTCCCAAAGCAATTCATAGCTAATGAAGTACTTTTTGAAGTGTAGTCACTGTTGCAATGTGGGAAACGCGGCAGCCAATTTACCACAAGAAAGCTCCCACAAACAGCACTGTGATAATGACCAGATAATCTGTGTATAATCATATTGGTTAAGAGATAAATATTGGCCAGGGCACCGGGGATAACTCCCCTGCTTTTATGTCCACCTGAGAGAGCAGATGATGCCTCAGTTTAACGTCTCCGAAAGACGGCACCTCCGACAGTGCAGCACTCCCTCAGCACTGCACTGGAGTGTCCGCCTCGATTTTTGTGCTCAAGTGCCTGGAGTGGGGCTTGAACCCACAACCTTCTGACTCAGAGGCTAGGGTGCTACCAATGAATTACCAATAAGATAATGAGGGGCTCGACAAGTTGGATGCAGAGATGATTTTTCCACTCATAGGGGAAACTAAAACTTGGGAACATAGTCTTAGAATAAAGGGCCGCCCATTTAAAACTGAGATGAGGAGGAATTTCTTCTCTGAGGGTTGTAAATCTATGGAATTCTCTTCCCCAGAGAGCTGTGGAGGCTGGGTCATTGAATATATTTAAGGTGGAGATAGACAGATTTTTGAGCGAAAAGGGAGTGAAGAGTTCTGGGGAGTGGGCAGAGAAGTGGAGCTGAGTCCATGACCAGATCAACCATGATCTTATTAAATGGTGGATCAGGCTCGAGGGACCAGGTGGCCTACTCCTGCTCCTATTTCCTATGTTCTTATGCATTAGTCATGGGTGTCCAGAGCCTGCGAGTGATGGAGTCACCGTACAGAACAGGCCAATGAACGAGTGACTGTGGACAATCCCCACAGGGGCTTCTACACAAGTCCATCCATGATGATATTAATGGTGATGCATACATTCCAACGCACTCCTGGCTGGCCTCCCACATTCTACCCTACGTACACTGGAGGTGATCCAAAACTCGTCTGCCCGTGTCCTAACTCGCACCAAGTCCCGCTCACCCATCACCCCTGTGCTCGCCGGCCTACATTGGCTCCTGGTTAAGCAACGCCTCAATTTCAAAATTCTCATCCATATTTTCAAATCCCTCCATGGCCTCGCCCCTCCCTATCTCGGTAATCTCCTCCAGCCCACAATCCCCCGAGATGTCGGCGCTTCTCTAATTCTACTCTCTTGAGCATCCCTGATTATAATCGCTCAATCATTGGTGGCCGTGCCTTCTGTTGCCTCGGCCTCAAGCTCTGGAACTCCCTGCCTAAACCTCTCACCTCTCCACCTCTGTAGCTCACTTTCCTCCTTCAAGACGCTCCTTAAAACATACCTCTTTGACCAAGCTTTTGGTCACCTGCGCTAATTTCTACTTATGTGGCTCGGTGTCAAATATTTATCTGATAACACTCCTGTGAAGCACCTTGGGACGTTTCACTATGTTAAAGGCGCTATATAAATGCAAGTTGTTGTTGTTGGTACACCTGTAAGACAGGTAACAAGTAGAAGGTGAAGCTCATTGACAATTTATGAATGTTCAGACAATGTAGTGGTACAGGAAATGTTTCAACACTGGCTCCATGTTGACTTGTCAAACTTTACCGTCATGCAATTGGAACTATTGGCCTAGCAATGTCAGGTGCCTCAGCGTCCAACATGGCGGATTCCGTACGTGCGCTCAATCCGGGATGAAGTGCACTGTCCATCATATTGGATCAGGCTGCTCCACAGTGTGCACTGGAAGTATGTTAAATGCCGATTAAAATATTTCTATGAGGGTCCTATGTTTGTTGCAGGCACCGTTTGTGATTTTGGGCTGCCCCAGTGCCTGACTGATGAAGTCACTCAGCAAGTCGTGCTGCTAACAGGCAGGAAGGACCCTATTTAAAGGGCTCATCCACTACTTACAGGTCAGCTGCTGGTTTGTCCTTTTTGGCTGCTGGTCAACATCGAGGCCCTTTTGGCCTATTTTCCAACTCTGTCTTTCAGATGAGACGTTAAACCGAGGCCCCATCTGCGCTCTCAGGTGGATGTAAAAGATCCCATGGCACTATTTCGAAGAAGAGCAGGGGAGTTATCCCCAGTGTCCTGGCCAATATTTATCGCACGATCAACATAACAAAACAAATTATCTGGTCATTATCACATTGCTGTTTGCTGTGCGCAAATTGGCTGCCGCGTTTCTCACATTACAACAGTGACTACACGCCAAAAGTACTTCATTGGCTGTAAAGCGCTTTCAGACGTCCAGTGATCATGAAAGGTGCTATATAAATGCAAATTTTTAAATGTTATTGTGACTGCTGAGAAGGATATCTCTCAGTGCTGCACTGTTTATGGCTGCAGTTCACAGCAGTTTGACTGCAGTCATGGATGGCCCGGGAGAGCTGCCTTTAGGGCTAGTAGAGGAGGGGGAGCAGCGAAGGAAGACAGGAGAGAGCGGGATTGGCTGGGAGACGAGAGAGGAGGAGGAGGGCAGTGGGCAGGGGGCCAGACTCACAGCGGGTCTTCAGGGAACACTTCTACACGAACCTCACCGAGGGGTAATGTCTGAGGCACCTTCGCCTCACCCAGGAGGCTGTCACCGAGCGATATCCCACTGCTGCTGATACTTGCAACACGCAAACATTGTTTACGCAGAGTGTCAGGTGAGATAGAAGACAGAAGGGAAAATGAGGATAAGGTGTGAAGAAACCCAATGCGACATCTCCTCCATCATTACCGCTCGCTGTGGTCGTGACTCTCCCCCTGCCCACGATGGCCAGCACGCTCTCTTCCCCAGGGGGGAGGGGGGAGGGAGTGCTGGCGGGCTCAGCCTCCTCCACTGGCAGCCTCCGGGCACAGATTGTGGGCAAGGAAGGGAGTGTTTTAGCGAGAGCCTTGTGTGAGGTGTTTAGAGAATGGGCCTGTCGTGGTTGAATAGTTGGTATGCAGTGTGCAAGATGTGAACTGTGGGGAAGTGAGGGTTGCAATAGTGTGAGTTTGTTTGATGGATTCATAGAATCAAAGAAGTTTACAGCACGGAAGGAGGCCATTTCAGCCCATCGTGTCCACGCCTGCCGACAAAGAGCTACCCAGCCTAATCCCACTTTCCAGCTCTAGATCTGTAGCCCTGTAGGTTACGGCACTTCAAGTACACATCCAAGTACTTTTTAAATGTGGTGAGGGTTTCTGCCTCTACCACCCTTTCAGCAGTGGGTTCCAGACCCCCACCATCCTCTGGCTGAAGAACTTTCCCCTCTAAATCTCCTACTAATTACCTGGTTGTTGACTCCTCTGCCAAGGGAAATTGGTCCTTCCTATCCACTGTATCCAGGCCCCTCATAATTATATACACCCCAATAAGGTCTCCCCTCAGCCTCCTCTATTCCAAAGGAAACAAACCCGGCCTATCCAATCTTTCCTCATAGCTAAAATTCCCCAGTCCAGGCAACATCCTCGTAAATCTCCTCTGTACCCTCTTTGGTGCAATCAGGTGAGGATATGGGATAGTTGCAGGGGAGGACTGGGCTGTAAAGACCCCACAATGCCCCTTGCTCTTTGATGGTGAGCTATTGAAGTGTCAGAATGAGGATGAGGAGATGACTGTAGATCGCTCACAGGCTCAGTGCATTGCATTCTGGGCCGGTGCAGTCAGCTCTCTTAGAAACATAGAAACATAGAAAATAGATGCAGGAGTAGGCCATTCGGCCCTTCGAGCCTGCACCACCATTCAATATGATCATGGCTGATCATGCAGCTTCAGTACCCCACTCCTGCCTTCTCTCCATACCCGCTGATCCCTTTAGCTGTAAGGGCCACATCTAACTCCCTTTTGAATATATCGAACGAACTGGCCTCAACAACTTTTTGTGGTAGAGAATTCCACAGGTTCACAATTCTCTGGGTGAAAAAGTTCCTCCTCATCTCGGTCCTAGATGATTTACCCCTTATCCTTAGACTGTGACTTCCCCAACATCGGGAACATTCTTCCTGCATCTAATCTGTCCAATCCCATCAGAATTTTATATGTTTCTATGAGATCCCCTCTCATTCTTCTAAATTCCAGTGAATTTAAGCCTCGTCGAATCAATCTTTCTTCATATGTCAGTCCTGCCATCCCGGGATTCAGTCTGGTGAACCTTCGCTGCACTCCCTCAATAGCAAGAATGTCCTTCCTCAGATTAGGAGACCAAAACTGTACACAATAATCAAGGTGTGGTCTCACCAAGGTCCTGTACAACTGCACTAAGACTTCCCTGCTCCTATACTCAAATCTTCTCGCTATGGAGGCCAACATGCCATTTGCTTTCTTTACTGCCTGATGTACCTGCATGCCTACTTTCAATGATTGATGTACCAAGTGGATAACCTCACATTTATCCACATTATACTGCATCTGCCATGCATTTACCCACTCACCTAAGCTGTCCAAGTCACCCTGCAGCCGCTTAGCATCCTCCTCACAGCTCACACCGCCACCCAGCTTAGTCATCTGCAAACTTGGAGATATTACATTTAGTTCCTTCATCTAAATCATTAATATATATTGTAAATAGCTGGAGTCCTAGCACTGAACCTTACGGTACCCCACTAGTCACTGCCTGCTATTCTGAAAAGGATCCGTTTATTCCTACTCTTTGTTTCCTGTCTGCCAACCAGTTCTCTATCCACGTCAGTACATTACCCCCAATCTCTTGTGCTTTAATTTTGCACACTAATCTCTTGTGTGGGACCTTGTCAAAAGCCTTTTGAAAGTCCAAATACACCACATCCACTAGTTCTCCCTTATCCACTCTACTAGTTACATCCTCAAAAAATTCTAGAAGATTTGTCAAGCATGATTTCCCTTTCATAAATCCATGTTGACTTGGACCGATCCTGTCACTGTTTTCCAAATGTGCTGCTATTACATCTTTAATAATTGATTCCAGCTTTTCCCCCACGACTGATGTCAGGCTAACCGGTCTATAATTACCCGCTTTCTCTCTCCCTCCTTTTTTAAAAAGTGGGCTTACATTAGCTACCCTCCAATCCATAGGAACTGATCCAGAGTCCATGGAATGTTGGAAAATGACCACCAATGCATCCACTATTTCTAGGACCACTTCCTTAAGTACTCTGGGATGCAGACTATCAGGCCCTGGCGATTTATCGGCCTTCAATTCCATCAATTTCCCTAACACAATTTCCTGACTAATAAGGATTTCCTTCAGTTCCTTCAGTTCCTCCTTCTTGCTAGACCCTCGGTCCCCTCGTATTTTCGGGAGGTTATTCGTGTCTTCCTTAGTGAAGACAGAACCAAAGTATTTGTTCAATTGGTCTGCCATTTCTTTGTTCCCCATTATAAATTCACCTGATTCTGACTGCAAGGACCTACATTAGTCTTGAGTGTGTAATGTTGTTAAAATGTTATGGCACTGTGTTGCTGGTGTCCTGGCACAGGTCCAGAATGCCCTGCCCACCTCCTGCCATGGTTGCCGAGTTGCTCACCTTGTTGAATGCCATTGTGAAGTCCCAAATAAGGATTCCCTCCTCCGTCTAACCTCTGAAAGGAGCATTGCCACTGCTTCACCTAAAAACATGGAGGCCCAAATTCTACCTCCAGAACTCTGAGACAAATTTTCCTTTAAAGATGTGTTTGAGACATCTGATTTTGATGTGTTTCCCCTTTAAGCTGCTGCAGAGCTCTAAATTCAGGAGGAACATGCTACTTGGGTGCTTCAAAACACAAGCAAAGATCAGGGGAGTTCTTCCCGGAGCCTTGGACAATATTTATCCCTCAACCAACATCCCTAATACATTATATGGACATTATCATATTGCTTTTTGTGGGGTCTTGCTGTGTGCAAACTGTGCTGCATTTCCCATCATGATCTTCATGATCATCATAGGCAGTCCCTCGGAATCGAGGAAGACTTGCTTCCACTCTAAAAGTGAGTTCTCGGGTGGCTGTACAGTTCAATATGGGAATTACAGTCTCTGTCACAGGTGGGACAGACAGTGGTTGAAGGAAAGGGTGGGTGGGGAGTCTGGTTTGCCGCACGCTCTTTCTGCTGCCTGCGCTTGATTTCTGTATGCTCTCGGCGATGAGACTTGAGGTGCTCAGCACCCTCCAGGATGCTCTTCCTTCACTTAGGGCAGTCTTTGACCAGGGACTCCCAGGTACCAGTGGGGATGTTGCATTTTATCAAGGAGGCTTTGAGGGTGTCCTTGAAACATTTTCTCTGCCCACCTGGGGCTCGCTTGCCATGTAGGAGTTCCGAGTAGAGCGCTTGCTTTGGGAGTCTCATGTCGGGCATGCAGACAATGTGGCCTGCCCAACAGTGCTGGTCGAGTGTGGTCAGTGCTTCGATGCGCTTCCCACATTACAACAGTAACTACACTTCAAGAATACTTCATTGGCTGTGATACTTCATTCGCACTTTGGGACATCCTGAGATCATGAAAGATGCTGTAGAAATACAAGTCTGTCTATCTGTCTTCCTTTCTTCCTTTCTTTCTTTCTTTCTTTCTTTCTTTCCTTCCTTCCTTCCTTCCTTCCTTCCTTCCTTCCTTCCTTCCTTCCTTCCTTCCTTCCTTCCTTCCTTCCTTTCTTTCTTTCTTTCTTTCTTTCTTTCTTTCTTTCTTTCTTTCTTCTCTCTATCAAAGACCAAGTGGTACCACAAGTCCTCTCCGCCCCAGACCTCTCCTAGAAGTAATGAACAGTTTTCTGCCCCTACAATGGGAGTGCCAATCAGAGGTGTTGCTGCTAATTTGGCCACCCCCAGGAGTGCCAGTGTAGTCGGCCCACCTCCCGTTTTGGGCGGGGTGGGGGGGGTCTGGCGGGTGGCGGGGGGGTGGCAGGAGGGGAGGGTGACATCCCACCCCTGCCATTTTAGCCACTCAGTTCTCACGCAAGCAGAACATCTGGGCTCCTGTGCCCAATTATTTTGTGACAGTTAGATTTATGTGATTATAGTCCCTTGGTTGGGTTTGTTATGGCCGTCGGTACTTCAGATGAAATATTTTAATACTGTTATTACTATATAATTCATTTTAGGAACATTTATTCGAAAGATAATGAAATAACATATATTCCAAATGGTTTAAAAACACCAAACAGATGCAAACTCCAATTACTCAAAGAAAAAGAATGCGTTTGCAGCATGAAAGACT
This sequence comes from Pristiophorus japonicus, assembly GCF_044704955.1. Taxonomy (NCBI): domain Eukaryota; kingdom Metazoa; phylum Chordata; class Chondrichthyes; family Pristiophoridae; genus Pristiophorus; species Pristiophorus japonicus. The sequence goes on along the minus strand of NC_091989.1, from coordinate 81,327,515 downwards.
AATTTAGATTGCATATGAAATATTGCTATTTCATCCAAAGGGTGACTGAGAAAATAAACCTGTATTGAAATCAGTCCTGTTAACATGTGTCTTCCTGATGAAGACTGCAATGTAAAACTCACAGATGTTGTCTCTTCTGTTGTTGCATAGATAATACATAGCAATGTATTATCACAACAGATGGCCTGGTATAAATTATGTAAATTTGGATAGACGAATTAGACATAGCAGAATTTTGCTAAGTTTTCCAAATTTCACTGATACTGTGCAGAAATCTCCAGATAATGTTGTTCACATTTAACCGATGTACTTAACCCAATGAAGGCATGCCAACATAAACCTGCTGTACGGTATGCTTTAGACCGTGTCTTCAATCGTCTCTGAAATTGTGCAACAGCAAAAGTGGTTCAGTCTGCGAAAATTACACCAGTCAATTTTAGCCAATTTTTTCTGAAATGCATTCTATAAAAATGGAATTTAGTTGGTCTAATTCTATACCCTGCAAAACAGACCTGGAATATCCAGAAAACTAAGGCTGATATTTGTTTGATGTGTGCATTCAATCTTTTTTCCCATTACAGCAGTTAGATTGTTTGCAAATAAGTGACAGAAAACACCTTGGCTTTCTTTACATAGTATTACTTAGTGTTGATGCATTTGAGAGAAAGTAGATGTGAGGGAGAAAGGAATCGATGGATATGCTGATAGTTCGATGAAGGCTCGTGCGGAGCATAAACACCGGCAACAAGAAGAACTTGTATTTATATAGTGCCTTTAACGCAGGATTGTTTTACGACAAAAATTGATACCGAGCCACATAAGGAGAAGTTTGGTCAACGAGGTAGGCTTTAAAGAGTGTCTTAAAAGAGGAATGGGATTTAGAAAGGCAGAGCGGCTTAAGGAGAAAATTCCAGAGCTTAGGGTTTCGGCAGATGAAGACATGGCCGCCAGTGGTGGGGTGAAGGAAATCAGGGATGGTCAAGAGGCCAGAATTGGAGAAGCGCAGACATCTCGTGGGGTTTGTGGGGCTGGAGGAGGCTACAGAGATAGGGAGGGGTGAGGCCATGGAGGGATTTGAAAACAAGGGTGAGAATTTTAAAATTGAGTTCAGCGAGCACAAGGGTGATGGGTGAACGGGACTTGGTGCGAGTTAGCACACGAGCCTTTGAGTTTTGGATGACCTTAAGTTTACGTAGGGTTAGAACGTGGGAGGCCGGCCAGAAGTGCATTGGAATAGTCAAGTCTCAAGGTAACAAAGGCATGGATGAGGCTTTCAGCAGCAGATGAGCTGAGGCAAGGGGCGATGTTACAGAGGTGGAAATAGGCGGTCTTAGTTATGCTGCGGATATGTGGTCAGAAGCTCATTTCAGAATCAAATATGACACCAAGGTTGCGAACAGTGTGGTTCAGCCTCAGACAGATGCTAGGGAGAGGGATAGAGTCAGTGCCGAGGGAATGGAGTATGTGGTGGGTACCGAATAAAATGGCTTCAGTCTTGGAGAAAATTTCTGCTCATCCAGTACTGGATGTCGGACAAGCGGTCTGACAATTTAGAGACCGTGAAGAGGTCGAGAGAATTGCTGGTGAGATAGAGCTGGGTATCATCAGCATACATAAAAAATGAAGCTGTATTTTAAGATGATAGCGCCAAGGGGCAGCATGTAGATGGGAAATAGGAGGAGGCCAAGGATAGATCCTTTGGGAACAGCAAAGCACCAGAGGTAACGATGTGGGAGCGGGAAGAGAAGCCAATGCCAGTTCTCTATTTCTATGTTGTACAATTCTGCGTAAGTTTATGTAAAACAGTATTTAAAGTACAGATACAGGCCATTCAGCCCAACAGATCTACGCTGGTGTTTATGTTCCATATGAGCCTCCTCCCACTGTGCTTCATTTAACTCTATCAAAATAGGGTTAGATATTTCTGCTGTTTTTTGATTTTACAAGTTGAACCAGACTGTTCACAACCTTGGTGTTATATTTGACCCCAAGATGATCTTTGGATCACATGACCGTGCCATCACTAAGACCGCCTATTTCCACCTTCGTAACATCGCCCATCTCCGCCCTTGCCTCAGCTCATCCGCTGCTGAAACCCTCATTCATGCCTTTGTTACCTCTAGACTTGACTATTCCATCGCACTCCTGGCCAACCTTCCACATTCTACCCGCTGTAAACTAGAGGTGATCCAAATCTCGGCTGCCTGTGTCCTAACTCACACCGTCCCGCTCACCCATCACCCCCTGTGCTCGCTGACCTACATTAGCTTCAGTTTAAGCAACGCCTCCATTTTAAAATTCTCACCCTTGTTTTCAAATCCCTCCATGGCCTCGCCCCTCCCTATCTCTGTAATCTCCTTTAGCCTCACAACCCCCCGAGATGTCTGCGCTCCTCTAATTCTGCCCTCTTGAGCATCCCTGATTACAATCGCTCAACCATTGGTGGCCGTGCCTTCTGTTGCCTGGGCCCCAAGCTCTGGAACCCCCTCCCTAAACCTCTCCGCCTCTCTACCTCTCTTTCCTCCTTTAAGACGCTCCTTAAAACCTATTTCTTTGGTCAACTGTTCTGATATCCCCTTATGTAGTTCAGTTACAAATTTTGATTGATAACATTCCTGTGAAGTGCTTTGGGATGTTTTACTATGTTAAAGGCACTAAATCTGTTGTTCCTTATTCCCAAATCTACTTTCCAGACAATAAAGATATGAATGAGTCACCTGCCCTGCTCAACAGACAATAACTTGACGATCTCTGCACTCTAGCATCCTCACTGTTCTTCAACTATATTATTTTGAGCTTTGAATTCATTATTGCAATAAAATGCTCTTATTGCAAGTTAAGTGAACTGGATAAAGGAATTAACTTATTGCTATGTTGTACGTCTCCATTTAGAAATGTGTATTGAAGGGAAGGAAAGGACTTGCAGTTCTCTACTGCATTTAACAACATCAGAAAGAACTTTACAGCCAATGAAGTACTTTTGAAATATAATTTAGGAAACACGGCAACCATTTTGTGCACAGCAAGGTCCCACAAACAGCGATGCAATAATGACCAGATAATCGGTTTTAGTGATGTTGATTGAAGGTTAAATATTGGGCAGGGAACGAGGAGATCTTCCATGCTGTTCTTCGAATAGTACCATGGGACTTTTTGTATCCATCTGAGAAGGTGGCCAAGGTTTAAAGACTGCACCAATGACAGTGCAGAACTTCCTCAGCACTGCACTGAGAGTGTTAGCCTAGATTATGTGCTCTGGAGTGGGACTTGAACCCGCAACCTTCTGATTCAGAAATGAGAGTGCTGCCCACTGAGCCATGACTGACAATTTAAAATTTGGCTGTGAAGGTATTCTCAGTCATTTAGCAGTCAGGGATTGTTAAGCTTTACATAACGGGTCCTTTTTTGTGCGGAACTTTAACAGTCGCGTTTGGTTGGAGAAAGATCCTACCCTCTTTGCTGTGTCAGATTTTCAGATTTGGAACAATAGAATTTCACTTTGCACAAGTGACTCTGTAAAAGTCTGAATTTATCTCAAAGCTTATCGCTATGAAAAAGAAAATTAAGATAAAAATTGATAAAAGAGGTGCGAGAAAGGCTTCCTGTACTTAAAGTAGATAAATCACCAGGAGCAGATGGGATACATCCCAGGATAGTGAGGGAAGTAAATGTGGAAATTGCGGAGGTACTGGCCATAATCTTCTAATCCTCCTTGGATACAGGACTGATGCCAGAGGACTGGAGAATTGCAAATGTTACACCCTTGTTCAAAAAAGGGTGTAAGGATAAACCCAGCAGGTCACTTTAACCTCGGTAGTGGGGACCTTATAGAAACGATAATCTGGTACAAAATTAACAGTCACTTGGACAAGTATGGGTTAATTAAGGAGAGCCAGTATGGATTTGTTAAATGCAAATCATGTTTAACTAACTTGATTGAGTTTTTTGATGAGGTAACAGAGAGAGTTGATGAGGTAACAGAGGGGGTTGATGAGGGAAATGAGGTTGATGTGGTGTACAGGCATTTGCAAATTCCATTTGATAAAGTGCCACATAATAGGCTTGCCAGCAAAGTTGAAGCCCATGGAATAAACGGGACAGTGGCAACATGGATATATGACAGAAAGCGGAGAGTAATGGTGAACGGTTGTTTCTCGGACTGGAGGAAGGTATACAGTGGTGTTCCCCAGGGGTCGGTACTGGGACCACCGCTTTTCTTGATATATATTAATGATTAGTCTTGGGTGTACAGGGCACAATTACAACATTCGCAGATGACACAAAACTTGGAAGTATCGTGAACAGTGAGGAGGATAGTGATAGACTTCAAGAGGACATGGACAGCGGGTGGAATGGACAGACACGTTCCAGATGAAATTTAACGCAGAAAAATGTGAAGTGATACATATTGGTAGGAAGAACGAGGAGAGGTAATATAAACTAAAGGGCACAATTCTAAAGGGGGTGCATGAACAGAGAGACCTGTGGGTATATGGGCACAAATCGTTGACAGTGGCAGGGCAGGTTGAGAAAGCGGTTAAAAAAGCATACGGGATCCTGGGCTTCATAAATAGAGGTATAGAGTACAACAGCAAGGAGGTTATGATGAACCTGTATAAAACACTGGTTCAGCCTCAATTGAAGTATTGTGTCCAATTCTGGGCACAGCACTTTACGGAAGCTGTTAATGCCTTACAGACATTGCAGAAAAGATTTACAAGAATGGTTCCAGGGATGAGGGACTTCAGTTATGTGGATAGACTGGAGAAGCTGGGGTTGTTCTCCTTAGAGCAGAGAAGGTTGAGAGGAGATTTGCTAGAGGTGTTCAAAATCATGAGGGGTATAGACAGAGTAGAGAGAAACTGTTCCCATTGGCAGAAGGGTCGAGAACCAGAGGATACAGATTTAAGGTGATTGGCAGAAGAATCGCAGCAGGAGGGGAAATCTTTTTTACGCAGCGAGTGGTTAGGATCTGGAATACATGGCCTGAAAGGGGGGTTGGAGGCAGATTCAATCACGGCTTTCAAAAGGGAATTGGATAAGTACCTGAAGGAAAAAAAAATGCAGAGCTACGGGGAAAGGGCAGGAGAGTGGGACTAGCTGAGGTGCTCTTGCAGAGAGCCAGCATGGACTCGACGGGCCAAATGGCCTCCTTCTATGCTGTAACCATTCTATGAATCTAAGATAAATATTACTTGTGTAAGGCAAATTATTTTGATCAGCTTTAAAACTATCTTCAAATAAGAGGATGAAGTTAATGTCACAGTAGAGGAGGAGGGAGCAGGGATATTGGATAGGATAAAAATAGATAGAAATGAGGTGCTAAATAGGTTATCATCACTCAAAGTTAATAATTCACCTGGTCCAGATGGGATGCATCCTAAGTTGCTGAGGGAAGCTAGGGTGGAAATAGCAGAAACTCTGACCACAATCTTTCAATTCTCTTTCAACATGGGAGTAGTGCCAAAGGACTGGAGGATTGCAAATATTACACCCTGTTCAAAAAAGGGGAGAGGGATAAACCTGGTAACTACAGTGCTGGGAAAAATACTAGAGACCGTTAACATTAATTCTCACATGGAAAAGCATGGGTTAATAAGGGACTGCCAGCATAATTTGTTAAAAGCAAATATTTTCTTAGTAACCTGATTGAGTTCTTTGATGAAGTAACATAGATGGTTGATGACGGTAGTGCAGTAGATGCTGTATATATGGACTTTCAAACGGCATTTGACAAAGTTCCACATAACAGACTTATTCGGAAAATAGAAGCAGGTGGTATTAAAGGGATGGTGGCAATTTGAGTATGTAATTGGCTAAGGGATAGGAGGCAGAGATTAGTGGTGAATGGTTGATTTTCTGAGTGGAGAGAAATATACAGTGGGGTCCTCTAGGGGTTAGTATTAGGACCATTGTTTTCTTGTTCTATTTCAATGAGTTGGACTTCGGAATCGGGAATAAAATTTAAAAGTTTGCGGGTGATACAAAACTTGGAAACGTAGTAAATAGTAATCAGGATAGTCATCATCATAGGCAGTCCCTCGAAACGAGGATGACTTGCTTCCACGCCAAAAATGGATGAGTTCACAAGTGTTTCAATGAAGGACCTAATATTCCAGGTCTCGAACTGCATCCTGAAGGGTAGAAGATGTCTGTGTGTGGATTTTTTTAACGTGTGGTGGCTGTTGCACACCAGCCACCACATGGGCTTTGTTAAGTATCGAATAACTCCACGAGGCTAAGTACGGTGAGCTAGTTCAGGCATGACCTCACTCCAGTTTATTTATTCTCAAAGTGAGGATTCAGCATGGCTGCCAACATTATATACACGGCTTGCACGTGTCTGCCAGTGACCATTAGGACTCCGACAGTCACGCCCTCCGGTGACAGGTAAAACCCAGTTAACATACATAACATCATTCCCCCCAAAGTCCTTGGTACAGGTTGTATTTACAAGTTGAGACGGTCCGGGGCCTTCCGTTCCCTGGTTGATTGTCTCAGTTCGAACCCAAGCTTGAGTGAGTTAGTAGGATCATTGCTGTATTGCGTAGCAGTCGGTCTGACAGGACTGTCGGGGATGGTAGGTTCGGCTTCGTGAATGACACAAGGGTCAGCTGATGGTTGGATGTGTGTTGGTTGGTCAATGATGATGTCATCTTCAGTTTGTTCTGGGTTGTCTGTGAATCGCAGTTTGGTTTGGTCGATGTGCCTCTTGCACGTTTGGCCATTTAATAGTTTGACTACAAACACCTTGTTCCCCTCCTTGGCCAAAACCGTGCCAGCAACCCACTTTGGACCTAACCATAATTCAGGACAAACACAGGGTCATGAACAGCAATGTCATTTCATACAGCCGTGCGATCATGCTACCATTGCTGCCGTTGCCTTCTGGTTTCGACATGATCATTGAGATCTGGGCGTACAAGGGAGAGCCTGGTTTTGGTGCCTCTCTTCATTAAACAGCTCGGCAGGAGGGACCCCGGTGAGCGAGTGGGGTCTCGCCCGGTAACTGAGCAGAATGCGGGACAAGCGGGTCTGTAGGGAGCCGTGAGTCAAGCGTTTTACGCTCTGTTTAATGGTTTGGACAGCCCATTCCGCTTGACCGTTAGACGCGGGTTTGAAAGGGGCAGACCTGACATGCTTGATGCCATTACGGGTCATAAACTTGTGGAACTCCGAACTGGAGGAACACAGTCCGTTGTCGCTGACAAGGACGTCGGGCAGGCCATGGGTGGCGAACATGGCCCGGAGACTTTCAATAGTGATTGTGGACATGCTGGATGACAAGATTACGCATTCAATCCGTTTGGAGTAAGCATCCACTACCACTAAAAACATTTTGCCGAGAAAGGGGCCAGCAAAGTCTATGTGGATCCTTGACCATGGTTTGGATGGCCATGGCCACAGACTCAGCGGAGCCTCCACAGGTGCATTACTCAGTTGCATGCAAGTTTTGCACTGATGCACACATTACTCCAAGTCCGAGTTAATGCCGGGCTACCAAACGTGAGACCTGGCAATGGCCTTCAACATGACAATGCCTGGGTGGGTACTGTGTAAATCTCGCACAAAAGTTTCCCTGCCTTTTTTTGACACGATTACCCCATAACAGACAATCAGACAATTCATCTTTGCGGCGGCTATAAGGCTTAATTTCATCCTGCATTTCCCTGGGAATGGGAGACCAATTTCCATTTAGGACACACCTTTTTACGCTTGACAGTACAGGATCCTGGCTGGTCCAGGTCCTAATTTGGCGAGCCGTGACGGGTGACCCCTCGCTCTCGAAGGTGTCCATGACCAGCAGCAAGTCTGCGGGCTGAGGCATTTCCACCCCGGTTGTGGGCAATGTTAGCCGGCTAAGCGCATCAGCACAGTTTTCAGTGCCTGGTCTGTGCCGGATAACATAATCATAAGCGGATAATGTCAGTGCCCATCTTTGGATGTGGTATGAGGCATTGGTATTTATACCTTTGCTCTCAGAAAACAATGAAATGAGCAGCTTGTGGTCTGTTTCAAGCTCAAACCGAAGCCCAACAAGGTATTTTCCTAACCCCATATACGCATGCTAAAGCCTCTTTCTCTACCATACTATAGGCTCTTTCTGCCTTAGACAGACTTCTGGACACGTATGCAACTGATTGGAGTTTGCCTGATACATTGGCTTGCTGGAGCACACAACCGACACCATGTGCTGAAGCATCGCAGGCCAGCACTAACCGCTTACATGGGTCATAGTGTACCAGTAATTTATTGGAACATAGCAGGTTCCTGGCCTTCTCAAAGGCTCTGTTTTGAGATTTGCCCCAAACCCAGTCGTTACATTTTCTCAGCAACATGTGCAAGGGTTCTAGCAATGAAATGAGCGGCTTGTGGTCTGTTTCAAGCTTAAACCGAAGCCCAACAAGGTATTTTCCTAACCCCATATACGTATGCTAAAGCCTCTTTCGCACACTCGATAGAAAGTTACCGAAATAGTTAAGAAGACCCAGGAACGAACGCAGCTCCGTCACACTCTGGGGCCTGGGTGCATTCTTGATGGCCTCTGTCTTTGAGTCCATGGGCCTGATGCCATCTGCTGCAATCTTTCTCCCCAGGAATTCGACTTCTGGTGCCATGAAAATGCACTTGGAGTGTTTTAACCTGAATCCCATTCTGTCCAGACGACGTAAAACCTCTTCCAGGTTGTGCAGGTGTCCGGTGGCGTCGCGACCGGTGATCAGGATGTCATCTTGGAACACGAAGGTTCTCGGGATGGACTTCAGCAAACTCTCCATGTTTCTCTGAAATATGGTTGCTGCCAAGCGAATTCCGAAAGGGCATCTATGGTATATAAACAGTCCTTTGTGCGTGTTGATGCACATCAGTTTTTTTCGACGATTCAACCAGCTCCTGTGTCATGTAAGCGGAGGTCAGGTCCAATTTGGTGAACGACTTCCCCCCCCCACTAGCATTACAAACAGGTCATCAGCCTTGGATAACGGGTACTGATCCTGTACCGAGACTCGGTTGATCGTTACCTTGTAGTCGCCGCAGATCCTGACCGTGCCATCACTTTTCAACACCGGGACAATTGGACTGGCCCATTCGCTGAACTCAACTGGTGATATGATTCCTTGCCGTTGAAGTCTGTCCAGTTCGATCTCGACCTTTTCCCTCATCATGTACGGAACTGCCCGAGCCTTGTGATGGACGGGTCTTACATCCGGGCCTCGGTGAATCTGCACCTTTGCTCCCGTGAAGTTGCCGATGCCTGGTTCGTACAATGAGGGAAACTTGCTCAGCACTTGAGCACACAAAGCGTCATCCACTGATGATAAGGCTTTAATATCATTTCAGTTCCATTTAATTTTCTCAAGCCAACTCCTGCCGAACAACATTGGGCCATTACCTAGAACGATCCGCAACGATAAATCATGCACAGCTACATCGTACGATATCTTTACTGCCACGCTGCCAATGACTTGTATGAGCTCTTTGGTGTAGGTACGCAGCTTCACATTGATTGGGCTCAATTTGGGTCTTTTTGTCTTAGTGTCCCACAGCTTTTCGAAAGCCCTCTGGCTCATTATTGACTGACTCGCACCCATGTCCAATTCCATGGACACTGGAATCCCATTTAATTTAACTTGCAGCATTATCGGAGGACTATTGGTAAAAGAATGTACCCCATACACTTCTTCATCCTGTACCTCAGGTTGAGTTGCCTGTGCCGCTTGATCCACGCTGGATTGATCATCCTCAGCCACATGGTGTGTCACAGCACGCTTGCTCGGTTGCAGACACATTCGCTGAAGGTGCCCCATTGTTGCACAGCCTTTGCTTGAATCAGCATTGATGGGCCTGATGAGAGCCCCCGCAACGCCAACAAGGTGAGATTTGATTCACCACCGATGGCGGACTTTGAGCAGTTACAGATCGTACGAACACGGAAGAGTAGGGCCCGACCATGTGCAGCTCTGCCTGCCGACGATATTATTTTATGCACAGTACTTGCCGGTGAGTTTCGATGCTGGGAAGATAACTGTTTCAAGTTTTCGTCCATGGACATGTGTGCCTCAGCGATCGTGATGACCCTGCTCAGGTCTAGAGATTCAGAAGCCAGCAGCTTTCGAAGGATGACCTTGTGGCCAATGCCGAGCACGAAAAAGTCCCGCAGCATTTCCTCCAACGCAGCTCCGAGGTTGCACGGCCCAGCGAGACGTCTCAGGTCGGCGACAAATTCCGCCACGTCCTGGCCCTCGGAGCGATTGTACGTATAGAAACTGTCATGTATCTTACATTATTATATATAACTGTATCCTAACATGCTATACATGACTGTAATAAGATATGACCTGTAACCACCAGCATACTTTACCACCAGGGGTGCACTTGCAAGAGACAGGTAGAGAAGCACAGGTCTCAGGCAAGTGCAGCATTCCAGAGCTGTGAAATAAAGGTGCAGGTCCAGAGTGACCTTGACTTCACTACATGCCTCGTGTGAATCTGTACTGAGGGGACAGGACTTTACAGTGGCGACGGGTTACGGGATTACAGAATCCACAGAATAGCGAACAACGAATCAGATGAAAAGTACAATGCGGGAGACAATTGGGAGGACTTTATAGAAAGGCTCCAGCAAAGCTTTGTAACCAAAGACTGGTTAGGCAACGATAAGGCAGACAAGAGAAGAGCCCATCTCTTGACCAGCTGTGGCTCGAAAACATACGCTTTAATGAAGGATCTGTTGGCACCTGAGAAACCAGCAAGCAAGTCATTTGAAAAATTGAGCACACTGGTAAGAGACCACCTGAAGCCAGCGAGCAGCCTACACATGGCCAGACACAGGTTCTACAACTACATACGCTGTGTGGGCCAGAGCATACCCGACTTCGTGGCGGAACTTCGGAGGTTGGCTAGTTTATGTGAGTTCTCCGATGAACTGAGGAGAGAAATGCTGAGAGACTTTTTCATTGAAGGAATAGGCCACGCAGGCATATTCCGAAAGCTCATAGAGACCAAGAACCTGACCTTAGAGGCAGCAGCAATGGTTGCACAGACATTCTTGGTAGGGGAAGAAGAAACGAGGTTGATTTACAATGCAGGTACGACAACTAACGAAATAATGGAACAAGGAGTTCACAGCATTAGAAAAGCTGCTACCCCCACACACAGACAAAACCGGCAGAACAGGCTTTCGACAGCAAGCAGTGGCAACAGAAGCCATCAAGGGCCACAGGAATGGCCGTTCACACCTCATCAACCCACAATGCGAGCAATCAACGACAAACTGAGAGAAGCTCAAGAGAGATCAGCTCATTCTTTGCAAGCAATCTGTGCTGGAGTTGTGGGGGTGGGAACTTGTCAAAGGAATGTCGATTTCAGCAGGCTGTTTGCAGGAACTGTGAATATACTGGGCATTTGGCCCGCATGGGCAAAAAAACGGCAGCTCGGCTGGTATATGAATTGGATGGGTCGGAAAGCGGACCAGAAGATGGTGGGGACAGTACCCGGGACACCGATGTACAGCGGGTCAACATGATCAATGGCCGCTGCTCCTACGACAGGATGCCTCCTATAATGATGAGGGTCCGACTCAACAGGATATCTGTCAACATGGAGCTGGATACGGGAGCGAGTCAATCTCTCATGGGCGCTCAACAATTTGAACAACTGTGGCCGCATAAAAGAGATAGACCAAAACTCACAAGGGTCGACACCAAACTAAGGACCTATACCAAAGAAATCGTACCAGTCCTCGGCAGCACCATGCTCTCTGTCACACACAAAGGGACAGTGAACCGACTTCCCCTGTGGATTGTCCCCGGAGACCCCCCAGCACTGCTGGGGAGAAGCATGCTGGCAAAACTAAACTGGAAATGGGATGATGTCCATGACATATCATTAGAGGAACGGACCTCCTGCTCAACAGTTATAAAGTGATTTGAACATCTCTTTCAGCCAGGCGTGGGCACTTTCAAAGGGGCCAAAGTCAAAATCTACATCACACAGGATGTGAGACTGGTCCATCACAAGGCCAGAGCTGCACCCTATGTGATGAGGGAAAAGATTGAACATGAACTAGACAGGCTTCTGCAGGAAGGCATTATATCACCTGTGGAATTTAGCGACTGGGCAAGTCCCATCGTCCCAGTCATGAAGCCTGATGGATCCATACGAATCTGTGGGGACTACAAATCTACCATAAACAGAGTCTCCCTACAGGACCAGTACCCGCTGCCCAGAGCGGAGGACTTATTTGCCACATTGGCTGGAGGTAAACTTTTCTCAAAATTAGACCTCACATCTGCATATATGACACAAGGATTGACTGAGGAATCCAAGCTACTCACCACCATCAACACACATCGAGGCCTTTTCATGTACAATCGATGCCCATTTGGCATCAGGTCGGCAGCTGCCATATTCCAGCGCAACATGGAGAGTCTACTCAAGTCCATCCCGGGGATGGTTGTTTTTCAAGACGACATACTTATCACGGGCAGGGACACCGACTCCCATCTCCGTAATTTGGAGGAAGTACTAAAGCGGTTGGATCGGGTAGGCCTACGAGTCAAGAAATCCAAGTGCCTGTTTCTCGCACCCGAGGTTGAATTTTTGGGCAGAAGGATTACCGCTGATGGAATCCGCCCAACAGAGTCCAAAACAGAAGCAATTCGCCTGGCACCCAGGCCCCGGAATGTCTCAGAACTGTGCGCCTTTCTCGGGCTACTCAATTACTTTGGGAACTTTATGCAGAACTTAAGCACGCTGCTGGAGCCTCTCCACGTGCTACTCAGGAAGGGGTGCGATTGGTTTTGGGGGGACACCCAGGAACGCGCCTTCAATAAGGCACGCAACCTTCTGTGTTCCAACAGTGTTTTGACTTTCTTTGACCCAGGTAAAAAGCTAGTTCTCACATGCGATGCGTCAGCGTATGGGGTCGGGTGCGTTTTGCAACATGTCAATACTGCGGGCAAATTACAACCCATAGCTTATGCCCCCAGGTCACTTTCGCGGGCGGAGCGCGGGTACGGAATGGTAGAGAAGGAGGCGCTCCCGTGCGTGTACGGTGTCAAAAAGATGCACCAATACCTTTTCGGGGCCAAGTTCGTGTTAGAAACCGACCACAAGCCCCTCACGTCCCTCCTATCTGAGAGCAAGGCAATAAACGCCAACAGTGGGCACTCATGCTGGCGTCCTACGACTATATCATAAGGCACAGACCAGGCACAGATAACTGTGCCGACGCGGTCAGCAGGCTACCCCTGGTGACCACGGAAGGGTCTAACGAACAGGACTGTGAGATAGTCATGGCAATCAATGCCTTTGAGTCCACAGGTTTGCCCATGACGGCTCGCCAAATCAGAGCCTGGACGGCCAGCGACCCCAGGTTATCCTTAGTAAAAAGATGTGTCCTAACCGGTGACTGGGCAGAGGCTCGCGATGCCTGCCCCGTGGAATTAAAACCCTTTCACAGGTGCATGCATGTGCTATCACTACAAGCAGACTGCCTGATGTGGGGCAGCCGAGTAGTCATGCCTCTGCAGAGATGCATTTGTCCGGGAGCTCCACCACGAGCACCCGGGGATCGTTCTCATGAAGGCCATAGCCAGATCCCACGTCTGGTGGCCTGGTATTGACGCGGACTTGGAGCTCTGCGTCCGAAGGTGCACCATTTGTGCCCAACTCAGCAATGCTCTCAGGGAGGCTCCACTGAGCCCCTGGCCCTGGCCTACCAAACCGTGGTCGCGGGTGCACGTAGACTATGTGGGCCCATTCATGGGCAAAATGTTCCTCGCAGTTGTAGATGCATTTTCAAAGTGGATCGAATGCACCATTTTAAATTCAAGCACAACCTCCACCACTGTGGAGAGCCTCACAACCATGTTTGCAACGCACGGAATACCTGACATATTAGTCAGTGACAATGGTCCGTGCTTCACCAGCGCAGAATTCCAAGACTTTATAATTGACCACGGCATAAATCATGTCAAGACGGCACCGTTCAAGCCGGCCTCCGACGGCCAGGTGGAGAGAGCAGTGCAAATCATTAAACAAGACATGCTTAAAATCCAAGGTCCCACGCTGCAGGGTTGCCTGTCGCGACTGCTGTTGGCATACAGATCTCGTCCGCACTCACTGACTGGGATCCCCCCCGCACAACTGTTGATGAAAAGGACTTTAAAAACAAGGCTCTCATTAATCCTCCCAGACATGCACAAAATCGTTGAGGCAAAGCGCCGTAAGCTGACTGAGTACCATGACAGAAATTCGAGGGGGAGATGGAATGAGATAGGGGACAAAGTGTTTGTACTAAACTATGGCAGGGATCCCAAATGGCTTGCAGGGACAGTAACGGGCAAGGAAGGAAACAGGCTACTGGTAGTACAAATGGACAATGGCAAAACCTGCCGGAGGCATGTAGACCAAGTCAAAAGCAGATTTACCAACAGCACTGCGGACTACAATGTGGAACTCGCACCACACCTGGTGGACAGACAGAGGGAACAACCTGAGGAAAGGGAAATCCGAACAAACAGCCCAGGCAAGTCAACAACAATCACACCAATTGAAACAGACAGCCCAGGCGAGATACCAGCAACCACACCCAAAGAAAAACAGACACCAAGGCAAACAACTGAACCACAACTCAGATGCTCCACGCGAGAGCGTAGACCACCTGAGAGACTGAACTTATAAAGACAATAAGACCTTGGGGGAGGGTGATGTCATGTATCTTACATTATTATATATAACTGTATCCCAACATGCTATACATGACTGTAATAAGATATGACCTGTAACCACCAGCATACCTTACCACCGGCGGTGCACTTGCAAGAGACAGATATAAAAGCACAGGTCTCAGGCAAGTGCAGCATTCCAGAGCTGTGAAATAAAAGGTGCAGGTCCAGAGTGACCTTGACTTCACTACATGCCTCGTGTGAATCTGTACTGAGGGGACAGGACTTTACAGAAACGATACCTTACCATGATGATGCTTTCCTTTGGTTTAAAGTGGTTCCAAATCAGCGTACACAATTCATTGTAAGTCTTATCCATTAGTTGAGTCGGTGAGAGTAAATTCTTGATAAGGCCATAAATTTTTGACCCACAAATGGTGAGGAGAACCGCCCTGCACTTAATTGCGTTATCGATTCCTTCCAATCCGTTGGCTACGAATTATTGGTCGAGGTGATCAGTGAAATCCTCCCAGTCTTCCCCTTCCATGAATCTCTCCAAAATTCCAACAGACATGGTTGCATGAAAGTTCGTATTTTTAACTCGTCGCCAATTGTTAAATATCGAATAACTCCACTAGGCTATGTATGGTGAGCTAGTTCAGGCTTGACCTTACTCCAGTTTATTTATTCTCAAAGTGAGGATTCAACATAGCTGCCAACATTGTATACACGGCTTGCACATGTCTACCAGTGACCATTAGGACTCCGATAGTTCGCCCCTCCGGAGGTAAAACCCAGTTAACATACATAACAGACTTGACAGAGCTCGGTCTTGGTCCAGTGGCAAGGGTTATCCAAGATGACTGGAGACCTGCTCTGCTGCACAGACCTAGTGCACACACATATCGCAGTGTGGGCTGGCCCGTGCTGCCCCTCGGCCCCTGCAGGATAGTAGCAGACTTCAGGAGGACAGAGAGACTGGTGAAATGGGCAGGTACGTGGCAGATGCAATTTAGTGCGGTTGAGTGTGAAGTGATGCATTTTGGGAGAGACAATATGGAGAAGTAGTATAATGTAAATGGCATTATTTTATTATTTTAGAAACATAGAAAACAGGTGCAGGAGTAGGCCATTCGGCTCTTCGAGCTTGCACCACCATTCAATATGGTCCTGGCTGTTTTGCGGTAGGTGGGTGAAATTACTGATGATAGAGGCGAATTAATTCACTCCATTGTTGCCGGTTCTGAGCGAGCCTGGCTATCCGTAACATGTCAATCTTGACATTGTCGACCCAGCACTTCCTCAGTCTTCCTCAGCTTGTTCCGAAGCTAACTGGCAGAATCAAATTGATGCACGTCCACCCCGAGATTGCTTCTTTCCCCCACTCTTGCAGCGTCTAAGGATTATCAGATGGACATATCCCCCACGATAAGATCAATGAACTCTTTCTCTGTTAGTGCGAGACGACCAACAATTGGATTTACAACTGAGAGTGATGAAAACTGCCAGCTCCATTTATTGCTACAGTTCCAATCTCCGTTGCAGTAATGGACAGCAGAATTTCGGTGAACGTCTCCCATGTATATAAGGAAGCAATTCTGTCTTTGGGCTTGTGTGTGCAGGGAGAAATTGTTTTTGTCTAAAAATGAGTGGACAATTCGCCCTTTTATTAGAAAGAATGGATGTAGCCGAGTGCTTGACATTCAAAGTATAGTCGGAATATTCACCTCCCCTAGAGCCTGAAA
Source organism: Pristiophorus japonicus (assembly GCF_044704955.1). Lineage (NCBI taxonomy): Eukaryota > Metazoa > Chordata > Chondrichthyes > Pristiophoridae > Pristiophorus > Pristiophorus japonicus. The sequence continues at coordinate 81,311,101 of NC_091989.1, read as the reverse complement.
TAGGGAACAACAACACTAATTGTATTTATATAGCGCCTTTAACATAGTGAAACGTCCCAAGGCACTTCACAGGAGTGTTAAGCGATAAAAAATTTGACACCGAGCCGCATAAGGAGAAATTAGCGCAGGTGACCAAAAGCTTGGTCAAAGAGGTAGGTTTTAAGGAGTGTCTTGAAGGAGGAAAGAGAGGTAGAGAGGCGGAGAGGTTTAGGGAGGGAGTTCCAGAGCTTGGGGCCCAGGCAACAGAAGGCACGGCCACCGATGATGGAGCGATTATAATCAGGGATGCTCAGGAGAGCAAAATTAGAGGAGGGCAGGCATCTCGAGGGGTTGTGGGGCAGAGGAGACTACAGAGATAGGGAGGGGCGAGGCCATGGAGGGATTTGAAAATAAGGATGAAAATTTTGAAATCGAGGCGTTGCTTAACCGGGAGCCAATGTAGGTCAGCGAGCACAGGGGGTGATGGGTGAGTGGGACTTGGCACGGGTTAGGACACGGACAGCCGAGTTTTGGATCACCTCTAGTTTATGTAGAGTAGAATGTGGGAGGTCGGCCAGGGGTGTGTTGGAATAGTCAAGTCTAGAGGTAACAAAGGCATGGAACAGTTTTGATTGTGTCCTTCTCATCATTTAAAGCAGCTTCCGAAAAAAGTTTGAGAAATGGGCCTGAACTTGTTGGAAGCTAAGTTCTGCCCAAGTGCCGCGCAAAGGACCGCCGTGATACCTGACGATACTTTGGACGGGAGTTTCATAAAAAAGAAAGACCGCCCGGCGACAAAAAAGGGACTTACGCCGTGAATCTGGGCGGCAGCGGGCAGGAGCTCCCAATCTCGGCGGCAAATGCGATCCTCGCCAAAGTGTCGCCGAGGATTGAGTCGGCCAGTGAGGGGCGAGCATGTAGTAATACAAATTCTCACCAAAAGAAAACACTGGAAGACCTTCAGGGGACCCCATCCACACAAATAGCTGACAACAAAATTAATAAAAGATGTTCATTAAGCTTTTTTCTGCAGGTCTTCTTACGTACCATCGTGGTTAGACCTGCCTTCACACAGCGGTCCTTCCCCCTGCTGCCACCGATTCCCGTCCGCACCAATCTGCCAGTTCGGCGGGCGGGAGGCCACTTACGCGCATTGCGCGCTAGCGGCCATCAGCGGGCAGTCCCCAGCGGTCTTCCCTCCCCCACCGGCGGGAGGCCTCCATGAAAATGGCACCAAGGGGAGACCGCCCAGAAAACTCGACGGCAGCCGGCGGCAGCCGGCAGTAAGGCCACCAAGTTCGGGCCCCTCGAATTTTAAAAATGAGTGCCCAAATAGCTACTGCCTCTATCGGAATGGCTCTCTTGTAGATTTGATTTGATTCCTTTTAGAAATATGGGTTGAAATGCGGAGAAGTATTAGGCAGTGAAATAATTCTGTAAGTGTTATCAGGTTGGTCACGGTTGTGAAGGGAATGCACAATTGTCAGGCTCATGTTTGTGTAGCAGTCTACAGCCCAGTCAGTGGCAGACAGCGGTGATCAGAGGCTGATTGAAACTGCAGGAAGTCAGGTAGCTCTGCTTGCTGCATCTGTCTCGGGAAGGGTAAATATTCCAGTCAGATGCTCAGAAAGCTTCGTGCAGTTTATAGTCGGGGAAATTAGACTATTCCACACATTAATTCCAGAATAAAGTCACATTGCACTATGAAAGCAGGGCTCTGTATCTCAAGTAAATGGCTGTGTGTTAGATGGGAATGAATGCAGGGTAATGATGGGGATCTCGAACTTGGCTTTCTCTGAATAGGTTAGGGTGATGAGGTAGGGTATTGCCGAGTGTTCCTTACTCAATGCACTGCAGAAGTCCTGACCTCAATAATCTTACTGAACTTTGGGGTCGAAATTTGGTGCTGCCGATTTTCAGGTGGTAACACCGTCCGCATGGTGATTTTACTGCCAGGTAATTACCGCCTCAAATTGCAAAATTCACTTTTTTCCCCCCACAGATGAGCGAGCAGCGTTAAAAGAGGCATTGCACACTTGTCCTCCGGCGCCAACAGAACGGTAGCTCAGGAGGCCCATGCAACTTTCTGCCACGAGGATGCCGGTAGATTCCTGAAAGTGACCAAAACAACTTTGCAAAAATTTCAGTGACCCACACCCACACTTCCTCACTGCCGCCATAACTAAATAGAAGCTCAAAAAATGAAACTTCACAACTCGCCTCACTCTCCGGACGCTCCCGCCCCGGGATCCCCGATGTACCCACAGCTTTCCCCACTCGGGAACAGCGCCTGCCGGTAAAGCCGAGCTAACTGGAGTTTGCTGCTGCGGCAGCAAGGGGGCATTGCGCGCTCGATGACGTCACCACGTGTGTGGCGGTAGAGCGCGCAGCGGTACCTCTTGGCACCGCTCCCACCACCCAACGTTTTCAGGATTAAAAACAGAGAGAATGCTGGAAATCTCAGCGGGTCAGGCAGCATCTGTGGAGAGAAAAACAGAGTTAGCGTTTCGGGTCAATGATCCTTCGTCAGAATCTTTTTCGGGAGGCGAGGACCCTCCTCCGCAGCAACGGTAAGTACTTCGCGCCGCTCTCTGGTGCTAATGGGTGGCATTAAAATACCACATTTCTACCTTTTTCTTTTAAGTCTTGTCATCATCATCATAGAACATAAGAACATAAGAATTAGGAACAGGAGTAGGCCATCTAGCCCCTCGAGCCTGCTCCGCCATTCAACAAGATCATGGCTGATCTGGCCATGGACTCAGCTCCACTTACCCGCCCGCTCCCCGTAACCCTTAATTCCCTTATTGGTTAAAAATCTATCTATCTGTGACTTGAATACATTCAATGAGCTAGCCTCAACTTGGGCAGAGAATTCCACAGATTCACAACCCTCTGGGAGAAGAAATTCCTTCTCAACTCGGTTTTAAATTGGCTCCCCCGTATTTTGAGGCTGTGCCCCCTAGTTCTAGTCACCCTGACCAGTGGAAACAACCTCTCTGCCTCTATCTTGTCTATCCCTTTCATTATTTTAAATGTTTCTATAAGATCACCCCTCATCCTTCTGAACTCCAACGAGTAAAGACCCAGTCTACTCAATCTATCATCATAAGGTAACCCCCTCATCTCCGGAATCAGCCTAGTGAATCGTCTCTGTACCCCCTCCAAAGGCAGCCCCTCGGAATCGAGGAAGACTTGCTTCCACTCCTAACATGACTCCTTCGGTGACTGAACAGTTTAATATGAGAGCCACAGTCCCTGTCACAGGTGGGACAGATAATAGTTGAGGGAAAGGGTGGATGGGACTGGTTTGCCGCACGTTCTTTCCACAACCAGCGCTTGATTTCTGCATGCTCTCGGCGACGAGACTCGAGGTGCTCAGCGCCCTCCCGGATGCACTTCCTCCACTTAGGGCGGTCTTTGGCCAGGGACTCGCAGGTGTCAGTGGGGATGTTGCACTTTATCACGGAGGCTTTGAGGGTGTCCCTGTAACGTTTTCGCTGCCCACCTTTGGCTCGTTTGCCGTGAAAGAGTTCCGAGTAGAACACTTGCTTTGGGAGTCTCGTGTCTGGCACACGGACAATGTGGCCTACCCAGCGGAGCTGGTCGAGTGTGGTCAGTACTTCGTCTTGTAGCTTAAGTCTTGTAGCATTATAATGATGGTTATTTCTGGAAATGCTGGTAGAAGGAGGAGGGATTCATCCACTGAAATGGATTTGGCACCGATATCACGACAGGGTCGCTCACAGACGCTTTGGCCGTTCAGCTGACAGTTGGGCCGTACTAACCTTTTACACCACAAAGACTAGCAGTGCTGCAGCCAATCTGATATCAGAATGATTATATTAAATCGCTATGGAAACTGCCAGGAGGCTCGAACAGCTTTCTTTTAAAAGGAGCCCTCGTATCTTGTGACTGTGGGGACAGGATATGTGTTTTGAACATCTCTGATCACATCTGCCTCAAACCCAGAGAGAAAAACTGCATAAAATATAATGGAAACTGATGCGGTTTAGTTATTTCGAGGAATGCACGGGGCCATGATTCCACGGGACATTTGTAAAGGAAGACTGATCATACCTGGAATTTAAAAAAAATGTAAAGTGATATTTCTTTTTCAGGTTAAGTCCCCACCGACTGCTTCACGGCGCCTGGAGTCCAGGAGATCAGGATGAGTTGTGCACGGATGTGGCGACTCAAGGAACCGAATTCTGTCCAGAAAACACCGTCTCGCCCCCCAGGATGGTGGGTTCGGAGCCTGCCCGACTGCCCCCTATCCCGGGGCGCCAGCTGAAGGAGAGGAGAGGTGCCTGGGTTGCCCACACCGGGACTGTGAAGCTCAGGGCCATGTCTATGCAGCCGCCAGGGGAGCAGTGTGAGTATGGGGGTGTGGGAGAGCGGGAGAGCTCGGTGGCCAGCCAAGAGAGATCCCACAGCCAGCAGCAGAGAGGGGCGCTTCAGACCTGGGGCAGCAGCCCTGCCATCATCCCTTGCCAGGTGCGTGAGGCTGAGGATCGGCGAGAAGATGGACCTGGTGGGACCCTAGTTTGGCATCGTGCGGCAGGCGATGGGCACAACAGGAACGGTGAGTTGACCAATTTCCGGACTCTCCTGCAAATTATGTAGGTTTCTCACAATAAGTGCCAGATTTGTTTGAACTATTTTTTAAAAAAATGTTGGAAATGAAAAAAAAACCTCTTGTGAGTTGGGTTTGCTGAATTGCCAGCGGTGGTGGACATTCCGAGCTGTGCTGGGACATCAGTCCCTGGCCAATGCTTCCTGACCGTCATATTCTCTCTAAATAAACCAGTTCCCAACTGGAGTAAAACTCGAGGCATTTGCCGAGTGCAGGAGCGGGTCAGTCGTTGCCCGAAGTTAGACCCAGGGAGGACCATTCTAGTCCAGGGTGTGGTTTCATTAAAGCTGACTCCTACCGCTGAGTATCCAACCTGCACTGACCCTTGCCCCGGTGGCCCTCCGCTTCCCCTCTCCAATATTGATGACCATCGGGGTGTGAGCGACCTAGCCGAACACAATCTGGAAGGGAAATCTGGAAAGGGGTAGATTTGAATTGAAATAAGCAGCATTGGAAAACGCGAACGGTCTGTTGTGTTAGTTCGTATATGACTGACATAAAATTCGACTTGTCGGTGGAAGAGAAACGGGAACTCAGTAAGACTCGGAACTATGGAGGCGGAGGAAAGGGAGAATGAGCGAGGCAGAGATGTGTCAGTGAATGTGGAGTGTACCCGGACTGCACGGGACCTGTGGGTCTGAGTGAATCTGTGCTGGGTGCTGGAGCTGTCCTTTGAAGTGACAGCCTGTTATACACGGCATATTCACCAGCTCCGCGCTCTCCTAACCGGCTGACTTTATTTTCCCCATTACATTCAGATGAAGATTATAATCTGCACGATGAAGCCACAGAGGCGGCTCTCGGTGTCCTTTTCCCCTCAGCAAGGTACTCCACACACGGCCTCTCCAGACCTGCTACCCCCAGAGAAGATCAGCTAGTGAGGTACACATTGAATTATTGTGGGCTGGTGCGTGAGAGTATGTGTATCAGTAAATTTTTGTGTGTGAGTGTTTTTGAGTGTGTGTCTGTATTAGTGTGTTTTAGAGTGTGCGTGTTAGTATCTTTGTATGTGTATTAGTGTGTTTGTGTCTGTTAGTATATGATAGTGTGATTTTGTTTGTGTGTGTGCCAGTGTGTTTTAGTGCAATTGTGGTTTTAGTATGTATATAAGTGTGTTGCAAGTTAGTGTGATTGTGTATTAGTGTGTGTGATTATGTGTTAGTGTGTGTGTGTTAGTGTGTGTGTGATTGTGTGTTAGTGTGTGTTACTGTGTGTGTGTGTGTTTGTGTATGTTAGTGCAATTGTGTGTTAGTGTGTATATTAATGTGTGTATGAGTTAGTGTGTTTGTGTTTTAGGGTGTTAGTGTGTGTGTGTTTTAATATGATTGTGAGTTTGTGTGATTGTATGTGTATTAGTTTGTTTGTGAGTTAGTGTGTGTGTATTAGTGTGGGGGCGAAGGAGCGGCAAGAGGTTGTAGAGGGACGTGATCGGGGCACAGGAGAGGAGTGAGTTTGGGGCCCAGAAGAGGTGAGGGCCCAGGGGCAGCACGGACCAGCCCACATTGCAATATATGTGCACACTAGGTCCGTGCAGCAGACTTGGGTAATCCTTGCCACTGGACCAAGACCTAGCTCTGTCAAGCCTGTGTGATGGCTGGTGTGCAACGGTCACCACACGTTAAAAAAATCCACACACAGGCATCTTCCATCCTTCAGGATGTAGTTCGGGATCCGGAATATTAGGCCCTTCATTGAAACACCTGTGAACTTTTTGACGTGGAAGCAAGTCATCCTCGACTTGAGGGACTGCCTATGATGATGAAGATTAGTGTGTTTGTGTGTTAGTATGATTATGTGTGTAGTGTGTGTTTATGTGTATGTTAATATGTGTTAGTGCACAACTGTGTGTGAATCCGTGTGATTGTGTGTTAGTGTGATTGTATGTGTGATAGTGTGTGTGTGTTAGTGTGATTGGGTGTTAGTGTGAATATTAGTGTGTTCGTGAGTTGGTGTGATTGCATGTTAGTCTGTTAGAGTGTGTGTGTCAGTTATGATTGTGTGTCTTAGTGTGTGTTCGTGTGTGTGTTAGTGCAATTGTGTGTTAGTGTCTATATTAGTGTGTTTGCGAGTTAGTGTGAATGTGTGATTGTGTGTTAGTGCACTAGTGTGTGTGTGTTCATGTGATTGTGTGTGTGTTAGTGTGATTCAGTCCGCACCCGTAGCCTTGTTTTTAAGCTGTCTTCCGGCTTTTTCTACCTCGTGCAGTGTTGGGGCCTCACTGAGATGGTGGCGGGTAACATGCTGCGGGATAGAGTCGAGAACACTCGAGTCAAAGGCAGAGTCTCAATTGAGGAGATGTTCGAAGTGTTCCTTCCAGCGGGTCCTAACTGCCTCGATGTCCTTGATGAGTGTTTCCCCGTTCTTGGCCAACAGTGGGGTGGGGCACTGATAAAGTGCGACACCCCCACTGACACCTGGGAGTCCCTGGCCCAAGACCACCCTAAGTGGAGGAAGTGTATCCAGGAAGGCGCTGAGCACCTTGAGTCTCAACGCTGAGAGCATGCAGAAAACAAGCGCAGGCAGCGAAAGAGCGTGTGGCAAACCAATCCCACCCATCCCTAACCTCAATGACTATCTGTCGCACCTGTAACAGAGTCTGTGGCTTTCGTATTGGACTGTTCAGCCACCAAAGAACTCACTTCAGGAGTGGAAGCAAGTCTTCCTCGATTCCGAGGGACTACTTATGATGATGATGATGTTAGTGTGAATGTGTGTGTTAATGTGTGTTAGTACAATTGTGTGAAGTATGCGTTAGTGTGTTTGTGTGATTATGTAATTATGTGTGTTAATGTGATTGTAAGTTAGTGTGATTGTGTGTGTGTCAGTGTGGAGGCCCCGACCTGCGTGAGAACACCAGCGGCAGGTCGGTGCCATGAAAGGAGCGGCGAGCGGCCTCGGGAGCAGCATGGAGACATACTACTCCAGGGAGCAGCGCGAGCTGGTGCAGGAGGGCGACGGCGATGAAGAGTGATATCATTGAGGTGATTGGAGCATGGGCACACAGCAGGAGCGGCGAGGCCGGGCCGAAGGAGCGGTGAGAGACTGTAAAGGGACGTGATCAGGACCCAAGAGAGGCGTGAGTTCGGGACCAGGGACCCAGGGGCAGCACGGGCCAGCCAACACTGCGATATGTGTGTGCACTATGCCCGTGCAGCAGAGCTGGTCTCCAGTCATCTCGGTTAACCCTTGCCACTGGACCAAGATCTAGCTCTTGTCAAGCCCGTGTGGTGGCTGGTGTTCAACGGCCACCCCACGTTAAAAAAATCTACGCACAGGCATCTTCCACCCTTCAGGATGTAGTTCAGGATCTGGAATTTTCGGTCCTTCATTGGAACACCTGTGAACTCATCCTCTTTTGGCGTGGAAGCAAGTCATCCTCGTTTCGAGGGACTGCCTATGATGATGATGTGGTTAGTGTGATTGTGGATCAGTATGATTGTGTGTGTGACAGTGTGATTGTGTGTGTGACAGTGTGATTGTGTGTGTGTGTCAGTGTGATTGTGTGTGTTAGTGTGTGTGTGTGTTCGTGTGTGTGTGTCAGTATGATTGTGTGTGTGACAGTGTGTGTGTGTGTGACAGTGTGTGTGTCTGTGTTAGTGTGTGTGTATCACAGGATTAGCCTGAGCTCTGAGAAGAGCCTTGTACTTTATAAACTTGCATTTCATTTGACTTGCTTTTCAAGTTGAATTAAATATAGTTTTTATCAGCATTTGAAGGCTTAAGAGTGAAAAGATCCTCTAGTGTCAATTGGAAGCATGGGAATTAATTTTCAGAATTTTAAACTCTTTGAGAAGTATTAGTCTCAGAGTGTCAGCCTTGGCTCAGTGGGTAGCATTCTCGTCTGAGTCAGAAGGTTCTGGTTTCAAATCCCACTTCAAAGACATGCGCACATAATCTAGGCTGACACTCGAGTGCCGTATTGAGAGAGTGCCGCACTGTCGGAGGTGCTGTTTTTTGGATGAGACGTTAAAGCAAGGCACCGTCTGCTCTCTCAGGCGGACATAAAATATCCCACAGCACTATTTGAGAGTAGGGGAGTTCTCCCCGGTGTCCTGGGCAATATTTATCCATTAATCAACATCATTAAAATGGATTATCTGGTCATTATTACATTGCTGTATGTGCACAAATTAGCTGTCGCATTTCCTACATTACAACAGTGACTAGACTTCAAAAAATACTTCATTGACTGTAAAGCACTTTGGGGTACCCTGAATCCGTGAAAGACGCAAGAGAAATTCAAGGCTTTCTTTCAATGAAGATGCATTATATTCATAGAGTATTTCACAACGTTTCATTTTTCTGTACATGGTGATCTTTTTAGAGATGCATGCCAATTTACTGTATGTTTCTGCACATATTTCAACAATAGTTCCAACGTACTTGTCGAGCATTTTAACATTTGTAAGAACCGTGAAGCTCTCATTGGGAGGGGTGCATAGAGGAGGAGTTGGAGTTCGGAGCCCTGCCATGGCCAAAGAAACAGGTAGCAAGGCAGAGTGGGGAAAACCCTAGAGCACAGGGCCAGGATGGCTGGAGACCCAGCCACCAATGGTGGAGCAGAGGGAGGTACGTCATGTCCATTGGAAAGCTGCCGAGTGTGGCCAGGGTTGTAGGCGGTTGCCGTGGGAAGGTGCGAGAGGGCAATGGAGGGAGCTGTAAATAAGGACAAGGAATTTCAAATCAACAAAGAGGCAGTGGAGGTTATCAAGGCATGAAGAATAGGTGAGAGTATCTTAGTGCAGTATAGAGTATGGGCGGTCGAAATTCGCTTTGTAACGCCATCCATTACCACCAGAGAGGGGTGGCTAATGGGCAGCTAAGACCTTGCCGTCGGCAGAGAGCAGGTTCCTCGGCTCACAGTAAATTTAGTTGGGCAGTGGGGGCAGTGCCAAGACGTATTGCTGTACGCTCTGCCACCACCTGCATGGGGACATCATCGAGCAACGCCCCCTTGCCACTGCGGGGTTCAGTGAGTACGGTGGCCTTACCGGCAGGCGTCTGTACAGCCCGGAAAAGGTGGTGGGACATCGGGGATTCCGGGGCGGGAGTGTCCAGGGAACAAGGTAAGTAGTGAGGTGTATTTGTTTTATCATTTAAGTATTTCTGGGACTAGTGGGGATATGTGGGTGAGGGAAATTGTCGGAAACTTTTTTTTTCTAATTTTTTTTCATCTCGTCAGGAAATTCGGTCGGCCTCCTGAGACGCCGCTCCCTTGGCGCCCGAGGGAGAGTGTGCAATGCCACTTTCAGCGCTGCTCTCTCATCTTTGGGCAGCAAAACTGAATTTTGCAGTTTGAGGCGACACCTAACGCCTGCCACTAAACTGAGCACTCAGACGGTATCACCGCCTCAAAAATGGTGGGACCGAATTTCAACCCCTGGGTGATGAAGTTCTGGATAAGTCAGAGTTTGTGTGGGGTGGAGCTCGGGAGATTGACAAGAAGCGATTTGGAGAGGTTGTACTTGAAAGTGATAAAAGCAGCTAGGAATGGAGCGAGGAGAGGGGACGACCTCAGAGAAGAGTCGGGAAGAGGTCAAAGTGAACACAGAGAATCGGTAGATCCAGTTGCATTGCGTATCGTTGACTTTGAAAAGGATGGTCTCAGGTCTGGAGCCAGGGTGCAAACAAACTGAAGGTTGGGCTCAGAGCTGGAAGCAGTGTTAGGGAGGGATTGTTGTCCTTGGTTTGAGAGGTGATGTTACGTGACATGGCCAAATTAGATCTGGCAATGAATGACATGTGTCGATGGTCTTCGGATCTGAAGATGTGAATGTGGATGTTGTACCAGGAAAGAGAGTGGGAGCATGATTGTGAGGGAACAGGGGAATTGAAAGCAGATGTTGGTGAATAAAGTAAGAGTGGTGGCAATGTTGGAAGTTAGAAAGGGTGCTATTAAGGGTTTAGTTCCACTCCAGCAGGGAGCTTGTTGAATGTGACATGGAGCATGGCAGCGAGGAAGATTGAGAAGAGGGTTGGCATGATGACACAGCCCTGCTTGACCCCAGTGCAGACGTGGATTGGGTCTGTGGTGGATCCGTTGGTCAGGATCACAGCTTGCATATCGGAGGATGGCGACAAATCTTTGGGGGCAGCCGAAACGGAGGCGAACGCTCCATAGTCCCTCGCGGTTAAGTGTCAAAGGCCTTTGTAAGGTCAAAGAAGACCATGTACAATGGTTGGTGCTGTTCCCTACATTTCTCTTGCAGTTGTTGCGCCATAAAGATCATGTCCGTTGTACCCTGTAGTGGACGGAATCTGCACTGCGACTCCGGGAGGAGGTCCTCAGCCACAGGGAGAAGACGGTTGAGGAGGATTCTAGCAATGACTGAACAAGCTCCCCACTAGAGTGGAACTAAACTATAGAACCAGTGGGAACCTGTTCAACCTTTGTCGCCTCCAAGCCAGATCCAAGACTGTCCCATCCTCTGTCGTTGAACTACAATACTCGAACAACGCTTGCGTCTGCGCACATTCAGAGGCTGAACTCCAAGTCTTCGTCAACATCTTCACCGAGGTGTATGAAAGCATGGGCCTTACACTAAACATCCGTAAGACAAAGGTCCACCACCAACCTGACCCTGCCACACAGCACTGTGCGGCCCTGGACAATGTGGACCACTTTCCAAACCTCGGGAGCCTATTATCAGCAAGGGCAGACATCGACGACAAGGTTCAACACCGCTTTCAGTGCACCAGCGTAGCTTTCAGCTGCCTGAGCAAGAGATTGTTTGAAGACCAGGCCCTCAAATCTGGCACCAAGCTTATGGTCTACAGGACTGTCGTGATACCCGCCCTCCTGTATGGCTCAGAGACGTGGACCATATACAGTAGGCACCTCAAATCGCTGGAGAAATACCACCAGCGATGTCTCCGCAAGATCCTGCAAATCCCCTGGGAGGACAAATGTACCAATGTTCGTGTTCTCGATCTGACCAACATCCCCAGCATCAAAGCACTGACCACACTCGACCAGCTCTGTTGGGCAGGCCATATTGTTCGCATGCCCGACACGAGACTCCCAAAGCAAGCGCTCTACTCGGAACTCCTACACAGCAAGCGAGCCCCAGGTCGGCAGAGGGAACATTTCAAGGACACCCTCAAAGCCTTCTTGATAAAGTGCAACATCCCCATTGACACCTGGGAGTCCCTGACCAAAGATCGCCCTAAGTGAAGGAAGAGCATCCGGGAGGGCGCTCAGCACCTCGAGTCTCGTCAGCGAGAGCATGCAGAAATCAAGCTCAGACAGCGGAAGGAGTGTGCGGCAAACCAGACTCCCCACCCACCCTTTCCTTCAACGACTGTCTGTCCCACCTGTGACAGAGACTGTAATTCCTGAATTGGACTGTTCAATCACCTGGGAGCTCACTTTTAGAGAGGAAATCTTCCTTGATTTCGAGGGACTGCCTATGATGATGTTGGGGGTGCTCGGGCTTAGTTTCTTCATTGGGTGTGTTGCTCTAAAATGCTAGGGTAAGGGATATCTCAAGGCGGCTGGAGAGAAATTTGGAAAGGGAGTGGGAAAGTCCAGTAATTGTGGTCCATGTCAGAACAAACGGCATAGGTAGAAACAGGGAGGAGGTCCTGCTGAGTCAGGAGTTAGGAGCTAAATTAAAAAGCAGGACCTCGAGGATAATAATCTCTGGACCATTGCCCGATCCATATGTAAATTGGCATAGAGACAGACAGATCAGCAGAGTTAACACGTGGCTAAAGGGCTGGTGTGGGAAAGAGGGGTTCCTTTTCATGGGACACTGCATCAGTACTGGGACAGTAAGGAGCTGTATCGAAGGGACGGGCTCCAGCTGAACTGGAATGGGACCTGTGTCCTAGTGAAAAGGATAAAAAGGGAGGTGGCAAAGGCACTAAACTGGTATGATGGTGGGAAGGATCTACAAGAAATGAAATCGAAATCTAAAAAACAGGAAAGGAGAGAATAGGACAGACTTAACTAAGGGAGGACATAAGTGGCCAGGAAATAAATAGAGTTATAGAACAGGAGTGTAGAATGGTAAAAGGAACTGCTATTAAAAATGAGTTAAACTGTCTGTACAGAAATGCACACAGTGTCCATAATAAAACAGGGGAACTAGGGGCAATAAAATCTTGTGAGGATTCATATGTAGTAGTGATTACTGAGACATGGCTGCAGAAAAATCAGGACTGGAATTAAACATTGCAGGGTATAACATATTTAGAAAAGATAGAGAGAGAAAAAGGGGAGGTAGAGTAGCTATTCTTATTAGAAATAACATAATGGCAGTAGAAAAAAATTATGCAGCTATCAGTAAGACAGAAATACAATCCATATGGATAGAGATAAAAGATAAGAAAGGATTAAATACATGAGTCAGGATAATCTACAGACCATCTAAAAATGGAAGGGAGGTGGAGGAAGAAATATGCAAACAAATTGCAGAAATTAGTAAAAAAGATAGTTCCTACAATATGTACAAGACTTCTTTCTAACCCAGTGTGCAAGGAGCTCAACAAGAGAGGATTCACTACTGGATCTAGTAATGGGGAATGAACCAGAGCAGATAAGAGAAGTAAAAGTAATATACTTTAAGATAATAGTTGAGAAGGACATAAGCATGACAAAGACCAGGGTAATAGATGAGAGAAAAGCCAATTTTGAACGGCTGAGAATAGAAGTCGGGTAAATAACAACGACAACAATATTGGCAAACAATGGTGTAGAACAGCAGTGGGAAACACTTAAAAATGGTGTTCAACAGAGTTCAGGAAAAATATATTCTGCTAAAAAGAATTAAACACTAATAAGACACCATGGATGAACAAAGACACAAGGGAAAAATTAAGGGTAAGGAAAGAGGCATATACTAGGTACATGGACAGCAGGGGAGAGCATGACAAGAGAGAATACGAAGAGGTTAGGAGAGAAATTTTTAAAAAATTAGGAAGGTAAAGAGGGACCATGAAATTAAACTATCAAGGCATGAAACAAAACAGTAAAATGTTCTACAGGCACGTAAATAAAAAAAGAAAGGTCGAGATGGGAATAGGGCCACAAAGGGGTGAACAGGATAATATCACAGGCTGAGATAGCGAAATAGCAGAAAAATTAAATAATTACTTTGCTTCGTTATTTACCAGGGAGACGGATCAGGTGGACATGACATTGGGAGATGAGATTGGAAATGTTGGGCCCAAGTTTCGGGCTGCGCCGTTCGCCTGTGTTTCGCGCCACAAAGTGCGCCTAAAAAATACTTACCTATTCTTCGGCTCCCTGCAGGTCCTCTGCAGCTGGGCGCGGCGCAGCACGAGCTGTGGGGGGTGGAGCCAGGTCACTGCGCTGAAAACAGTGTCGGTACCTCTGCACATATGCGCTACAGTGGGCGCGCATGTGCAGTAGCTCCAGGCGCCCAAAACTGTGTGGGAGGGGCCCGAAGCACGCAGCCCCCTAGCCCTGGCCGAATGGCCTCACTGGGGCTGCGTGGATAAGGCTCCTCCCACGGCCAGCTCCTGCTTCCTCCTGACCGGGACCCGACTCGACTCCCGCTCACTCCCCCCGCCGCCCCCGGACCGGACCCGACCCCCGCTCCCCCCCGATCCGACCCGACGACTTCCCCCTCACCTCGACCCGACCCGACCTCCCCCCCCGACCCAACCCGACCCGACCCGCGCTCCCCCCCCGACCCGACCCGACCTCGACCCGACCCGCGCTCCCCCCCGACCCGACCCGACCTCGACCCGACCCGCGCTCCCCCCCGACCCGACCTCGACCCGACCCGCGCTGCCCCCACCCCGATCCGACCTCGACCCGACCTCCGCTCCCCCCCGACCCGATCCAATGACCTCCCCCCCCCCCACGACCCGACCCGACCTCCCCCCACCCCAACCAGACCCGACCTGACCCGCGCTCCCCCCCGACCCCGACCCAACCTCGACCCGACCCGCACTCCCCCCCCGACCCGACATGCGCTCTCCCCCCCGACCCGACCTGAACTGCGCTCTCCCCTCCCCCCCTTGACCCGACCTGAACTGTGCTCACCCCCCACCCAACCCGACCTGCGCTCCCTCCCAACCCGACCTGAACTGCGCTCCCCCCCCCGACTGGACCTCGACCCGACCTGACCTCGACCTCGACCCGCGCTCCCCCTCCTGACCCGACCTCGACCCGCGCTCCCCCTCCTGACCCGACCTCGACCCGATCCGACCTCGACCCGACCCAACCTCGACCCGCGCTCCCCCCCGACCCCGACCCGACCTCGACCCGACCCGCACTCCCCCCCGACCCGACATGCGCTCTCCCCCCCGACCCGACCTGAACTGCGCTCTCCCCTCCACCCCTGACCCGACCTGAACTGCGCTCCCCCCCCCCGACCCGACCCGCGCTCCCCCCCCGACCCGACCTCGACCTGACCTGACCTCGACCTCGACCCGCGCTCCCCCTCCTGACCCGACCTCGACCCGCGCTCCCCCTCCTGACCCGACCTCGACCCGATCCGACCTCGACCTGACCCAACCTCGACCCGCGCTACCCCCCGACCCCGACCCGAACTTGACCCGACCTGCGCTCCCCCCTGCCAACCCGACCCGACCTGCACTCCCCGCCCGGCCCGAACCGACCTGCGCTTCCCCCCACGACTCGACCCAAACTGCGCTTCCCCCCCCCGACCCGACCCAAACTGCGCACCCTCCCGACCCGACCCGACCTGCACTTCCCCCCGCCCAGACCTGACCTCGACCTGACCCGATCTTGACCCGACCCACGCTTCCCCCCCGACCCGACCTGCACTCCCCCCCTCAGACCCGACCTTGACCTGACCCGACCTCGACCCGACCCGCGATTCCCCCCCCACCCCCCCCCACCGACCCGACCCGCGCTCCCGACTCCGGACCCTGGACCCGACCCAACGCCACCTACCTGTAAATCCGGTGCTGGGGGCGGGCCCCACCCGAATTCTTGGGCCCGGCCGGGCCCGGCCCGTTCAGCCTCTCTCTCCTTTCTCCCCCCCATCCCTCCCTTCTCCCCCCTTCTTTCCTTCTCCCCCCCTCCCTCCCTTCCTCCCTTCTCCCCCCCTTCTCTCCCTCCCTCCCCCCTCCTCTCTCCCCCCGCTCCCCTCTCCCCCCTCCCCTCCTCTCCATCTCTCCCCCTTTCCTCCCCTCTTCTCCCTCCCCTCCCCTCCCTTCTCCCTGCCCCCCCTCCCTCCCCCTGCCCCCCCTCTCTCCCCCCTCTCTCCCCCCACCTCCCCTCCTCCTCCCCTCCTCCACCCCTCCCTCCCCTCACTGTCAGAAACACAGACACGGACAGACAGAGTGATAGAGGGGCCAAGTTTCAGCCTGAGTTGCTGCTGTTTTTTTGGAGCATCTGGTTTAGAATGGAGTATCTTAGAAATTGCAATTCTCGGCATTTAGTTTGCTCCAGTTCTAGTCAGTTAGAACAGTTTCAGTTTGGAACAGATTTTTTTTTCAAAAGTGGGAGTGTTCGGCCTGTTTTGAAAGTTTAGGCAGTGAAAACTTACTCCAAACTAACTTAGAATGGAGTAAGTGTAGATTTTTGTACGCTCAGAAAAACCTTGCCTACACTTAGAAAATCAGGCATAGGTTACAAATCAGGTGTAGGGAATGGGGGGGGGGGGGTTTAAAGGGAAGTTTACAAACATTAAACACTTCAGTTTTATAAATAAAGAGCTATCATCAATAATAAATGATAAATACATCAATAAATCAACCAATAAATCAATCAAAAAAAATTAATAAAAAATAAAAAAAATAAATAAATAAAACATTTTCTACTTACCGACTGCAGCACCGGGAGCCCTCCAACAGCGTGCCCCAACCCCCCCCCCCCGCAGTGTGTCTCTGTCAGTGTCTCTGGCCCCAAGTTTCCACATGATTTGCTCCTGATTTTTAGAAGCAACTGGTGTAGAACGGAGTACCTTAGAAATCGGAATTCTCGTCATTTAGTTTGCTCCAGTTCTAGTCAGTTAGAACAGTTTCACTTTGGAACAGAATTTTTTTTTCAAAAGGAGGCGTGTCCGGCCACTTACGCATGATTTCAAAGTTTCGTGAGTGAAAACTTACTCCAAACTAACTTAGAATGGAGTAAGTGAAGATTTTTGTACGCTCGAAAAAACCTTGTCTACACTTTAGAAAATCAGGTGCTGGTTGCAAATTAGGTGTAGGGAACGAGGTGCGGGGGGAGGGGGGGAAGGGAAGTCATTAAATTCTACAATCAATCCTTAGTTATACTTATACAAATATTATACAAATAATTCCAACCTGAATAAAAATTTATAAGCAAAGAAAAGATTAAATAAACCATGTTCCTACCTGTGTGAAATAGCATCAGCCTTCGAGCTGCTATGCTTCAGGCAGGCCTTTCATGTTGGAGACAGGCAGGGGTGTGGCGTCAGTGTCTCAATGGCAGCGGCAGCAAGCTTTGAGCTGAGCTGCAGTGCTTGAGGCAGGCCTTCATTCTCTTCGTGGCTGGCCGCGAAGAAGTAGCACCGGACGGACCCAAGGCCATGAGATATCAGCGGCGTCAGTGGCTGGCCGGCAGCCGAAGAATCAACACCTGACACACGCAGCTCTTTATGGTGCTTGAGGCCATTCGGCCACGCTTTAGGGGCGGCGTCAGTGGCTCGACGGCAGCCGAAGATAAAGCAGCAGCCTTCGAGCTGTGAGGGGGACTGAGGCCATTTGGACAGGGAGAGGCAGCCACATCGACAGTTTTATATTTAAATTTGCAGAATGGGTGCTGCATTGTCAACACCACGTATTATGCAATGGTTTGCCATCTTTGTTCTTGGTGGACGTTGATCCATTGCAAAGTTGAATTGGCACTCTTATTTCTCCAAACACACAGTCCTTAATTTGCATGCACCAATGCAGCACCGGTTCTGCAAGTTTAGCAGTGAAAAGCTGAACTCACTGATTTCAGCAGGTGATTTATTCAGCAGTGCTGCTAAAAGCACTCCCTCATACACAGAAATATCAAAAAAAATTAAATTACAAGCCTTTGCAGGGGTCCAAGAAACAAATCTTCACTTTTTCTGCAGTATTTAAAAAAATGGTCGAGTGCCAATGTTTGTGTGAGACTGCGCGTGCGCGCACGCTCCAACGCGCACGCGCAGGGTTGCCGGCACTACGAAGGCTAATTTAAATTGTACCCGCCCCCTGCTACTTAGAAAATTGGCGCGAGTGTTAGGCTCCGCCCTCTGCTGCGAAGAGCGCGCCGCGCCAAGCAGACTTCGAGCTCCAAGGTGTTCGAGAATATCGGACTTTTTTTTAGGCGCAGTTTTCGGCGCAAAAAACAGGCGCCCAGCTCGGAGGTGCGCCGTTTTCGCCGCGGGACGAAACTTGGGGCCAATATATCTAGATTTCCAAAAGGCCTTCAGTAAGGTAACATATAATAGACTGATGAATCAGGTCAGGGCATGCAGAGTCAGGGGACAAGTAGCAGAATGGATAGCTAGCTGGCTGCAAGTCAGAATGCAGAGAGTAGGGGTGAAGGGTAGCTATTCACAGTGACAGAAGGTGCAAAGTGGGGTCCCACAAGGATCAGTGCTGGGACCACTGCTGTTTGCAATTTTTATTAACGATTTAGTACACAATTTCTAAATTTGCGGACGGCACCAAATTAGGGTGGGGGGGTGGGGGGTTGGTGGGGGGTGGGTAGTCAGTACCGAGGTGGACTGCAACAAATTACAAGAAGATACTAATAAACTTGGCATATAATTGGCAAAATGAATTTCAACACAGGTAAGTGTGAGGTATTACATTTTGGCAAGAAAAATAAGGTGGCCACATATTACTTGGAAAATAAGAATCTTATTTGGGTAGAGGAACAAAGGGATCTGGGAGTTTAAATACACAAATCATTAAAATAGTGACGCAGATTAATAAGGCCATAAAAAGCAAACCAGACACGGGGGTTTATTTCCAGAGGAGTATAATTGAAAAGTAGAGAAGTTATTCTAAACTTATTTCGAACCTTGGTTAGACCACACTTGGAGTACTGTGTAGCGTTCTGGTCAGCATATTATAAAAAGGATATAGAGGCACTGGAGAGGGTGCAAAAAAGATTTACAAGGATGATACAAGAAATGCGAGATTATACCTATCAGGAAAGGATGAACAGGCTGGGTCTCTTTTGTTTTGAAAAGAGAAGGCTGAGGAGTGACCTAACAGAGATCTTTAAAACTATGAAAGGTTTTGATAGAGTGGATACAGAGAGAGTGTTTCCACTTGTGGAGAAGAGCAAAACTAGAGGCCATCAATATAAGATAATCACCAAGAAATCCAATAGTGAATTCAGAATAAACCTCTTAACCAAGAATGTGGAACTCGCTGACACAGGGAGTGGTTGAGGCGAATAGTATCGATGCATTTAAGGGGAGGCTAGACAAGCATATGGAGGAGAAGGGAATAGAGGGTTACGCTGATAGATTTAGATGAGGAAAGATGGGAGGAGGCTCGAGTGGAGCATGGCATGGACTGGTTGGGCCGAATGGCCTGTTTCTGTGCCGTATATCCTGTGTAGTTCTATGTAAGAGCAATTGTTGAGAATTTGAGTTTCCCTTTTATGTACACTATTTTACTGTCCGACAGTGACAATTCTTTATTTTGGGAACAGAGAGGCAGGAACCAAGATGCTGATAACAGCATGGATGGGATTGGGGGTCATAAACCCGACATCGGAATCGGAATTATTTTCCTGTTGCAGATATTGTTGTCCCTGTTCTGATTCGTTCCGTGGTTGCAAATTCTTCTCTCTGTTAAGTGTCAATTTTAGCTAAGTGGTAGTACTCTCGCCTTGAATCAGAAGGTCTTAGATCTCAAGCCCCACTCTATTGCTTGAGCACATAATCTAGGCTGGTAGTCCAGTGCAGTACTGAGCCATTGCTGCACTGTTAGAGGTACCGTGTTTTAGGTAAAACCTTGGGCTGGATTTTCCGGTGCTTTGCGCTCGGGGTCTCGCCCCGGAGCAGTGTGAAAGGCAGCGGTAAGGTCTCCTGCGCCCCACTGCGATCCTCTGGTCATATTTTGTGGCGGCGTGGAGCAGCACCGCCGGGAAGAGCTGCGCCGGGCGTGCAACGCCTCTCGGTGTGACACCGGCAGGAGTTTGGATTTTTGCCCGATCCATCCGCCCGGAAGTGCGCCCGCAATGACCCCTGGGAAATCAGTGGGGTCCAGCATAGCCGGCGGTGAGGACGGTAAAGTACTTCGTAGGTCAGTGCCAGGGTTTGTTCTTTTAATATGTTTAGCGATTTGTGTTGTGGTGGTGTGGCCAATGTTTTGGGAATGTTTTTGTAGTTTTTGTAAGCTTCCCCCCGCCACCCCAGGCCTCTCTCAGAGCACTCTTGGCCCAGCTCTTTAGCTCGGGAGTTTCCCATACTTGCACCCCGAGAGGTGTACCACGCCTCCCTTAGTGTTGCAGGGCCCAGATGCCCAAACTTACCCACTGAGGCGCAACTATTCCCGGCCGGTAACTTTCCCACCTCACCTCCGTTTTCACCCCGAAAACTGCAAAGCCTTGACTCCAGCCCGTTATGCCTGGTCCCCTTTTGCCCCCTCAGGTGGATTTAAAAATCCCAGAGCAAGAGAGCCTTGCTGGTGTCCTAACCAAGATTATCTCTCACTCAACACCTCCAAAAACTGATTATCTGGTCGTTCATCTCAGTGCTGTTTGTGGCAGCTTGCTGTGCGTAAGTTGGCTGCCGTGTTTCCTACATTACAACAGTGACTACACTTTGAAAAAAAGCAATTCATCGGGGCTGGAAAGGCTTTGGGATGTGAAAGACGATCTATAAATCTAAGTTCCACTTGCTTTCTCATGATTTTCTGATCCGGGGTTAGCAGGTAAGAGCACGGAGAGTCAGCGGCCGTACAAAAAGCAGGAAGCAGACCTACATTCATAACTCACTTTGGACAACAGGAATGTTAATCTGTTGCAGTCACACAAGCATATTATTTTGTGTTTTATTCATTTCATTACTGTAGCCGGGTTTAGAGGGACATTTGTGTTGGGTGAAGTGGATCTGCCCATTGTGTGTGAAACATCCATTTGCTGTACAGTTAATATTGATTTCCAGTGTAGTATAGAACCTGCCAGTTGTGGGAGAAAGAAAGAAAGACTTGCATTTATATAGCACCTTTCACAACCACCAGACATCCCGAAGCACTTTACAGCCAATGAAGTATTTTTTTTTGGAGTGTGGTCATTGTTGTAATGTGGGAAACATAGCAGCCAATTTCCCACAATCAGCAATGTGATAATCTGTTTTTAGTGATGTTGATTGAGGGATAAATATTGGCCCGAGGATTCCCCTGCTCTTCTTCTAAATCGTGCCTTAAGATCTTTTATATCCACCTGAGATGGCAGATGGGGCATTGGTTTAAGGTCTCATCCGAAAGACGGCACCTCCGACAGTGCAGCACTTTCTCAGCACGGCGCTGGAGTGTCAGCCGAGATTTTTCTGCTCAAGTCTCTGGAATGGGATTTGAACCCATGACCTTCTGACTCAGAGGTACGTGTGCTACCACTGAGCCACAGCTGACACTTTGTGTTAAGTACCCATTTGCTGTACATGCAATATCCATTTCCAGTGTAGTAGAACCTGCCAGTTGTGGGAGTGCTATCATCGGCCTGTCTGCCTGTGGAGGAGGGAAGGGAAAAATCAGCCCTGGATCCCGCTCCTGATCATCATCCAGTGTCTTTCTGCCTCCTCCCCGACGCCTGGGAATTGCGATCAATGGGTCGTGATAAGATCAGGCTCAGCTACAGAATCATAGAATCATAGAATTACAGCAGGAAAGGAGCCTCTCCTTTACATACCCTGCTGACATTCACAGCTCACCTTGGTGGCCCCATCCATACACCCCTCCCCACAACATCACTAGGTGTCCTCTGGGAAGGGGGAAAAACTGAGGAACAAATGTGGACCAATATCCAGGTTGGGTAAGTGTAAATATTCCCTGGAGAGCACACATCCAAAGTGAGAAAGCTTTTTGTGTCGACCTGTGGGAATTGAGATTGGGGCTTCAACTTCAGGAATAATCATATTTCCCAAACCAAAGAAAGTCTTGCATTTATATAGCACCTTTCATGACCACCAGATATCTTAAAGCACTTTACAGCCAATGAAGTACTTTTGAAGTGCAGTCGCTGTTGTAATGTGGGAAACGCAGCAGCCAATTTATGCATAGTAACCTCCCACAAACAGCAATGTAATAATGACCAGATAATCTGTGTTAGTGATATTGATTGAGGGCTGAATATTGGCCAGGACACCATGGATAACTCCCCTGCTCTTTTTTGAACTAGTGCTATGGGATCGTTTACATCCACCTGAGAGAGCAGACAGGGCATCAGTTTAACGTCTCGTCTCATCCGAAAGACAGCACCTCTGACAGTGCAGCACTCCCTCAGCACTGCACTGGAGTGTCAGCCTTGATGGTTTTGTGCTCAGGTCCCTGCAGTGGGACTTGAACCCACAACCTTCTGACTTCTGAGGCAAGAGTGCTACCCACTGAGCCACGGCTGACACTAGTCCCAAACTTCATTCTCGCTGAATCTATAGGATGTTGCAGTAGCTCGAAGACCTAACTATCACTTTCTATTTTAATTGGTTTTCAACTGGTCTTTCCAAAACCCCACACATTCAGACACTGCAGCCGTTACAGAGTCCTGTGTTAGAAGGTCTGGTATCTGTCTGATTGGGAATCCATCCAGCGGACTGGGCAGTCTGATCATCGGATTCTAATGCGTCTGCAGACACAATTTCAAATCGATTAAAAAATCCAATTGATAAATATTAAAATGTAACTTTTCAGCTCTTGCTAGAAATGATCCAGTGACTGTAACCTCACATAGATTGGCAGATGCTCACGTTGGACCTGGTCATGGAACTATAGGGTGTAGAAGGTAAACAGGGTGAGAACTGTGCTAGTGCAATTTGCTTATTATAGGATGGCCTCAGTGTTATTTATCTGAGGTGATTTGGCTGATAGAAAATGACTTTTTTCGTCGAAAGCTGTTGCGATGGATACAGAGTGATCTAATCTTCTTTCATTTTGACTTTCATGTCAGCGGGAGTAGACAAGGAACGTGAGATCATTAACTGGTTGCTAAGTTCCCGTGGAAAGCAAGGAGCTATTCGTGGTTACCATGGCGGGCGTGACCTTAATCCATGCAGTTTTAAATGCAGCCTCTTTATTTAGGAGCATGTACCTTGATTTATGTCCAGAGCTGAGTTTGAATGCCAGTGGCTGGAAGTGACAGGCAATTCTTACAGCTTTAACAAGCAAACATCGCTGTCTCACTAAAATCCTGTTTTGTTCAAGGTTAATGGTACGGAACAACCCAGAGCCTTTGCAACTGTGCTCAGGGTATAAAAAATCAATGGAAACTTGGAGCAATAGATGGAAAATGTGTTAATTTTCCCATGTATCATAGATACAGTCTGTGGTTGAGACAGCAGCCCAGAAACTGGATTATGATAGGTCCATGTTACAGGCATAAAATGGACGCCAAATCATCCAATATGCCGGGTAGTGCATGTGCTCATCACCCTCTCATTGCCCCCTTATTTCCCCCTCATTGCCCCCCCCCATTGCCCCCCTTGCTTTCTCATTGCCCTCTCTTTGCCCCCCATTGCCCTCTCATTGCCCCCCCATTGCCCTCTCATTGCCCCCCATTGGCCCCCCCATTGCTCTCTCATTGCCCCCCATTGCCCTCCCCCCCATTGTCCTCTCATTGCCTCCATTGCTCTCTCATTGCCCACCATATTGGTAAAGGCAGTTTGCATATGCAAATCAGGGGCCTAACACCTGTTTGCAGCCCCCTTTGTAAAATTGGGTTGCCCTGAACACAGCCAGCGCCAGTTGCATTCAGGAAGACGCAGTCTATATGCCTATAACCTTAAAGGGATCACTAGAGGGTGTCACCCAAAAGGTGAGAGTTTAAATGTATATATTTACCTGGATGTGAAGCAGGAGATGCAGGAGTGCCCCTCTCGGCTCCAATGCAGGCCAAAGTCCACTGCAGGTCCCACTCGGCCCCTTCCCGATATACTCAATACCCCCCCACCTCCCCCAACTCCTCTACTGATCGCCGCCTTCCTGCCTCCCGACCACTGCCCCTCCCCCTCTCTCAGGCCAAGCTGCGGTGCACTGCCGGTGACGCAGTGGGTGAAAATCTGGTGCCGATTCACCGGCGAGCTACCTGGTGATGCCCAGCAGGGGGCGCTGCTAGCTGGTCCCATTTAAGGCTGAGGGGAGACCTGATTGAGGTGTATAGAATTATGAGGGGCCTGGATAGACTGGATAGGAAGGACCCGTTACCCTTAGCAGAGGGGTCAACAACCAGGGAGCATAGATTTTAAGTAATTGGTAGGTTTATAGGGGATTTGAGGGGAAATTTCTTCAGCCAGAGGGTGATGGGGGTCTGGAACTCACTGCCTGAAAGGATGTGCACTTGAAGTGCCGTAACCTACAGGGCTACGGACCAAGAGCTGGAAAGTGGGATTAGGCTGAGTAGCTCTTTGTTGGCCAGTGCGGACACGATGGGCCAAATGACCTCCTTCTGTGCTGTAAATTTCTATGATTCTATGAAATGAGGCCTGAGGCCCAATATTGGGTGTGCCTCGGGCCTATCCATTCTGGCCCAGGGAACGTTCTGTGCCCATCTTTCCATTGACTGGAATATAGCATATTGCTATCTACAGCTGATTTACTTCCAGTCACAGAGAGCATGTATTCTTCCAGATGTGGATTGCGTCCAGTGTAAGGGGCCCATAGTCCCCCCAGATGTGTATGTAGTATTTGCAGTTGTTGGCTTCAGGTATTAGTTCTGTTTAACTACCAGTTTAAAACTCAGTAGGAAATTTAAGAGGTGATCTTATTGAAAGGTATAAGATTCTGAGAGGGGCTTGACAGGATAGATGCAGAGAGGATGTTTCTCCTCGTGGGGGAATCTAGAACTAGGGGCATAGTTAGAATAAGGGGATCGCCCATTTAAAACGGACATAAGGAGGAATTTCTTCTCCAAGAGTCGTAAATCTTTGGAATTCTCTGCTGCAGGGAATTGTGGAGGCTGGGTCATTGAATATATTTAAGGTGGAGATAGACTGATTTCTGCACGATAAGGGAGTCAAGGATTATGGGGAGCGGGCAGGGAAGTGGAGTTGAGGCCAAGATCAGATCAACCATGATATTAAATGGTGGAGCAGGCTCGAGGGGCCAAATGGCCGACTCCTGCTCCTATTTCTTATGTTCTTACCAAATCTGCCTGTAAAATCCTGCTTGAATATACATTCAAAATTTGTATAATTTGTCACAATTAATAGTTTCTATTCTATGTGGCAATAATGCGCTTTAATTGCAGCTAAACATGATTTGATTCATATGAAGGAAGATTAGGGAGGACTCTTTATCTGCATGGCTGAGCTAGCTAGAGCTGTAATGAGCCCCACATTTTCTTTCAAGGAGACCCTTTGTGTTCAATTATTTGCCACTGCCGACTCCATTCAGTGACACTACATGAGTGAGTGACCTTTGAGCTTTTACAGACGTCAAATTAAAACAAGCCGGATAAGCTGCTGCACCGGTGAGCCTTCGAGTGACAATCAC
Organism: Pristiophorus japonicus; assembly: GCF_044704955.1. Taxonomy (NCBI): domain Eukaryota; kingdom Metazoa; phylum Chordata; class Chondrichthyes; family Pristiophoridae; genus Pristiophorus; species Pristiophorus japonicus. Next base: position 81,285,885 of record NC_091989.1, on the reverse strand, counting down.
ACTGGCTAATTCTCTTTCACAACACTGCTGTCGTGGGCTGGAGTCTTGCTGGGCGATAAACGGGTTAGCTGCTTTATTGAGACAGCGGAGAAAGGAATTTTGCACAAACTCATTGTCTGCTAATCGTTTGGTGCAGTTCCACCCCCTTGGCGCCTATCGGAGCTCTGCCTTTGTTTAAAATTCCTGCACCTCTCGTCAACATTCAAGGGTTTAATAAAACTGAAATGATGGCATTATACTCAACTCTTGAACTGCAGCCTAATCTCAGAATGCTGCCTTAAGTTCCGTAGTACGTGAGCAGGGATACCTGTCAGGCTGGAGCTAATAAATATTATTTCCAGTTAGAACCACTGGAAATGGAAGATTATCGGAATACTTTTGCCATTGATCAAGTCAGTTATTGACATGTTGCAGGCATGCTCAATCCGATCTGCCAGACCGTTTACTCACGCAGACTCCACCACTGTAATTCTGCCGCTGGTTTGGGGGAAATGGCATTCACTCGGGTATCCGGGGGTCCACTGATCTTGCGCCAAAGTTTCAGTGGCGGCAGGGGGAGAAGTCCCCAGGACATTCTGTCACCTGTGTTCCCTAACCCTCCTGATACTGAGTTACACGGAAACCCGGTGATAACTAGAGACAAAATAGGTTTATGGAAATATTGAGGCTGATACTAATCATCTCTACTCTTTAGGGACCGAAATTCCCCCTTTTTGTATCTCTGGGGGGCACGCTAACAGGGCACAATGGCATTTCCACCCGGGACAGGGAGGCCGGGGAAATTGCCCCAGAGGTTTGCGGGGGGCGCTATACCAGCAACGCCGCGCGGACTGCTTTTCGCCCCGCAGGTTGATATAGGGCTATAGGGAGAGAGGGGGCAGTGGGATTAGTTTGGGATTGATACAGGGCTATGGGGAGAGCGGGGCAGTGGGATTAGTTTGGGATTGATAGAGGGCAATGGGGAGAGCGGGGCAGTGGAATTAGTTTGGGATGGATACAGGGCTATGGGGAGAGAGTGGGGCAGTGAGATTCAGTAGATTAGTGAAGACAAATGTAGGTCCCTTGCAGTCGGATTCAGGTGAATTTATAATGGGGAACAAAGAAATGGCAGACGAATTGAACAAATACTTCGGTTCTGTCTTCACGAAGGAAGACACAAATAACCTTCCGGAAATACTAGGGGACAGTGGATCTAGTGAGAAGGAGGAACTGAAGGATATCCTTATTAGGCGGGAAATTGTGTTCGGGAAATTGATGGGATTGAAGGCTGATAAATTCCCGGGGCCTGATCGTCTGCAACCCAGAATACTTAAGGAAGTGGCCCTAGAAATAGTGGATGCATTGGTGATCATTTTTCAACAGTCTATCGACTCTGGATCACTTCCTATGGACTGGAAGGTAGCTAATGTAACACCACTTTTTAAAAAAGGAGGGAGAGAGAAAGCGGGTAATTATAGACCGGTTAACCTGACATCAGTAGTGGGGAAAATGTTGGAGTCAATCATTAAGGATCAAATAGCAGCGCATTTGGAAAGCAGTGACAGGATCGGACCAAGTCAGCATGGATTTATGAAAGGGAAAATCTTGCTTGACGAATCTTCTGGAATTTTTTGAGGATGTAACTAGCAGAGTGGACAAGGGAGAACCAGTGGATGTGGTGTATTTGGACTTTCAAAAGGCTTTTGGCAAGGTCCTGCACAAGAGATTGGTGTGCAAAATCAAAGCGCATGGTATTGCGAGAAATGTACTGACGTGGATAGAGAACTGGTTGGCAGACAGGAAGCAGAGAGTTGGGATAAACGGGTCCTTTTCAGAATGGCAGGCAGTGACTAGTGGAGTGCCGCAGGGCTCAGTGCTGGGACCCCAGCTCTTTACAATATACATAAACGATTTAGATGAAGGAATTGAGTGTAATATCTCCAAGTTTGCTGATGACACTAAACTGGGTGGCGGTGTGAGCTGTGAGGAGGATGCTAATAGGCTGCAGGGTGACTTGGACAGGTTAGGTGAGTAGGCAAATGCATGGCAGATGCAGTATAATGTGGATAAATGTGAGGTTATCCATTTTGGGGGCAAAAACACGAAGGCAGAATATTATCTGAATGGCGGCAGATTAGGAAAAGGGGAGGTGCAACGAAACCTGGGTGTCATGGTTCATCAGTCACTGAAAGTGGGCATGCAGGTACAGCAGGTGGTGAAGAAGGCAAATGGTATGTTGGCCTTCATAGCTAGGGGATTTGAGTATAGGAGCAGGGAGATCTTACTGCAGTTGTACAGGGCCGTGGTGAGGCCTCACCTGGAATATTGTGTTCAGTTTTGGTCTCCTAATCTGAGGAAGGACGTTCTTGCTATTGAGGGAGTGCAGCGAAGGTTCACCAGATTGATTCCAGGGATGGCTGGACTGTCATATGAGGAGAGACTGGATCAACTGGGCCTTGATTCACTGGAGTTTAGAAGGATGAGAGGGGATCTCATAGAAATGTATAAGATTCTGACGGGACTGGACAGGTTAGATGCGGAAAGAATGTTCCCGATGTTGGGGAAGTCCAGAATCAGGGGACATAGTCTTAGGATAAGGGGTAGTCCATTTAGGACTGAGATGAGGAGAAACTTCTTCAATCAGAGAGTTGTTAACCTATGAAATTCCCTGCCGCAGAGAGTTGTTGATGCCAGTTCATTGGATATATTCAAGAGGAAGTTAGATATGGCCCTTACGGCTAAGGGGATCAAGGGGTATGGAGAGAAAGCAGGAAAGGCATACTGATGGAATGATCAGCCATGATCTTATTGAATGGCGATGCAGGCTCGAATGGCCGAATGGCCTACTACTGCACCTATTTTCAATGTTTCTATGTTTCTATGATTAGTTTGGGATTGATACAGGGTTAAGGGGAGAGTGGGGCAGTGGGATTAGTTTGGGATTGATACAGGGCCATGGCGATAGAGTGGGGCAATGGGATTAGTTGGGGATTGATACAGGGCTGTGGGGAGAGCGGGGCAGTGGGATTAGTTTGGGATTGATAAAGGGCTATGGCGAGGGAGTGGGGCAGTGGGATTAGTTGGGGATTGATACAGGGCTGTGGGGAGAGCTGGGCAGTGGGATTAGTTTGGGATTGATAAAGGGCTATGGCGAGGGAGTGGGGCAGTGGGATTAGTTCAGGATTGATACAGGGCTATGGGCAGAGTGGGGCAGTGGGATTAGTTTGGGATTGATACAGGGCCATGGGGATAGAGTGGGGCAGTGGGATTAGTTGGGGATTGATACAGGGCTGTGGGGAGAGCGGGGCAGTGGGATTAGTTTGGGATTGATACAGGGCTATGGGGAGAGAGTGGGGCAGTGGGATTAGTTGGGGATTGATACAGGGTCTTGGGGAAAGAGTACGGCCGGGGGAATAGTTTAGGATTGATACAGGGCTATGGGGAGAGCGGGGCAGTGGGATTAGTTTAGGATTGTTGTCCCAAAGCGTTAGCAGCGTCATGAGCCCAATGGCCACTTTCTGTGCTGTAAAACTCTCTGGTTTTCTATTGGTTGATTACATTACAATGAGCTTTAAACGAATTAGTTGGGGGTGTGGTGGGGTTGGTGGGGTTCAGCTGAGCAGAAACCTAAAAGCTCAAAGAACAAGGAGAAGGCAATAGAGCCGGGTAGCACTGGGGGAAACGAAAACCAGAGCGTGACAGGAAGGGACAGGATCTATAAACATAAAAGTGTATCAGAAACTGGGGCCATAGCAGGAGAAAATGGTAAGAAAACACATTTAAAAGCTCTTTATCTGACTGTACGCAGTATTCATAACAAATTAGATGAGCTGTCGGCACAAATAGTTACAAATGGGTATGATCTGATAGCCATAACAGAGACGTGGTTGCAAGGTGACCAGGACTGGGAATTAAGTATTCAGGGGTACTTGACAATTCGGAAGGACATTCAGAAAGGAAAAGGAGGTGGGGTAGCTCTGTTGATAACGGATGGAATCACTGCAATAGTGAGAAACGATATGGGCTCAAATGATCAGGATGTTGAAACAGTTTGGGTGGAGCTAAGGAATAATAAGGGGAACAAGTCACTGGTGGGCGTAGTCTATAAGCCCCCTAACAGTAGCATCTCTGTTGGTCGGAGTATAAACCAGGAAATAGTGGGGGCTTGTAAAAAGGGAAGAGCAATAATCCTGGGTGATTTTAACCTCCATATTGATTGGACAAATCAAATTGGTCAGGGTAGTCTTGAGGAAGAGTTTATCAAGTGAATAAGGGACAGGTTCCTTGAGCAGAATGCAACAGAACCAACCGGGGGCAGGCTATCTTAGATCTGGTCCTGTGCAATGAGACAGGATTAATAAACAATCTCCTAGTAAAGGATCCCCTTGGAATGAGTGACCATAGCATGGTTAAATTTCAAATTTAAATGGAGGGTGAGAAAGTTGGATCTCAAACCAGTGTACTAAGCTTAAATAAAGGAGACTATGAAAGTATGAGGGCTGAGTTGGGTAAAGTGGACTGGGAAAATAGATTAAAGTGTAGGACAGTTGATGAAGAGTGGCGTACATTTAAGGAGATATTTCATAACTCTCAAGAAAAATATATTCCAGTGAGGAGGAAAGGGTGTAAAAGAAAAGAGAGCCATCCGTGGCTAACTAAAGAAATAAAGGATGGTATCCAATTAAAAACAAGGGCATACAAAGTGACCAAATCTAGTGAGAGGACAGAAGATTGGGAAACTTTTAAAAGCCAGCAAAGAATGACTAAAAAAATGATTAATAAAGGGAAGATAGACTATGAAGATAAACTAGCATGAAATATAAAAACAGATAGCAAAAAGGAAAAGAGTGGCTCAGGTAAATGTTGGTCCCTTAGAGGACGAGACCAGGGAAATAGTCATGGGGAACATGGAGATGGCAGAAACTCTGAACAAATATTTTGTATCAGTCTTTACAGTAGAGGACACAAACAATATCCCAACAGTGGATAGTCAAGGGGCTATAGGGGAGAGGAACTTAACCCAATCACAATCACTAAGGAGGTGGTACTCTGTAAGATAATGGGACTAAAGGCAGATAAATCCCCTGGACCTGATGGCTTGCATCCTAGGGTCTTAAGAGAAGTAGCGGCAGGGATAGTGGATGCATTGGTTGTAATTTACCAAAATTCCCTGGATTCTGGGGAGGTCCCAGCAGATTGGAAAACTGCAACTGTAATGCCCCTATTCAAAAAAGGAGGCAGACAAAAAGCAGGAAACTACAGACCAGTTAGCCTAACATCTGTGGTTGGGAAAATGTTGGAGTCCATTATTAAAGAAACAATAGCAAGACATTTGGAAAAGCATAATTCAGTCAGGCAGAGCCAGCATGGATTTATGAAGGGGAAGTCATGTTTGACAAATTTTCTGGAATTCTTTGAGGATGTAACGAACAGGGTGGATAAAGGGGAACCTGTGGATGTGGTGTACTTGGACTTCCTGAAGGCATTTGACAAGGTGCCACATAATAGGTTACTGTACAAGATAAAAGTTCGCGAGGTTGGGGGTAATATATTCGCATGGATAGAGGATTGGCTAACTAACAGAAAACAGAGAGTCGGGATAAATGGTTTATTCTCGGGTTGGCAATCAGTAACTAGTGGGGTGCCGCAGGGGTCAGTGCTGGGACCCCAACTATTTACAATCTAAATTAATGACTTGGATGAAGGGACTGAGTGTGACGTAGCCAAGTTTGCTGACGATACAAAGATGGGAGGAAAAGCAACGTGTGAGGAGGACACAAAAAACTTGCAAAAGGACATAGGCTAAGTGAGTGGGCAAGAATTTGGTAGATGGAGTGTAATGTTGGAAAGTGAGGTTATGCATTTTGGCAGAAAAAAAATCGAAGAGCAAATTATTATTTAAATGGAGAAAAATTGCAAAGTTCTGCAGTACAGTGGAACCTGGGGGTCCTGGTGCATGAAACACAAAAGGTTAGTATGCAGGTACAGCAAGTGATCAGGAAGGCCAATGGAGTATTGACCTTTATTGCAAAGGGGATGGAGTATAAAAGCAGGGAAGTCTTGCTACAGTTATACAGGGTATTGGTGAGGCCACACCTGGAATACTGCATGCAGTTTTGGTTGTCATATTTAAGAAAAGATATACTTGCTTTGGAGGCAGTTCAGAGAAGGTTCACCAGGTTGATTCCAGAGATGAGGAGGAAAGGTTGAGAAGGTTGGGCCTCTACTCATTGGAATTCGGAAGACTGAGTGGTGTAAGATTATGAGGGGGCTTGACAAAGTGGATGCAGAGAGGATGTTTCCACTGATAGGGGAGACTAGAACTCGAGGGCATGGTCTTAGAATAAGGGGCCGCCCATTTAAAACAGAGACGAGGAAGAATTTCTTCTCTCAGAGGGTTATAAATCTGTGGAATTCGCTGCCTCAGAGAGCTGTGGAAGCTGGGTCATTGACTATATTTAAGGCAGAGATAGACAGTTCCTTAACCGATAAGGGGATACGGGGTTATGGGGAGCGAGCGGGGAAGTGGACCTGAGTCCATGATCGAATCAGCCATGATCGTATTCTATGGCGGAGCAGGCTCAAGGGGCCGTATGGCCTACTCCTGCTCCTATTTCTTATGTTCTTATGTTCTTATTCTGACTGCAGAACTATTTTGGTATAGCACATCAGCTTTTAGAGCCTCTTTTGAGAGAGTATTGTTGTTAAAAGCCACACTCCTTCGTGCTGGACAATATGATTTCAACAACTGCTTATCGGGGTAGATGGTTCCCCAAAGCTCGATACTCTCCTGCACATTGTGGTCAAGGCCTGAAGACAAAGCGCATTCCATACAAAGGAGACTCGAGAATTCTTCTCCCAACACCATTAACATAATGCAGTGATTGTGTTTGTATTCTTCTCTCTGGGCTGTGCAGCAATTCAGTAGAAGGTTAATTGCTTTCAATGTCTCCATATTGAGCCAAGGCCATCACGCATCACTAGAAGTTCCTCAATGCCATGATATTCTGCTGAGAGAACAGATCCATCACACTGACTCATAGAGCCTCCATTTGATAGGTCAGTAATCAGTCTGTCAGCAACAAGATGAGTTGAGATACTAATAGTTTGAAAGACTGCCTCGAGAAAATTAATGGCAAACATTCGTGCTCTGGTGTGTTGGTAAGACGGTGCAATAGATGTTCCTGTTCCCTGCTGTCTAATTGCGACTGAATTACTGCCGCAATGGAAGATAAATGAGTGCAAACCCCCGGCATAGAATCTGCTCCTCCTGGTGCTGCCTCTAAAGCTCGATGATAGGGAAAGGGGAGTGGTTATTTAAAAGAAATGCTAATGATGGCACATGATGTCACACAAGCTTGAGACCAGATTTCCTCTACTTTCGCCCGTTGCAAGTCCGTGTCAGGCTGGCCCAAGAAAACCCACTGTTAATGCTTCGTGTGTCAGTCACTCCTTAAAGGGCCAGCTGTCATAGTAAACCAAGGGCTATTGTGCACTAAGTGGGATTAGTTTGGATTGATACAGGGCTATGGGGAGAGAGTGGGGCAGTGGGATTAGTTTGGAATTGATACAGGGCTCGTTACCAAAACTAATCCCACTCTCTCCCCAAAGCCCTGTATCAATCCCAAATTAATCCCACTGCCCCACTCTCTCCTCATAGCCCTGTATCAATCCCAAACTAATCCCACTGCCCCACTCTCTCCTCATAGCCCTGTATCAATCCCATAATAATCCCACTGCCTCACTCTCTCCCCATAGCCCTGTATCAATTCCAAACTAATCCCACTGCCCCACTCTCTCCTCATAGCCCTGTATCAATCCAAACTAATCCCACTGCCCCACTCCCTCCCTACAGCCCTGTATCAATCCAAACTAATCCCATTGCCCTGTGCTTTCCCCATAGCCCTGTTTCAATCCCAAACATAAGAACATAAGAACATAAGAATTAGGACCAGGAGTAGGCCATCTAGCCCCTCGAGCCTGCCCCGCCATTCAATAAGATCATGGCTGATCTGGTCGTGGACTCAGCTCCACTTACCCACCCTCTCCCCATAACCCTTAATTCCCTTATTGGTTAAAAATCTATCTATCTTTGACTTGAAAACATTCAATGAGCCAGCCTCAACTGCTTCCTTGGGCAGAGAATTCCACAGATTCACAACCCTCTGGGAGAAGACATTTTTTCTCAACTCGGTTTTAAATTGGCTCCTCCGTATTTTGAGGCTGTGCCCCCTAGTTCTAGTCTCCCCCACCAATGGAAACAACCTCTCTGCCTCTATCTTGTCTATCCCTTTCATGATTTTAAATGTTTCTATAAGATCACCCCTCATCCTTCTGAACTCCAAGGAGTAAAAACCCAGTCTACTCAATCTATCATCATAAGGTAACCCCCTCATTTCTGGAATCAGCCTAGTGAATCGTCTCTGTACCCCTTCCAAAGCTAGTATATCCTTCCTTAAGTAAGGTGACCAAAACTGCACGCAGTACTCCAGGTGCGGCCTTACCAATACCTTATACAGTTGCAGCAAGACCTCCCTGCTTTTGTACTCCATCCCTTTCGCAATGAAGGCCAATATTCCATTTGCCTTCCTGATAACCTGCTGCACCTGCAAACTAACCTTTTGGGATTGATGCACAAGGACCCCCAGGACCCTTTGCACCGCAGCATGTTGTAATTTCTCCCCATTCAAATAATATTCCCTTTTACTGTTTTTTTTCCCAAGGTGGATGACCTCACACTTTCCGACATTGTATTCCATCTGCCAAACCTTAGCCCATTCGCTTAACCTATCCAAATCTCCTTGCAGTCTCTCTGAGTCCTCTACACAACCCGCTTTCCCACTAATCTTAGTGTCATCTGCAAATTTTGTTGCACTACACTCTGTCCCCTCTTCTAGGTCATCTATGTATATTGTAAACAGTTGTGGTCCCAGCACTGATCCCTGTGGCACACCACTAACCACTGATTTCCAACCAGAAAAGGACCCATTTATCCCGACTCTCTGCTTTCTGTTCGCCAGCCAATTCTCTATCCATGCTAATACATTTCCTCTGACTCCGAGTACCTTTATCTTCTGTAGTAACCTTTTGTGTGGCACCTTATCGAATGCCTTTTGGAAATCTAAATACACCACATCCATCGGTACACCTCTATCCACCATGCTCGTTATATCCTCAAAGAATTCCAGTAAGTTAGTTAAACATGATTTCCCTTTCATGAATCCATGCTGCGTCTGCTTGATTGCACTATTCCTATCCAGATGTCCCGCTATTTCTTCCTTAATGATAGTTTGAAGCATTTTCCCCACTACAGATGTTAAACTAACCGGCCTATAGTTACCTGCCTTTTGCATGCCCCCCTTTTTAAACAGAGGCGTTACATTAGCTGCTTTCCAATCCGCTGGTACCTCACCAGAGTCCAGAGAATTTTGGTAGATTATAACGAATGCATCTGCTATAACTTCAGCCATCTCTTTTAATACCCTGGGATGTATTTCATCAGGACCAGGGGACTTGTCTACCTTCAGTCCCATTAGCCTGTCCAGCACTACTCCCCTAGTGATAGTGATTGTCTCAAGGTCCTCCCTTCCCACATTCCTGTGGCCTGCAAATTTTTGCATTGTTTTTGTGTCTTCCACTGTGAAGACGGAAGCAAAATAATTGTTTAAGGTCTCAGCCATTTCCACATTTCCCATTATTAAATCTCCCTTCTCATCTTCTAAGGGACCAACATTTACTTTAGTCACTCTCTTCCGTTTTATGTATCGGTAAAAGCTTTTACTATCTGTTTTTATGTTTTGCGCCAGTTTACTTTCGTAATCTATCTTTCCTTTCTTTATTGCTTTCTTAGTCATTCTTTGCTGTCGTTTAAAATTTTCCCAATCTTCTAGTTTCCCACTAACCTTGGCCACCTTATACTCATTGGTTTTTAATTTGATACTCTCCTTTAGTTCCTTGGTTATCCACGGCTGGTTATCACTTCTCTTGCCGCCCTTCTTTTTTTTTAACTAGTCCCACTACCCCGCTCTCCCCACAGCCATGTATCAATCCCAAACTAATCCCACTGCCCCACTCCCTCCTCGTGGTCCTGAATCAATCCAAACTAATCCCACTGCCCCTCTCTCTGCCCATAGCCTGAACCTTGCTCTGATTCAAATATTTATCTACTTATCCCTTAAGTGGTCTCTGCAGCAATTGCTGAGCACCATGAGCCTAGCCCAGATTACTTGTGATCTACTTGTGATCTTTTTGCAGCTCTCTCAGTCTATGGTTCATTGGTTGGACCCGGTTAAGGTGAGCTATTTGAAAAGTATGCCCAGTTGGGACGTTACTGGAATTCCATTCTAAACCTCTGCTCAGTTTAAGTCTCTTACATAAAAAGCTTTCTGTTCACAATAGTTTTCAGCGTTAACGTTAATGAGCTGCGAGCTCGTTTTGTGGAACAGTGACCATTGACGTGGTTTTGTTCATATCTAAGCTTACTTCACAGTTTATTTTGCAGCAAGGGCTCATTGCCCATTGTTTTGCCCACAAGTTAGAATTCATAAAATCATAGAAACTTAGAGCGCAGAAGGAGACCATTCAGCCCATGATGCCTGTACTGGTGCATTGACAGAGTAGCTGTCATTAGAGCTGCATCCTCGCTGAAAGCCATGCATTCTGCTCAACCTTCTCTGCTCGAAGCAGGACGATGTAGAATTGGAACATTGTTCCTATTATATCACTGTTTGCTGAGCCCCCAGTCATCGTATCTCTCACACAGAGCATCATCATCATAGGCAGTCCCTCGGAATCGACTTGCTTCCACTCTTAAAATGAATTCTTAGGTGGCTGAACAGTCCAATACGGGAACCACAGTCCCTGTCACAGGTGGGACAGATAGTCGTTGAGGGAAGGGGTGGGTGGGACTGGTTTGCCGCACACTCTTTCCGCTGCCTGCGCTTGATTTCTGCATGCTCTCGGTGATGAGACTCGAGGTGCTCAGCGCCCTCTCGGATGCACTTCCTCCACTTAGGGCGGTCTTTGGCCAGGGACTCCCAGGTGTCGGTGGGGATATTGCACCTTATCAGGGAGGCTTTGAGGGTGTCCCTGTACCGTTTCCGCTGCCCATCTTTGGCTCGTTTGCCTTGAAGGAGTTCCGAGTAGAGCATTTGCTTTGGGAGTCTCGTGTCTGACATGCGGACAATGTGGCCTGCCCAGCGGAGCAGTCTCAGCTGTTGTTTGTGTTCGACCATGCAAGGTTCCAAGATAATGTGGTGACTATGCAGTGACCAGCCAAATGTGCCATGCGAGCCTCCCATTCATGTTATACTTTGCCCGGCTCCTACATTATGTGGATGGACAGAGAAATCTATTAACTGGTCGGACGATATTCATTCTTCGAATGATACTCATCCTGCATACACAAGAGGCCACCCATCTAGCCCTGCAAGTACTCCAGGGAGTTTTGTTGTGGGGAAGGGATGGAGTTAGTGCTAAGTAAAGAAAGAAAGAAAGACTTGCATTGATATAGTGCCTTTCATGACCACTAAATGTCTCAAGGCGCTTTACAGCCAATGAGGTACTTTTTGAAGTGTAGTCACTGTTATAATATGGGAAATGCAGCAGCCAATTTAAGCACATCAAGCTCCCACAAATAGCACTGTGATAATGACCAGATAATCTGTAGTTAGTTGGTTTTAGTTTAGCTACAGGCCAAAATAAACTAGCCCAATGGTACAAGTTCAGAGGCTTTAGAAAACACAGGAGAAGAAGACCATGGATGGTGTAATGTATTTGCTTCCTGGGTTCTTTGCTTAAGAATTCACAGCAGCACATTGCTAGTGAGAACTAGTTGGTTTATTCGCAAAAGGTTTAACAATCACACTACTCATTACCAGTTCATCCACCAGGCTCACAACCACCTGCCTCATCGTGGATCCCCCGAACCCAACTGGCTGGGGTTTTATTGGGTCTTGTGAACATCATGTGACTGGGTAAGCCACTCCCAACACAACAGCTCTACAACTATTTTAAGTTGAAACATTATTACACTTGCCCCCTTATTAAAAAGGCACTAAAACCGATACATTAAACAAATTAAACTTTGGATGTTAAACAAATCAAATTAAAATTTGATTGCCAGGGGTGATGATGCACTTCAGTCCCTCCGGTGCCCACCTCTCGCGGAAGGCCGTGAGCGTGCCGGTGGACACCGCTTGCTCTATCTCCAGGGACACCCTTGCTCAGATGTAACTGAGGAAGAGAGTCAGGCAGTCGGGCTGAACGGTCCCCTCGATCGCCCACTGCCTGGACCGGCTGATGGCCCCCTTGGCCAAGCCCAGGAGCAGTCCTACGAGGAGGCCTTCCGACCTGCCCGCTCCCCTCCGCACAGGGTGCCCAAAGATCAGGAGTGTAGGACTGAAGTGCAACCAGAATTTGAGGAGCAGCCCCTTCAAATAATGGAAGAGGGGCTGCAACCTCGCACATACAACATAGACATGGAACATGGTCTCCTCCAGACTGCAGAAATTACAGGCGGCCTGGAGCCCGTGAATCGACTTAAAAACCGATTGCACGGGACTGCTCCGTGCAACATCCTCCAGGCAATGTCAGCATTATTCAGCTTGCAATATTCGGGAATGGAACATGGGTCATCACCGTGTGAAGCGTGCATTCTGCGACTGAACCGCCAATACACCTCAACAGCTCTACAACTATTTTGTAGGGAACAATTAAATCAAATGCACCCTGATTAGCAACATAGAAACATAGAAAATAGATGCAGGAGTAGGCCATTCGGCCCTTCGAGCCTGCACCACCATTCAATAAGATCATGGCTGATCATTCACCTCAGTACCCCTTTCCTGCTTTCTCTCCATACCCCTTGATCCCTTTAGTTGTAAGGGCCATATCTAACTCCCTCTTGAATATATCCAATGAACTGGCATCAATAACTCTCTGCGGTCGGGAATTCCACAGGTTAACAACTCTCTGACTAAAGAAGTTTCTCCTCATCTCAGTCCTAAATGGCTTAACTCTTATCCTTAGACTGCTTCCCCTGGTTCTGGACTTCCCCAACATCGGGAACATTCTTCCAGCATCTAACCTGTCCAGTCCCGTCAGAATTTTATATGTTTCTATGAGATCCCCTCTCATCCTTCTAAACTCCAGTGAATACAGGCCCAGTCGATCCAGTCTCTCCTCATATGTTAGACCTGCCATCCCGGGAATCAGTCTGGTGAACCTTTGCTGCACTCTCAATAGCAAAAACATCCTTCCTCAGATTAGGAGACCAAAACTGAACACAATATTCCAGGTGAGGCCTCACCAAGGCCCTGTACAACTGCAGTATGACCTCCCTGCTCCTATACTCAAATCCCCTAGCTATGAAGGCCAACATACCATTTGCCTTCTTCACCGCCTGCTGTACCTGCATGCCAACTTTCAATGACTGATGTACCATGACACCCAGGTCTCCCCTTTTCCTAATCTGCTGCCATTCAGATAATATTCTGCCTTCATGTTTTTGCCACCAAAGTGGATAACCTCATATTTATCTACATTATACTGCATCTGGCATGCATTTGCCCACTCACCTATCCTGTCCAAGTCACCCTGCAGCTTCTTAGCATCCTCCTCACAGCTCCACCACCACCCAGCTTAGTGTCATTCGCAAACTTGGAGATATTATACATTAATGATTTAGATGAAGCAATTGAGTGTATTGTAAATAGCTAGGGTCCCAGCACTGAGCCCTGCAGCACCCCACTAGTCACTGCCTGCCATTCTGAAAAGGACCCGTTTATTCCCATTCTTTGTTTCCTGTCTGCCAACCAGTTCTCTATCCAGGTCAATACATTACCCCCAATACCATGCGCTTTGATTTTGCACACCAATCTCTTGTGTGGAACCTTGTCAAAAGCCTTTTGAAAGTCCAAATACACCACATCCACTGGTTCTCCCTTGTCCACGCTACTAGTTACATCCTCAAAAAATTCTAGAATATTTGTCAAGCATGATTAAAGGGCGGGGGGGGGGGGGGGGCGGTGGGCGGGTACACTCCAAAACACTTTTCAAGTGCCCCCTTGGTTTTTTTGCTTTTTTTGCTTTTTTTTTTTAAGGCAGTGAAACACAAATTATACAAATGCCCCCTGGCTAAAAGGTGGCGGGGGGTAGGGGGGGCAGAGCACTAAAACCGGCAAATTAAACAAATTAACATTTAGGCATAAAATCAAATTAAAATTTGGTTGCCGGGAGTGATGATGCACTCCAGTCCTTCCGGTGCCCATCTCTCAAACCTGTGAGCATACATTACAGGTGGAAACTCCCTCGATGCTGTTTCCACTCTGCTGCCATAACTTTGCTACAGCTTTGCACTTCCGCCGAAGTTACGGTGTTGGAGTGGGAGCAGCTCCGAGGAAATTCCCAGCACGCATGTTGCATTGGAGAATCATGTACGTGCTCAATGAGCGGTTTCCCCAGAACCTCGTAAGCTGGGCTCGACTCCTATAGCATGTGGAGCCTACAAATCACTTGAACAATGAAGAAGACACTGCCAGGGAGGAAATCTTGCGGCATCATTTCTTCTAAGAAAATGTTAGACTTTCATCTGTCTTCTTCTGTGTAATTTACTTGTTCTCCATCTCGTCAGAATTTTGATCTTCAACATCACCTTCATGCTTTGGATCGAAAGCAGGGAATTAGTTTAATATTCATAGAACCAGAGAGTTTAGATGTTTAAATCATGGCTTTCTGTTGTTCTAACAAGACCTGACAGGAAAACCAATTACTAACCAATACCTCTCCCTGATAGGCTGCAATTTCTCCTTTAATTATCTCCAGGAAGGCACTCGCCAGGGGAGGTCAAAGCTCATCTCCAGGAGAGTGTATCCTTCCAATCACACTGCCTTGCAGACCAGAGCTTGGTCCGGTATCAGACCTTTCCCAAGTAACAACGTGTCCGCCTGGCTCCATCCTTTACTGATTTGAGTTCAGGTATTCAGACAGTTGATCACCTAAAAGCAGTTTAGTTTTTAGCTGTTGTTAACAAGCTATCTGCTGTCTGATTGTTCGGGTAGTAAGGGGACGATTTTCGCTGAATACTTTAAGCATTAATGAGGTGGCCTAGATGGGCTCTTAAGCTGAAATGCTGGCTTAGCTCTCGTTTAGTGCGAGGTGCCATCTTGGTAATGGAGTTGAAGCCAACGCTTGGAACGGCTACCCAGAGTGTTTTTGAACAGATGATTAAAATCTTAGAATCATAGAAGTTTACAGCACGGAAGGAGGCCATTTCGGCCCATTGTGTCCATGCCGGCCGACCAAGAGCTATCCAGCCTAATCCCATTCTCCAACACTTGGTCCATAGCCCTGTAGGTTACGCCACTTCAAGTGCACATCCAAGTATTTTTAAAATGTGGTGAGGGTTTCTGTCTCTATCACCCTTTCAGGCAGTGAGTTCCAGACCCCCACCACCCTCAGCTAAAGACATTTCCCCTCATATCTCCTCTAAACCTCCCCCCCGCCATTACTTTAAATCTATGTTCCCTGGTTGTTGACCCCTCTGCCACTCTATTCAGGCCCCTCATAATTTTATACACCTCAATCAGGTCTCCCCTTAGCCTCCTCTGTTCCAAAGAAAACAGACCCAGCATCTCCAATCTTTCCTCATAGCCAAAATTCTCCAGTCCAGGCAACATTCTTGTAAATCTCCTCTGCACCCTTTCTAATGCAATCACATCTTTCCTGTAATGTGATGACCAGAACTGTATGTACTCCAGCTGCAGCCTAACCAGTATTTTATACAGTTCAAATATAATCTCCTTGCTCTTGTATTCCATACCTTGACTAATAAATGCAAGTATTCCATATGTCTTCTTAACCACCTTATTTACCTGGCCTTCTACCTTCAGGGATCTATGGACCTACACTCCAAGGTCCCTTTGTTCCTTTACACTTCTCAGTGTCCTACCATTTAATGTGTATACCCTTGCCTTGTTAGACCTCCCCAAGTGCATTACCTTACACTTCTCCGGATTGAATTCCATTTGCCACTGTTCTGCCCTCCTGACCAGTCCATTGATATCTTCCTGCTGTCTACAGCTTTCTTCCTCATTATCAACCACACAGCCAATTTTAGTATCATCTGCAAACTTCTTAATCATACCTCCAACATTAAGTCTAAATTATTAACATGTACCACAAAAAGCAGGGGACCCAGCACTGAGTCCTGCGGAACTCCACTGGATACAGCTTTCCAGTCACAAAAACACCCAACAACCATTATCTTTTGCTTCCTGCCTCTGAGTCAATTTTGGATCCAACTTGCCACTTTGCCCTGGATCATAAGGGCTATTACTTTCATGACCAGTCTGCCATGTGGGACCTTCTCAAAAGCCTTGCTAAAATCCATATACACTACACCATACGCACTGCCCTCATTGACCCTCCTGGTTACCTCCTTGAAAAATTCAATCAAGTTAGTCAGACACGACCTTCCCTTAACAAATCCATGCTGACTGTCCTTGATTAATCCATGTCTTTCCAAATGAAGATTTATCCTGTCCCTCAGGATTTTTTCCAATCATTTTCCCACCACAGAGCTGAGGCTGACTGGTCTGTAATTACTCGGTCTATCGCTTTCTCCCTTTTTAAAAAAGGTACAACATTAGCAGTCCTCCAGTCCTCTGGCACCACACCTGTAGCCAGAGAGGACTGGAAAATGATGGTCAGAGCCTCTGCTATTTCCTCTTATATTTCTCTTAACATTTCATCCGGGCCTAGTGATTTATCCACTTTCAACGCTGCTAAGCCCCTTAATACTTCCTCTCTCACTATGTTTATCTCGTCTAATATTTCACACTCCTCCTCCCTTATTGCAAAGTCTGCATTGCCCCTCTCCTTTGTGAAAACGGATGCAAAGTATTTATTAAGAATCATACCCACATCTTCTGCCTCCACACACAGATTTCATTTATGGTCTCTAATTGGCCCCACTCTTTCTCTAGTTATCCTCTTGCTCTTAATGTATTTATAAAACATCTTTGGGTTTTCCCTGATTTTACTTGCCAACATTCTTTCATGCTCTCTCTTTGCTTTCCTGATATCATTTTTAATTGCACCCCTGCACTTCTTATACTCCTCTAGAGCTTCTGCATTGTTGAGTTCTCGGTATCTGTCATAAGTTTCCCTTTTTTTCTTTATCTTACCCTGTATGTCCCTTGACATCCAGGGGGCTCTAGATTTGTTAGCCCCACCCTTTTTTTTTAAGGGAACATACTTGCTCTGAACCCTCAGGATCTCCTCCTTGAATGCCTCCCACTGCTCTGACACTGATTTACCGTCAAGTAACCGTTTCCAGTCCACTTTGGCCAAATCCCATCTCAGCTCAGCAAAATTTACTTTACCCCAATTGAGAATTTTAATTTCTGGTCCCCCTTTATCCTTTTCTATAATTACACTAATTCTTACTGTATTATGATCACTGCACCAAAATGCTCTCCCATTGATACCCCTTCCACCTGCCCCTCTTCATTCCCCAAAACCAAGTCCAGAACCGCCTCCTCCCTTGTTGGACTTGTTACATACTGGCAAAAGAAGCTCTCCTGAATGTGTTTTAGGAATTCCGCACCCTCCGTACCAGGCTGGAGGGGCCAAATGGTCCCTCCTGCTCTGGACGAGGAATGGGAGGAGGACACGAGGCCAGGCAGAGCAACACAAGCTGCTGCAGGAGAGAGGGTGAGAAGGGTGAGGTAGCATCATTACGCACCCCCGCGGGTACAGGACCTCCCTTCTCCTCTGGAACTCCTCCGCCAGGACCTCCAGTGCTGTGTCCAAGAATCTGTGCGCCCTGTCCCTCGGTCCCCGAGACATCCTGCAATGTGCCGCCGTATGTCAGCCAGAGCACTCCGCACCTGCCGTGTAAGTGGGTGCGAGGAGCCCACATAGACCACTCCACAAAAATTCAATCTAATCAACACAACCTTCTGACTCGGAGGCAACAGTGGTACCACTGAACCAAGTCTGACACCTTAACTGCACGCGTTATGGAAAAGCAATGCATAGCAGCACACTGGGATTCCCACTGGGATTGGCATTTATGCAATATACATGCTGGAAAAAGAGTCGGAAGAGGAGCAGCAGGCTGTAAGGGAAGTCAGTTTAATCAGGTAGCACCAGAGGCAAGTCAGACCATCCCAGCATTGCCTATCCTGCAGGATATATAGACCCAGTTGCAATTTACAAGATCTATCTCAGTGGAAGAATGGATCTTGTGGAATTGGAAAGTTCCTTAAATCGCTGAGAGAGTCAGTGAGTATCCTATAGAATCCCTGAGACACTTGCAATCTGGTTCTTCACAGCATAACTAAGACCGCCTATTTCCACCTCCGTAACATCGCATGTCTCCACCCTTGCCTCAGCTCATCCGCTGCTGAAGCCCTCATCCATGCCTTTGTTACCTCTAGACTTGACTATTTCAACAAACTCCTGGCCGGCCTCCCACATTCTACCCTACATAGACTAAAGGTGATCCAAAACTCGGCTGCCCATGTCCTAACTCACACCAAGTCCCGCTCACCCATCACCCCCTGTGCTCGCTGACCTACATTTGCTTCCAGTTAAGCAATGCCTTGATTTCAAAATTCTCATCCTTATTTTCAACTCTGTCCATGCCCTCGCCCCTCCCTATCTCTGTAATCTCCTCCAGCCTTACAACCCCCGCAATGTCTGTGCTCCTCTATGTCTGCCCTCCTGAGCATTCCTGATTATAATCACTCCACCATTGGTGGCTGTGCCTTCTGTTGCCTGGGCCCCAAGCTCTGGAACTCCCTGGCTAAGCCTCTCTACCTCTCTATCCTCCTTCAAGACGCGCCTTAAAACATACCTCTTTGACCAAGCTTTTGGTCACCTGTGCTAATTATGTGGCTCGGAGTCAAATGTTCTTATCTCATAATACTCCTGTGAAGTGCTTTGGGACGTTAAAGGCGCTATATAAATGCAAGTTGTTGTTGTTGGTTAAAATGACCTCCCCAAACAAGCTCCCCAGATCTGGGAGGTCGGTTTTGGTCATCACGCCCTGGGCTATAATCTGGTGGAGCGAATCGTCTCCCCTTTATAAAGCTGCTCAATGGAATGAAGATCGGGCGGGTTCTGCACCAGGCAGAGAATCGGCTGTACCAGGTGACAACCCAGGCAGTGAAGAGCAATCTGCCCCCAGCAGTCCTTCACTCACTGCCTGCACACTGAGCTGGCTGACGTGCCTGGGTCCCTCATGACGGGGGAAGGTTTGACGATGTTCCGGCATCTGACACTTTCCACAGGGGGCCCTGCCACGATCTGAACCTCTCTCGGATGGTGGACCCCACCACTAACCCACGCGTCTTGGGGGAGGCCAGGGAGATCCTCCAGATGTGTCTGATGCTCTGCTCACTTCCTTCTCCTGTTGGCAGGACCCCCGAGATCAGCATCTGGGTGCTCGGATGTGTCTCTGATGCTGGGTCACTGAATATATTTAAGGCGGAGATAGACAGATTTTTGAATGATAAGGGAGTGAAGGGTTATGGGGAGCGGGCAGGGAAGTTGAATTGAGGCCAAGATCAGATGAGCCATGATCTTATTGAATGGCGGAGCAGGCTCAAGGGGCCAAATGGCCTACTCCTGTTCCTATTTCTTGTTCTTATGTCTCATGCCTACAATCAGCTACAAGCTTCACTTCCACATCTGTATCCTCTGGGTCCATTGTGTTCTGTGTCTCACCCTGTGTCAGTGCCTCCTCACTGCCTCTACCTCGTCCAGTGGATGTCACTGGGCTGCTGAGAGTAAGGGAGAGGGTGGATAACGGGGTGGACGAGTGGTCTCCAGTGTTGCCAGAGGTAGAGGGCTCTGCAAGGTCTCGCTTTTCAGGAATCTTCTCCACTGGGGTCCTGTCTTGCAGCCTCTGGAGGAAGAAAAACAGCACTGTTAACTTCATCAACTATTCTGTGGCTCTCTTATGAGGAAAGTGGTAGTTGGTGGACAGAGTGACCTCGAAAGATTGAAGAAACGTTGAACCGGAAGAGTTATAATCCCACAAACCCACCAAGGAGACAGGAGTGGCAAAATTGCTCTTCGGCTGTGGTGTAAAAGGGGCGACAGTGAATGGGCAGCCCTACACCCGCCCGATTGAAGTCAATGGAAAAGACCATCGGTCGGGGTGTAAAACCCACTCCAGATTCATTATTGCCCATTTTACACGACAGCCAAAGACCAATTTAACCCCAGAGATTCCCACATCTCCATGCCCAGAGCTGAAGCCAATGATTGCTTCATCTTGAATTGATGTTAAATGTCGCATTTGTTCCCTTGCTCCTCTTGTATCCCGGCCTTCCCTGGAGTTCTGAGCTGGTGGCGGGGGGGGGGGGGGAAATCTAGTTGTTAATTGGCTGCTGTACACTCCAGATCCCACACTCAAGGTTCATGCAATGAATGATACCAATGGTAGGTGAAAGGGAATGTACTCGAATACATTACAGGAGGTGATCGTAATACGAGTGCTGCCAAGGGACTTTGTTTCTCGGTCTTGCTTGCAGTAATATGATGCCATGTGATGCCCCAAAAGACAAGACTTCACTACTGTGCCATGTGCTTCTCTGAGGTTTACTTATCTGCCCTGTTATACATCTGCAAACACTTTTACCTTTCCCGGCCTAGTGAGGTCATTAAACTTCTTGCACTGCAAAGCGGGTCTTTGGGAGATCCCACTCATTCCCCCAGCCACCTCCTTCCACATGGCCCTTGGAGCAGCTTGTGGTGGCCTCCTCCCTGGTGCACCAACTGTAGTGTCTCTCCAGTGACTAAGGCGTGCAACATTTCCTCAGAGAGCTTAGATGCTCACCTTCTCCCTTCTGTTGCAACAGTCATTTTATTCCCCCTTTCAAGACCTCACTTACCCCTATAAATGCACAGAACTCTTTAAATACAGAACTAAAACCCTTGCTCCGCTGCCAAAGTTCAGGGCTCTCTCGGTGTATCTGGCAGGTAGGTGGGACTCTCCACATTAACCCACTTGTACCTCCGCCCCCCCCGCCCCCCAGTACTACCGTAAGTATCTGACCCCAGGGCTTTTGACGGGGTTACCCTCCTCTGATTTTGGTGGCTATAAGTCTTGCTCCTCTACATCTACATAGTTGCAATGGGAACCCAAAAAGTTCGGGACCGTTGACTTGAAAAGGTCAGCCACACCCTTTAATCGCGCTTCAGTTGTAGACTTCACTTGGTCTTCATTCCCCGTGTGCAACACCACAGGAATCACCTGAGATAGACCGATAGACTACACATCTCTAACCTTAGCAACAATAACAACTTGCATTTCTATAGCGTCTTTACTACATTAAACCGTCCCAAGGCGCTTCGCAGGAGCACAATCAAACAAAATTTGACACCAAGCCACATAAGGAGGCAATAAGACAGGTAGGTGGGTGTTGAGGTGCGACTTAAAGGAGGAGAGAGAGATAGAGAGGCAGAGAAATTTAGGGAGGAAATTCCAGAGCTTAGGGCCCAGGCAGCTGAAGGCAGGACCACCAATGGAGAAGCAAATTGGGGATGTGCAAGAGTTTAGAATTGGAGGAGCGCAGAGATCTCGGAGCAATGAAGGAGTAGAGGACATTACAGAGATAGGGAGAGGTGGGATTGTGCCGGGATTTGAACACAAGGATGAGAATTTTAACATCTAGGTTGTAATGTATTTGCTTCATGGGTTCTTTGCTTAAGAATTCATAGCAACACAATACTATTAAGAACTACTTGGTTTATTCGTAAAGGTTTAACAATCACACTACACATTACCAGTTCATCCACCAGGCTCACAACCACCTGCCTCATCATGGATCCCCCGAACCCAACTGGCTGGGGTTTTATTAAGTCTTATGAACATCATGTGACTGGCTAAGCCACTCCCAACTCAACAACTCTACAAACCTGTGAGCAGGTGCATACATTAAAGAGGTGTTGCCGGACAATGTATTAACCGTGGGTCCAAGTCTACAACCTCTGCCTTGCCACGACGATAAATTTGCCCGATCTGATACTTTGTGGAAGTAATGTCACACTTACAGCTTTATGCACAGAGCGCGATGATGAGAGCAGCGTTCCTTCCCCTGCACCAGCTCGTACATTAGGAAGGATTTTCCTGTGTGTCTCTTTGTGTGGGATGATGTAATTCCTTGACTCATTGAAGGAAGTCGAAGACAATCGGCATGGATGTTAATGCATGTTAGTACTGAATCCCTGCTTCAGAGGTGGTTCATGTGCACCATAGGCAGTTGATGCGATACAACTGGCAGGATACTCTGCACATTTACTGTGATCCCCATTGAAACTAAATGTGAAATGGTTGATTTTCT
Organism: Pristiophorus japonicus; assembly: GCF_044704955.1. Lineage (NCBI taxonomy): Eukaryota > Metazoa > Chordata > Chondrichthyes > Pristiophoridae > Pristiophorus > Pristiophorus japonicus. The sequence goes on along the minus strand of NC_091989.1, from coordinate 81,263,548 downwards.
GGGCAGAGGAAGCATGGTACACATTGGGGCCAGTCAGATACCTGGCTCTCCTCTGTTCCTGCACAACTCCTTCGCAACTCACTTGTTAGTTTCAGATCACTTTTACTTGTTGAATAAATTAAGTATTTTCCACTCCATATATTGTTCGTGAGGCCAGAAACCAGTAACTGCCAAGCTGTCCCTGCCTCTCAATCTGTCACTGTGGTTGTAATGTCCAATATTGGGCTGGATTTTCGGGACAGTAATGGCGGCGGGGCGGTAAAGTTAGCGCCCGGGAACAGTTTGCGCCTCAGTCAGCAAAATTGGTCAGCTGGGCCCTGAGTGTGGGGCGGTCGCTAAGGGAGACATTGTACATCTCTCAGGGCGCTAGGCCAGCTGAGCATGGGAAAATCCCGAGCTAAACAGCCGGCCTCAGAGCGCTCTGAGAGAGACCTGGGGAGAAAAAAAACCTGAAAAAACACCAAAAACATTCCCAATCCATAGCCAACACCACCTCAACATAAATCACAAAAATAATAAAAGAAAAAACAATCACACTAACTTGAGGTGGACATTACTTACCTCACGGTATAGGTTGGACCGTCCGTTTTCCCAGACATTCACTGCGGAGCGCATTGCGGGGTGTACAGGTTGGGTGGAAGTCACAACCAGGGGCGTTGCACACCGGCGCAACTCTTCCGGGCGATGCTGCTCCACGCCGCCGCAAAACCAGACCCGAGGATTGCCGCCATTGCCGCCGCTCCAGGGCAAAAAACGGGGCGCAGAGGACCGGAAAATCCACCCCCTATATCTTCAATATGAAGCAAAACATGAGCTTGAAGTTTTACCTCAGTACATGTAATGCACCTTTGAGAATGTTTTTTTCCAGTTGTTGGTCATTTCTACATGAATCCCACAGCAGAGGCAGAACCAGGAGCAGTGGTCCTGTGATCTCACAGTAGCAGTTTGCACACATTGATGATGGGGTATGATAGAGCGGAGCAGGGGATAAAACCCATGCTGAGCATTGGAGAGATATCAGATAATGTGTTTTGGTGATATTGGTGAAGGGATAAATGTTGGCCAATGACTGAAGTACAGAGGGGTCAACTGGTGAAGGGGGAAAGTGCAGGATAGATGCTGTATCAGTGTGATTGTTGTAGTGATAAAGGGACTCTGGATGGAGTGGGTTTGCTGAGACGTTCTGGTTGACTCTCAGACCGGCAGGGACAGTGTGCAGTGTGCGGCGTGCTGTCACTGCACGCACATCCAATGCCCCAGGGACTTCCTCTGCGACACATAGAAACATAGAATCATAGAAATTCATAGTTATCAGTGTTCTCAGGTTAAAAGTATAATCACAATGATGTTGTGATAATCGAAATCAGACACTGGATTGTGCAAGGGGCAAGGGAAGGATAGTTCCTATAAGGAGATGGTAGCTAAAGACGAGTGTCGATTGGTTAACACTGTTGAGGTAATTAATTAAATAAAAATAAATTACTGTGGAGGCTGCTGAATCTTGTAGACTCTGCACTATTACAAAAACCGCAAATAAAAGGAACCATTACACATGATTCTATGGGACTTGTTTACTTGAGTGTATAAATATGTTCCAATTTCTGAGGCTTGCTGGAGTTGATAACCCTAGCCCTTGTCTAGGGTACTCTCCCCTTGTATGCAAGTAAAATAAACTAACAATCTGAAGGTCTGCTTGTGTTAGAGTCTTGCCTTGAATCGATGTCTTCGACAGATCTTGGAATGCTCGTCCACAGATCCCCGAAAGTTGCAGGCCAGGTGGATAAGGTGGTTAAGAAGGCATACGGAATGCTTGCCTTTATTGGCCAAGGCATAGAATATAATAGCAGGGAGGTTATGCTTAAATTGTATAATACTTTGGTTAGGCCACAGCTGGAGTACTGCATGCAGTTCTGGTCGCCGTATTATAGGAAGGACGTGATTGCACTAGAGAGGGTGCAGAGGAGATTTACTAGGATGCTGCCTGGAATGGAGAAACTTAGTTATGAGGACAGATTGGATAGGCTGGGTTTGTTCTCATTGGAACAGAGGAGGTTGAGGGGAGACCTCATTGTACAGGCCCCTCAAAATTTTATACACATAGTGGATAGCAGGAAGCCTCAGAAAGTTGAGGCAGCCGTTTCCCTCCCTCCCCCCCCGCGGGAACGAACGGCTGCCTCAACTTGTGAGGCTTGCTGCAGCATTCTCCCTGGCTGAAGCACTTTCACACAGGTAGGAAGATGGTTTATTTAATCTTTTCTTTGCTTATAAATTTTTATTCAGGTTGGATTTATTTGTATAATATTTGTATAAGTATAAATAAGGATTTATTATAGAATTTAATGACTTCCCTTCCCCCCACCTTGTTCTGGATGCCTAATTTGTAACCTGCGCCTGATTTTTTAATGTGTAGACAAGGTTTTTTCAGTTCTACAAAAATGTTCACTTGCTCCATTCTAAGTTAGTTTGGAGTAAGTTTTCACTGTGGAAACTTTGAAATCAGGCATCAGTGGCCGGACACGCCCCCTTTTGAAGAAAAAATTCTGTTCCAAAGTGAAACTGTTCTAACTGACTAGAACTGCAGAAAAAAAAATGTGGGAGAATTGTGATTTCCAAGACAGTCCGTTCTCCACCAGTTGCTCCTAAAAATCAGGCGCAAATCATGTGGAAACTTGGGCCCAATAACTTTAGTCCAACTAAATTTTATGGAGTCTCTCCATTTCCATGGTTTCTGCCTTCTCTGAGGCTTTCGGGGTTGTGGCTTCCATCATGGTGGTCGCCCCCACTGGTACGACTGTAGCCTCTAGTCGCGCGCAGCAGCATTTTATCAGGACAAATATCAAATATAGAGCAAAGATAATGACCAGGAATATGATCAGCCCTTGTACTAAGGACTGACCTATAAGCCCGATCAAATATGCCCCAGGAACCTGGTTTCTTTAACTCTTCAACTTCCTTCCGGATGTGGTCCACTAAGTTACCTATTTCCTCAGAATTGTCAGGAATGTACGTGTAACACTTGGACCCCATTAGTGCACATGTTCCACCCTTTTCTGTCAGCAGATAGTCTAGAGCCATTCTATTTTGCAAAGCTACTGTTCTTATAGCCACCATCTCATTGTTTAATCCGCTTATAGCTTCTGCAGTGTCGTTTGCTCCCTCTTCTAATATTCTAGCCACTTTTCTTATTTCTCTTATGGCAAATGCTGCTCCTAGAGGGGGAACAAGGATAGAAAAGAATTGTTGTGTTTCTGTAATGGCTTGTCTGGATCGATAATGTGGGTGATTTGCTGGAGAGGATAAGTGACGAATGTATGGTACCACATATGCCAGGTAACATGATCCTGTCCAGCCCCTTGGCAACCAGGGGGAGGCCTTGTGGCCACAAACAAAGTATGTTCCATTGTACGAGGTGGTTTTATCCACATCAAACCCTGCGGATACCAGGGAATAGTTGAAAGTACCTATCTGGCTGGCGTATGGGACATTCAGTGTACAACCATAAAACTGAGAGGACGTATAAAGGGGAAACTCGTCAGGAGTACCCGCCACTGTAAAATTATACTCGCACTGACTCGTGCCTACGAATATTCCCCCGGTCAAGTTCCTTACAAAATATATTGTCCCCGGTGGCCTTCCCATACCTGTGGCCCTGGTAAGGGTGAGGAAGGGAGGCTGTTGGGAGTGATCATACCTCGGTTGGTACCACACTTCAAAGGTATTCAGATGATATCCCCCCTTTTCCCAGGGCTCTGCAGATATGGGGTAAAATGATAAACTAGAGGATTCCATCATCTTCCCATCGCCCGATGGTGGGTATACTACCACAGACGCAACTTTTATCATCCTAGGGAATTGGCGTGTGCAGTTCTGGTAGATATACCATTCTACTACTTCTGACAGGTTAAGTGAGATAGGTCTAAGAGGAATCCCTCCCTTAGAGTGGAGAGGGGTTTGGGTACATATCCAAAAACCTCCTTCTTTGTTGTTTTCTGTAGCGTTGGGACATATATAAGAAGGTGTTTACAGGCAATTCGGGCATTACAGGTATTATAAGTGTCACAAGGAAACATAGTCCTAATGTCCATTTCCCTTTACTGATGGGGTTGGTGATTCCTTTTCCTCGTGTCCTGGAGTTCTTTTGCAGTGTGAGGCGTAGATCCATGTTGGTCTCTCCTTTATCTTCACGGCAGTATTGGTAGTCAACAGGATCTGGAATGGACCTTCAAACCTTGGGTGAAGACTACTTTTCCTCTTGAACACCTTCACGAACACGAACTCGCCAGGCTCCAAGCTATGGCATCTTCCTTCAGCAGGATCAATTTGGGCTTCCTTTACCTGGGAATGAAAGCTAGAAATACATTTTGTTAAAGCAATGCAATAGTTTAGCATATTTTCTTCCATTTTGTGGATATCCATTTGTTTAGCAGTAAACGGTGCAGAAAAAGGCAAACGTTGGGAATGTCCCATCGCGATTTCATGTGGTGATAATCCTGTTGTTCTATTTGTTGCTGATCGCATTACCATTATTGCCAAAGGTAACAGTTCGACCCATTTGAGTCCAGTCTCATCACATAACTTTGCTAGTTTATTCTTCAACATTCCGTTGTATCTCTCCACCAATCCAACTGACTGTGGGTAATAACTGCAGTGGAAATGTTGGTCGTTTTGTAACGCTCGACACATTTCTTTCACAATTGTACCAGTAAAATGTGACCCATTGTCACTTGAGAGTTGTACAGGTATGCCAAATTGTGGCACAATTTCTTTTAACAAATGCTTAGCGACAGTAGTTGCGTCATTCTTTTTACATGGAAAAGCTTCAATCCATTTAAAAAACACATCTATAATTACTAATACATACTTAAATCCCATACATGGGGATATTTCAATAAAATCCATTTGCAAATTTACAAATTAGTCTATTAGTCTAGACGGATCAGCTCTAAGAAATGAACATGGCCAGTGCTGCGCTGGTTACGCCGTTACCTGTTGGATTTGGGTGGGAGACAGCTTGTACTTTTTCTGTTTTTCCCGGATTCATGGTTTGACAGGTAACACATTTTTCACTAATTTGTTTTGCAATTGCCGAAATACCTGGCGCATACCATGTTTTTGAAATATAGTCTGCCATCCCCCATTTGCCCGAGTGTGTGAAAGAATGAACACAGCGGGCAATCCATAGGAGCAAAACTCTGGGTGCCACCACACGGCCGTCATGGTGAACCCATACTCCCTCAGGTGTTTTATCACATTGAAGTTGTGCCCAGGTTAACACCTCCTCAGTACTGGCCTGTGACTGAAAGGCCAATACATCATCCATTGTGTGCGGCAAATCAACAAGTTTTGTGCGTTGAAGCACGTAGGCTGACACCTGAATCCCTGTGTCTGACATGGTGGCATTTCGTGCAGCCCTATCATTGCCCAGCGCAATGTCGTCTCGGTGGCCCATGTGTGCTTGACACTTAATTACTGCAATTCTTTGTGGACATCGTAAGGCACATAAGAGGTTTTCAACTTGCTCGGCATTCTTAATCGTTGAGCCTGCAGAGGTTAAATAGCCTCTCAGCTTCCAGATCTGTCCATAATCATGAGCAATTCCGAATGCATATCGTGAGTCCGTATAGATATTAACGACCCTTTGTGTTGCCAGTATACATGCACGTGTGAGGGCAAACAACTCTGCCTGCTGTGCTGAAAACGTATTTGGTAGGGCTGCTGCTTCCACAGTGGAGTGGCATGAGGTAACGGCGTAACTAGCGCAGCACTGGCCATGTTCATTTCTTAGAGCTGATCCGTCTAGACTAATAGACTCATTCTGGATTGTTGAAGAGTGTCTCACTGCGGTCGACTCATGGCTTAGTGACCAACTGAGTCACTGTCTCGCATCAGTGAGGGGTTCCATCCTCAGCAGTCGGAAGGAGCATGCCCAGGTTGAGGGTCGTGCAATGTTTAATTGTTAAGCTGGCATTTGACAGTATCTCTACTTCATACTTAGTTGTGCGGGCTGGTGTGAGATGTTGAATGGCGCATTTGATGAATAGTATCTCAACGGAGTGTGGAACATGCAAGATGGTGTGGTGATTTAAAGTGATCGTTTGAGCCTGCTGAACAGCATAGTAAGCTGCAGCGAGTGCAGGAAGGCATCCCGGCAAACCTCGTGCTACTGGGTCCAATTGTGCACTAAAATATGCGATGGGCCGCTGACTGTCCCCGTGTATCTGAGTAAGAACGGACTGAGCAAAGCCTGACTTATGGTGGACGAATAGATTAAAGGGCTTTGCATAATCTGGAAGTCCCAATGCCGGCGCGGTAATAAGAGACTGTTTAAGGGATGTGAAAGCATCCTCTGTGTTTTGATTCCAAACTAAGGTCTCAGACTGAGAAGGCACAGACATGTCCAGGAATGGGCGCACCAACTCTGCATAGTTAACATTCCATTGCCTGCAATATCCTGACATGCCCAGAAAGTGTTTCATTTCCCTCTTAGCAACCGGTAATGGGGCTGAGCATATTGCCTTGACTCTATCTGGTGACAACTGGCGGGTATCGCAAAACAATTCGTGACCCAAATAGCGAACCTTCTCGGACACAAATTGCAATTTAGCTTTAGACACTTTATGACACTTGCGAGCCAGAGCTCGTAACAATATCAGTGACTCAGTTTTGCAGGCTTGTTTATCAGGTGATGCAAGCAACAGGTCGTCCATATATTGCACAAGGGTTGAGCCGGCAGTCAACACTATGTCTTCCAAATCCCTTTTTAGGCATGGGAGAAAATTGTTGGACTTTCGGTATATCCCTGCGGGAGCCTCGTCCATATATATTGAGTCCTTCGATACGTGAAAGCAAAAAGCAACTGTGAGTCCACATGTATCGGGATAGAAAAAAATGCTGAACATAGGTCGATGACTGTGTAGTAAAGTGACCCCACGGGAATGCTTGTAAGAATGGTTGCCGGATTTGGTACGACTGGGTAGATGGGAAAGAAAGACTCATTTATTGCCCGAAGATCCTGCACGAATCGCCATTTGTCACTATTGGGTTTTTGGACGGGAAGGACTGCTCGTTGGTATTATAACGCCCTGGTCTAGTAATGACTTGATTACTGGTACGATTCCCTGGTCCACCGCTTGGGAGAGGGGATACTGTGCCTTCCTTGGGAGTGGCACTGCAGGCTTGAGGGTGACTTTATAGGGTTGTGCCGTTAACATCTTCCCAACCTCATTGGGGTGACTGGACCACAATTGTGTGGGGACTTGGCTCAGGAGTTCCTCCGCTTCTTTTTGAAGTGGAAAGGCACCTGTCTCCATTATTTGTCTTTCCAACACTCCATTGAAGTGCACCGCTGTTTGCAATATCACTCCGTATCCTTGCTCTTTCTCATATTGTACCAAGGTGCCCCCATGCATTTGCCACTCCCTCTCTAATCCCAATTCTTCCATTCTTTTAAGCATTGGTCCTAAGTCTTGTGGTGTATACTTTTGTGAAACTACTAGGGTACAGTGGGGTTTACTGTTTATCCCCTTGAACAACCCCTGTGCTTGCGTGGGTAAGAGGACGGTGGCTGCTATACCTTCAGGGCCAATAAAAAAATTTCGGATTTTCAACAAGTACTTGTGTTGCAAAAATGGCTTGTAATACGTTCGCTTTTCCCAGTCTGTGCCCATCTTGTCATAAAAGGCCGTACAATGAATGTTCATGTGCCAGTGACCTAAATGTAAGTCCTTCTGATATTCTGAAACTGCCCTTAGGACAAATTGGAGGGAGCCTATAATGTCCGCTAGTTTTCTGCTGACATATTGATAATTCTGCCATGCATACAGAATTGGAGCTGGTTTAACTTGTAATGAGTACATGCCGTATCTGTCTTCTGGCACTTGAACTTCGATTCCCTTTTTGGAGCAGATAATAGTAGCATTCATTTTACACAATAAGTCTCTTCTGCATAAATTTAAGGGAACATCCTTGGACAACAAAAACATGTGACTATCTTCGAACCCATCAACTTGCACATTCAGGGGTTCTGAAAATGACATTGTTTGTGAAGTCCCTGACAGACCCATTACCGAGACGTGGGCAGTTGAATGTGGAAGTCCGTCCGCATAATTCTTTGTTAAAACTGAATAGGTGGCTCCTGTGTCTACCAAAAATGAGATCTCGGTTCCGTCCATGTTCATTATTATCGTGGGCTCGTCCCCATACTGGCTGATACAATGGGCAATTGTTTTGAGACTGCGCCTGGGCTTGGCTTAAGGTATCATGAGGTATATGGATAATTTGATTGTTGGCCATTTTGGTTGTGGTTACCATTTTGTGGTTCCCATGGATTTTGGGCGGTAAAATTTGCTTGAGGTCTGGTGTGAACCTGTGTTTGTACATTACCATGATCATGGCCTCCACTTTGTTGTGGCAGCCAGTTTTGTTGAAACTGCTGACGCGATGGGCAATTTTTAGCCCAGTGTCCCGCTTGCCCGCAGTTATGACAACCTCCTCCGCTATTATTTTGCCCTCCGTGATTCATATTACCCCTGTTTCTACCTCCAAATCCTCTCCTATTTCCATGCCCTCTCCCTCTGTTTTGTTGAAAATATTGGGGATATTGTTGTGGATTTAGAGGGTATTGTGTTGGTTGTTGGAAGGCTATTACAGGCTCTGTGGATTGTTCCATGCGTATATATGTTTTTCCTTTATTCTCCCTATTCCTATCCTGTAAATCGTTGAGAGTGGATTCCAACTGCGGGAGGGTTTTTTTGGCGCCACCCAAGACACACTAATTTCAACGGATCCCTAAGTTCTGGTCTAAGACCGTTCACTACCGCACTAACCATTGGTGCCTGGTATTGTTCCTGAAAACTGGTCCATAATCTCCCCCATTCTTTCTACATAGTTCTCCACATCCTCATCCTTTTTCTGTGTGGTCTCCATTATTTTTGCCCAATTTGTCTTTTTAGGGAAGGCGGTGATCAACCCTTGCCAACAGTCCCGCCAAAAGTTGGCCATGGGTCTAGTTGCAGGGCTCCTGTCAGCAGCCTGACGGTGGGCTGTGAAACCATCAAAGTGTTCTTCAAACGCTTTCCACTTTGCTTCTTTCAGCCAACCTTTTAGTAGGACCGCCATATCCATGATACTTGGCTCATGGCACAGGACTATGGTACGTAATTCATCCAGTGCCATGTCCAACTGTATTCTAGGGTCTGTCTATCATGGTCCTGAATTGGGGTGGAGTCCAGGGCCGGTGAACCGCCACTGGGTTTCCACCCCGAGGATCTGGGAAGTATTGGAGGGGATACATTCCAGATGGCCCTTGGGTTTCTCCCCCTACAGCCCCTTCTTCATCTCCTCGTTGTCTCTCCTGTTCCGCTAACTGGGCTAATCTCACTAGTTCCTGTTGTCTAGCTATATCCTGTAGTTGCGCCTGCCTTTGGGCTGCTTGGAGTCTAGTATTATCAGCAGGTGACCCTGCACCATCATCTTGGTGTTGCAGGTGGACTATGGGTTGATTATCAGGTCCGTGGATGGGTTGGGGTTCATTCCCTGTCCCGTCCTGTGGTGGTGGGCCAAGCGCTTGGGGATTTGGATTTGGTGGAGGGTTTTGTACTGGCTGATACGGTGGCGGTGGTGCATAGGAATGATCTAATTCTTGTTGCAATTCCTCCTTGACCTCCCTTGACCATGTGGGGGTGCTTGGTTTCCTTTCTCCTGCCCCCCCGCCCCGGGTACCATTTGCTTGTAGCTCCCTACATCCCCTTTACCTTCTTCGACTTGCTGTTTCTTTTTCTTTTTACCTCATTCATTACTAGCTCCTATGCTTCTTTCACGTCTTCTTTCCGCTTCTCGTTTCCAATCATTGAACGCTGACCAATTTACTTTCCTTTTACCCCTTCTACCCATTCCTCAAGACACGTTATTCTCTCTAAATTAAATGAACCATCAGGTAAAAATGGCTGTTTCCATCCTTAGTCCATTTTACCCATTCTTTTAGGTGGTCAATTGAAGACTGACCACAATTGAAGACTGACCACAATTCTGGAGCATAAAATAGGCTGGTGTGCCCTTTGGTGGTGTTTTGCTTGCTCCGGCCCCCATTTTTAACTGGTTGAGATATCACAGTTCTCCGTATCACAGTCCTCTCGCTCCAACCGAGTTCCCCACGCCCAATTCACCTGGCCGTCACGTGACCCATTTGGGTTCTTAATTTGGGCTCAGTCTGGGTGTTTGAGATATTATTGGACACGAGTCACTCGCTGCTGATCAACCGATCCCTGTTTTGGTCTCAACCAATTTATACATTTCTGAAACACAACCTCCCTCGTTGATTTCCCGGTTATGTCCTCCCAAGAGCTCTTGGACAATTGACGCATATGACAATATTATGAAGACAATAAAATCGCGAAAACCCAAAGGGGTGTACAGATCATAATCCTTATGCTTTAACTAAACAGATAATCAATTTTCAGTCTGCGTTGTACGCCCCTACAGACTGAGTCCTTAGCTTATTCTAAACGACCCCATCAAACAAGGGTCCTCATCCTATCACACAAGGATGACTTATCCTATCACACAAGGATCGCGTCCCATCTTATTTCTCCCTATCACACAAGGGTATTTGTTTCTATCATACAAGAAACAGGGACCTTTTAATGACGTCTTTTCTTACCTTCCCCTTATACAAACTGCCCGGCCTGTTTCAGGGCTGAAGTTTTTCGGAATCTGTCTCCTTTTACCGTCAAGCGGAAAGAGAAAGTGATTACAAAAAAATTCAACTCAACCCTGAAATGAGTCTTACAGATCGCAATACTTCCGCCGAGACAAACAGACTAACTACACTCGCGCATCGTCCAAGGAAGGGCCCCTTTAGTAACAAAAATTAGGATCCTTCCCTAGAGAATCACCGTGTTCTTGTCCGTTTACTCACCGGCAAGTAGTAAGCGATCTCAGTGGGACCTCCAAGGAATACTTTCGAAGACACCGATTCAAGGTAAGACTCTAACACAAGCAGACCTTCAGATTGTTAGTTTATTTTACTTGCATACAAGGGGAGAGTACCCTAGACAAGGGTTAGGGTTATCAACTCCAGCAATCCTCAGAAATTGGAACATATTTATACACTCAAGTAAACAAGTCCCATAGAATCATGTGTAATGGTTCCTCTTATTTGCGGTTTTTGTAATAGTGCAGAGTCTACAAGATTCAGCAGCCTCCACAGTAATTTATTTTTAATTAATTAATTACCTCAACAGTGTTATCCAATCGACAGTCGTCTTTAGCTACCATCTCCTTATAGGGACTATCCTTCCCTTGTCCCTTGCACAATCCAGTGTCTGGTTTCGATTATCACATCCTCATTGTGATTATACTTTTAACCTGAGAACACCGATGACCTCAGTTGCTGCAAGATATCGCAACACGTAGTTTCAACTGCTGACGGCTTGTTTGGTATAGTTGCTAAAGTAAGCTCTAATTCTTAAGTTGACCAATTATAATGTCCCAGCAAGCCTTGCAATCTATGGTTGCTCTTTTTCTATATTTCCACAGGTCCCTTTGTTCACCTACACTATTAAGTGGCCTACCGCTTAATGTATATACCCTTTCCTTATTAGTCCTCCCAAAGTGCATCACCTCACACTTCTCTGAATTAAATTCCATTTGCCACTGCTCTGCCCACCTGACCAGTAGATTGATATCTTCCTGCAGCTATGACTTTCCTCTTCATTATCAACCACACAGCCAATTTTAGTGTTGTCTGCAAACTTCTTAATCATACTTCCTATATTCAAATCTAAATAGTTGATATATACCACAAAAAGCAAGGGACCCAGTAGTGAGCCCTGTGGAACCCCACTGGAAACATCCGTCCAGGCACAATAATATCCATCAATCATTATCCTTTGCTTCCTACCTCCAAGCCAATTTTGGATCCAACTTGCCACTTTGCCCTGTATCCCATGGGCTTTAACCTTCATGACCAGTCTATCATGCGGGACCTTATCAAAAGCCTTGCTAAAGTCCATATACACTACATGCACTACCCTCATCGACCCTCTTGGTTACCTCCTCAAAAAATTCAATCAGGTTAGTCAAACACGATCTTCCCTTAACAAATCCATGCTGACTGTCCCTAATTAATCCTTGCCTATCCAAATGCAAATTTATTCTGTCTTTCAGGATTTTTTCCAATAATTTTCCCACCACTGAGGTTAAGGTGACAGGCCTGTAATTACTCGGCCTATCCCTTTTTCCCTTCTTGAACAAAGGTACTACATTAGCAGGCCTCCAATCCTCCGGCACCATGCCCAGATCCAAAGAGGTCTAGAAATGATGGTCAAGGCCTCTGCTATTTCCTCCTTTACTTCACTCAACAGCCTTGGATGTATTTCATCCAGGCCTGGGGACTTAGCTACTTTCAAAGCTGCTAAACCCCTTAATACTTCCTCTCTCACTATATCTATTTCATCCAGAATATCACACTCCTCCTCGATAGCAGTATCTGCATTACCTCTTTCCTTTGTGAAAACAGATGCAAAGTATTCATTAAGAACCCTACCAACATCTTCCGCCTCCACACAAAGATTACCCTCATGGTCTCCAATAGGCCCTACCCTTTCCTTAGTTACCCTCTTACACTTAATATATTTATAGAACATCTTAGGGTTTTCCTTAATTTTACTGGCCAAGAATTTCTCATGCTCTCTCTTAGCATTCCTAACATTCTTTTTAATTTTGCCTCTTAACTTTCTATATTCCTCTAACAATTCTAATGTATTTAGCCGTTGGTATGTGACATAAGTGTCCCTTTTTTTCTTCATCCTCCCCTGTAAGTCCCTGGACATCCAGGGGGCTCTAGAATTATTTTTCCCAGACTTTTTCTTTAAGGGCACATGTTTGGCCTGAAACTTTCGGATCTCCTCCTTGAATGCCTCCCACTGTTCCGACACTGATTTACCCACAAGTAGCTGTTTCTAGTCCAATCTGGTCAAATCACTCCTTAACTTAGCAAAATTAGCTTTTCCCCAATTCGGAACTTTTATTCCAGGCCTATTCGTGTCCTTATCCATAACCAACTTGAATCTGACTGAATTATGGTCACTGGCACCCAAATGCTCCCCCACTAGTAACCCTTCAACCTGCCCAGCTTCATTCCCCAAAACTAAATCCAAGACCGCCCCCTCTCGTGTTGGGCTTGTTACATACTGACTAAAAAAGTTCTCTTGAATGCATTTCAAGAATTCCGCAATCTCTATACCCTTCACACTATATTTGTCCCAATCAATATTTGGATAATTAAAATCCCCTACTATTACTGCCCTTTACTTTTCTTTAAATGTAAGTTGTTTTTCCTTAGCCATTCAGGTGCTGGGGTTTGTCTTTATTTGAGTGACAAATACATAATTGCAAGATGTTAAGTACATCAAGAAATATCCCTCATTTGCAGAAATTAAAACAGCAATTGGAAAATTAAAGATCTCCCTGTATTAGTATCAAAAGAATCTTGTGGAGAACGTGGGAACCACCTCAGGACTCAACCGCGTTGTCTGACTTTGGGCCAACTGAAGCTTTACTTTCTGCATAATGAAAGAATGACAGACTGGAACATTATTAACAGTGAATTAGGTGCTGGTGCTGCACGTGTTTAATAGTTTGTGTTCTTTAAACGTTTCCTACAGCGAGATGAGGGAGTATCACTGGTAAAGGGCCAACCGACCTGGGCAGGAGATACAGAATGGGGCGACTTGTACCTGTGACTAACCCTAATATACCTGTGTTAGTGACAGAGTGGCTGTATTACCCTCTTTGTGGGCTTGCTGCTTTTACAGACACCGACCGTTTCTCGGGTAGTGCCTTGACGATGGCTCAGAACTGCAGTGGGCTCGATTGCCAACCTCTTACACACCAGGCATGGTATTGGAGACACACTCCTTCTTACCATGGACTCGCCTGTGTGAGGATCGATTAGAGGCATTAGTGAGATTGCAAAATCGCCCCTTCATGGTTGCCTGTAAGTCTTCTCCATGTGACTTAAAGCCAGAGACTGTGCACTCAATTTTCCCCCGTGATTTGCGCCCTTTTTTTGGCCTTAATTAAAAAATCCATGTTTCCCGAAAGATTGTGTGCCAGAGTTACTCAGTTAGTTAAATTTTTTAACCTCAGTTTTTTTTTTGCATCATAGGGGTGTGTAACCTGATGTCTGCACCAGTTTTACACATTTATGCAAGTTTGGCCAACTTACAATTCTCCTAGGATGGGGCCAAAAAAAACGGGTAATATGCTAAAAAACAGCGTTGGGGAAAATTGAGCCCTGTATGTTGGAATGTAGATCCCAGATTCTCAGGGCAGGGTCTGCATGTACGAAGTTGCCACTGTAGATACCATTGACTCTACCTTATGTTTATGACATCGTCCATGTGGAAGATGGGACATCACCACACACAGCCAAGTCTACCTGTGTCATGTTGTTCCTACATTACACCAGTGACTACACTCCAAAAGTACTTCATTGGCTGTAAAGCACTTTGAGGTGGTCCTAAAAGGCCCTATATAAATCCAGGTCTTTCTTTCTTACCTGCTCATGTGATCTGTAAAAGCGTACTAGATTTGAAAGCAGGTCGACATAGTCCTGAGGTCAGGAATTCAAAGAATGCAGAAGGGGCGATGGGAACAAGGATATCCTTGGGAACACCCAGAAAGGCTGTTGGGAGGAGGTCAGCGGTGTAATGTCTGTAAGCTTGTAATGTTTGTAGCTCCACACTGTGGATGTGGACGTATTGTGTACTGCAAGTGCATAGTTAATCATTAAACAGAACTAGGCAGTTTCCGGAGTCTTCCGAGAGAGCTGCCTGCCATGTTAGGAAGCTGTGTGTGCTGTGCTCTGTGAATATATCACATTTGGTGACTGTGATGGGATTTTTCAGAAGATTTAAAGCTTAAATTTTGTTGGTGAAGGATTCAGCCAGCCGACAGAGAGACTTTGGAAGTTTCTGTCTTTGGAAAAAAGCTACAAAATCCGAGGTAAAGTGCAGCACACGGTGTGAACAGCTAGAGATTAAAATGGCAGCACCCGCAGGTGTATTGGGACATTTGGGTGAATATGACATGACCAGGAACATTTTAAAGCATATGTGGATCGGCTAGAAATGTACTTCACTGCAAATAACATAATCGAAGTTCCAGACAATGCAGTCTGTGTTGGAACGTAAGAAAGCGATCTTCTTATCGGAAGAAGGTCTGGCATTGTACGAAACCCTTGTAAATCTGCTTGTGCCTGATGAGCCAAAGGACACAACGCTTAAAGAGATTTTAACGAAGCTGGAGAAGCACTATAACCCCAAACCATTAGAAATTGCTGAAAGCTATCGTTTCGGGATTCGGAATCAAAAGGCTGATGAAAGTATCAGTGATTACATCATAGCATTAAAAAAGCTATCGATGCACTGTAATTTTGGAAACTTTCAAAACCGTGCATTACGGGATCGTTTTGTTTGTGCGATGAAAAATGATGCGATCAGAAGGAAGTTATTGACGACGGATGACTTGACTTTTGAGATTGCTTCTCAGACAGCGAGGTCGATGAGCATGGCCGAACAATATTCCCGAGAATTAAATAATGATTACGGTTGACAGTCAACTGAGGTAAATCACCTGCAGGTTCAAAGTAAAAGACAGGCATGGCCAAAAGTCTCAGAAACTGGAAATTCTACCAGAGCGTCGAAGTCATGCTATAGGTGCCTGGGACAACACATTGCTCAAAGTTGTCCATACGTGAAGGCAGAGTGTATCTTCTGCAGAAAGACTAGGCATCTGGCGAAGGCATGCTGACTGAAGGGTAAACCAATTTTTAAAGCTATGAGTCCAGCGTTCAAAGTTATGAGTAGAATTCCCAAGAGACTACATAGCATGGAAGAACAACAACTGGACGAAATGTTAGAGTTACACGTCATCAGGAGCACGAGATTAATGGACAACGATTCGGAAATGAACAAAATCCACATAGATGTTGCGGGATTCAAGATACCAATGGAAATTGACACGGGTGCATCCGTGAGTGTAGTACCTGAG
The DNA here is from genome assembly GCF_044704955.1 of Pristiophorus japonicus. Classification (NCBI taxonomy): domain Eukaryota; kingdom Metazoa; phylum Chordata; class Chondrichthyes; family Pristiophoridae; genus Pristiophorus; species Pristiophorus japonicus. The sequence goes on along the minus strand of NC_091989.1, from coordinate 81,247,495 downwards.
TCACTGTACCGCGACAATTTGCGTGATTTCCAACTGGAGAAATCCAAGATAGAGCTGCGAGGCTACTCGGGAGAGAAAATTCCTGTGGTAGGTCGTATCACCGTACCGGTGAAATATAAAGATCAATTTCAGAACTTGCCTCTAATAGTAGTGAAAGGAGACAAGTCTGCCTTACTAGGAAGAAATTGGTTGAGCTCACTGAAGCTGGATTGGAGTAAGATTTTCTGTGTGGAAGCGAGATTTTCATCAACGGATGAGGTTATCAAGCAGTATCCGAAGGTGTTCTGCGAAACGGGCAGTCTGATACAAGGCTTCAAGGTGAGTGTCAGGGTACAGAAGGACGCTAGATCGTTTTTTTATAAGCCACGTTCCGTACCCTATGCACTCAAGGAGAAAGTTGAGCAAGAACTCAAAAGACTAGAGACTGAGAACATTATTTGTAAGATAGATCGATGTAATTGGGCTACACCCATTGTTGTTGTACCTAAGTCCGATGGTAAGGTAAGATTGTGTGGTGATTATAAAGTAACCGTAAACCAGGTTCTAGAGGGTAATGTCCCCAATACATTGTCGAATATAGAAGATTTGTTCACAACACTGACAGGTGGTCAGATCTTCTTAAAACTGGATCTTACGAATGCCTACTTACAGCTTGAACTAGATGAGGAGTCCAAGTCCTGTTTGACTATAAATACTCATCTAATAGGCTACCATTTGGAGTGTCTTTCGCCCCTGCCATATTCCAAGGGGTGATGAACCAGATTTTGCAAGGTAATGAAGGGGTAATATGTTATTTGGATGACATACTAATTTCAGCACCAAATAGACAAATTCATAATAACATATTGAATGAAATCCTCAAATGGCTTGAGAAGCACAGAGTACGAGTGTCTGCTCGTAAGTGTCAGTTATTTAAAAACTCAGTGGCGTACTTAGGGTACAGAGTAGACAAAGATGGTTTACATCCAACCATGGAAAAATTGGATGCAATTAGAAATGCACCCACTCCCAGGAATGTCACTGAACTTCGTTCATTCTTGGGTCTTTTGAACTATTATGGGAAGTTCCTACCAAATTTGACTACAGTATTACATCCACTGAATGACCTTTTGAAAAAACAGGTCCATTGGAGTGGTCAAAAGAATGCGATACAGCATTCAAGGAGTGTAAAAGCAAATTGGTAGAGAGCACCATGTTAGTTCACTATGACATATCTAAGGAGTTTAAGCTAGCATGTGATGCCTCTCCATATGGAGTTGGGGCAGTAATCTCTCATGTACTAAGTAGTGGGGAGGAGAGACCAATTGCTTTTGCTTCACGCACTCTCAGTGCCAGTGAGAGTAATTATGCGCAAATTGAAAGGGAAGCTTTGGCATTAATTTTTGGGGTCAAGAAGTTTCACAAATACTTGTATGGTCGTAAGTTTACTATCGTTACGGACCATAAGCCCCGAACAGCAATCCTCCATCCAAAGTCCCCAGTTCCAACATTAGCTGCAGCCCGAATGCAGAGATGAGCTTTGATTTTTGTCAGCATATACATATGATATTGAATACAGACGATCAGCTGATCACAGTAATGCTGATGCAATGTCTAGATTGCCTTCCCCATCACAAGTTACACCCGATAGGGAAGAAGTGTTTTATTTTTCATACATTGATGAACTGCCAGTCACAGCTGAAGAGGTTGGTAGAGCAACCAAACGTGACCCAGTGATGTCAAAGGTGTATGATTGTATTGCAAATGGATGGCCAAACCAGGTAACAGATAAAGATACACATCCATTCTTCATTCGTAGGAATGAATTATCAGTCGATAAAGATTGTATCATGTGGGGTTCAAGAGTGGTTATAACAAATAAATTCAGGTCCAAATTATTAAGAGACCTCCATGACCAGCACCTGGGAATGTGCTTGACCAAGAGGTTTGCACGCAGTTATTTATGGTGGCCAGATCTTGATAAAGATATAGAGTACATCGTGAGGCAGTGTACGACATGTCAATCGGTAAGCAAGCAACCACCACCAGTACCATTACAGCCATGGAAATGGCCTCCCAGGGTGTGGCAAAGGCTACATATTGATTTTACCGAGTTAGCAGGACAACAATTGTTCATTGTGATTGATAGCCATTCGAAGTGGGTTGAGGTGTTTTCAATGTGGAAAATAACAACAAGTAAAACATTAGAATTTTACGAAAATTATTTTCTGCGTTTGGCCTCCCTGAAGAAATTGTTTCGGATAATGGACCACAATTTCGTTCAGAAGAATTTGCACAATTCACGAGCAAAAATGGTGTGAAACATACCAAGGTTCCACCATACCACCCTGCTTCGAATGGTGCAGCAGAGCGCACTGTACAAATTATAAAACGTGCCCTCATAAAACAAATGTTAGATCCTAATCCAAGGGAACGACAGTAGAACACCAGCAGAATTGTTTCTCAAATGACAGCCACGAACCAGATTCTCGTTGTTAAAGCCAAATTTGGCACAGTGCATAGAAGAGACACAATTAAGACAGAAAGAGAATTATGATAAAGATAGAGTAAAAGAGAGAAGTGTGAAATTAAACCAGAAGGTGAGAGTGAAGAACCATCACCATAAATGGTTAAAGTGGTTACCAGGAAGAGTGGTGAAGATATCTGGTCCTCGCACATATTTGGTAAAGATGTTTGATAATGGACAGGTTAGGTTTGTTCATATTGATCATATT